>NW_012099210.1:3287860-3309155 GCF_000951045.1 Mandrillus leucophaeus
CATTTGACCCAGCAATCCCATTACTGGGTATATACCCAAAGGATTATAAATCATTCTACTATAAAGACACATGCACACGTATGTTTATTGTGACACTATTCACAATAGCAAAGACTTGGAACCAACCCAAATGTCCATCAACGATAGACTGGATAAAGAAAATGTGGCACATATACAGCATGGAATACTATGCAGCCATAAAAAAGATGAGTTCACATCCTTTTCAGGGACATGGATGAAGCTGGAAACAATCATTCTCAGCAAACTAACACAAGAACAGAAAACCAAACACCACATGTTCTCACTCATAAGTAGGAGTTGAACAATAAGAACACGTGGACACAGCAAGGGGGAACATCACACATCGAGACCTGTCAGGGGGTGTGAGGCTAGGGGAGGGATAGCATTAGGAGAAATACCTAATGTAGGTGACATGTTGATGGGTTCAGCAAACCACCATGGCATGTGTATACGTATGTAACAAACCTGCACATTCTGCGCATGTACCCCAGAAATTAAAGTATATTTTAAAAAATAAAAATTAAAAAAAAATTTAAAAAGAACCTAGAAATAGACCCACATATATGCAATGTTTGATAAAGGAGCAGAGGCAATACAATGAAGCAAAGACAGTCTTTTCAACAAATGTTACTGGAACAACTAGACATACATATTCAAAAAAAAGAATCTAGACACCTTTCACAAAAATTAACTCAAAATGATAGGCCTAAATGTCAGACACAAAACTGTAAAACTCTTAGAAGGTAACATGGGAGAAAACCTAGATGATCTTGGGTATGACAATTACTTTTGAGACCAAAAGCATGATCCATGAATGAAATAATTGATAAACTGAACTTCATTAAAATGACAAACTTATGCTCTGCAAGAGACAATGTCAAGAGAATGAGAAGACAAGCTGCAGAATGAGAGAAAATATTTGCAAAAGACACATCTGATAAAAGACTGTTATCCAAAATATACAAATTACTTTTAAAACTCAACAATAAGGAAACAACCTGATTAAAATATGGGCAAAATCCTGAAGACACCTCAGCAAAAAAGATATACAGATGGCAAATAAGCACATGAAAAGATGCTCCACATTATGTGCCACTAGAGAATGCAAATTAAGACAAGATATACACACTTATTAGAATGGTCAAAATCCAGAACACTGACAACACCAAATGCTGGCAAATAATTATGTAGAGCAACAGGACCTCTTGTTCATTGCTAGTGGGAATTCAGAATGGTACGGCCACTTTGGAAGGCAGTTTGGCAGTTTCTTACAAAACTAAATATACTTCTATCATACAATCCTGCAGTCATGCTCCTTGGTATTTACCCAAATGAATAAAAAATATATGTCAACACAAAAGCTGCAAATGAATGTTTATAGTAGCTTTATTCATAACTGCTAAAACTTGGAAGTTACCAAGATGTTCTTCAGTAGGTGAATGAATAAACAAACTGTGGTACATACAGACAATAAAATTTTATTCAATGCTAAAAAGCAAAGAACTATCAAGCCATGAAAAGACATGCAGGAAATTTAAATGCATATAACTAAGTGAAAGAAGTGAATCTGAAAAAGCTTCATAGTGTATTATTCCAACAGTATGGCATTCTGGAAAAGGCAATATTATGGAATCAGTAAAAAAATTAGTGTTGCCAGGGGCCAGAAGGGAGGGATAAATGAGTAGGCAGAGCACAGTGTAGTAGGACAATAAAGCTATTCTGTGCAATACTACAATGGTGGATAAATGTCATTATGTGTTTGTCAGAACTCATAGGATGTGCAACATGAAGAGTGAATCCTAATATAAACTATGGACTTTGGGTAATAATTATGTGTCATTATAGGTTCATTGATGACAACAAAATGTACTCTCTGGCAAGGAATACTGATAGTGGAAGAGATTTTATTTTGCATGGGAGATGAAGATAAATGGGAACTCTATACTTTCTGCTTAATTTGGTGTGACTCTAAAACTGCACTAAGAATATAAAGTTTATTAAACAGAGAGAAAAAAATAAAAATTTCATTGCTATTTAACTGTTTCAGAGAGTAGATAAAGGAGAGAAACTTCTAAGTTATGTTCATGAAACAAGTATAACATTGATAGACAATCTTGTAAAATACTGCACACATACAAAAACTGTGGCCCAATCTCATTTATATCTATTAATACAAAAATTATAAATAAAATATTCACTGTCATGATTCCAGCAACTTAAAATAGTTAATGTAAGGATATCTATTATGGCTTATCTTCATGAACAGTGAAATGCTATTAAAAAGCTAACATTTATTCTTTAAAAATGTAAAAGGAATAGATGAATACTTTTTTCCTATAATAAAATATATAAACTTCCAAAAACTTAATGGGAATACAATAGAAGCATTTTTATTAGTGACAAACAAGTCTGTAATCACCACCATTATTTAATGTTATTCTGGAAATAGTAGGCAACACAATTAGACAAGAGAAAGATATTAGAGTTATAAAATATAGATATAGGTAAAATTATCTTATTTGCAGATAGTGAGTTTTTACAAGAAAAACTCATGGCAATCAATGGAAAAAAACCTACAGAAATAAGATAATTTGGTAAGATGGCTGAGTATAAAATTAATATAAATGGAACCCAAACTTTCATATATATATATAAACAATGGCCATCTGGAAGATCTCATGAAAGAAACAAACATAGTTTGCAATAGCAATTATAAATATAGAATATTTGGGAATTAATTTAACAAGAAATGTAAAAGATCTGTACTATAGGAAAAAACATTTCAAATGTTACTGAAGGACATAAAACTTGAACAAGTGATATTTTAGTCTCAGAATAGAAGGTTGAATAATTATAGATATATTTCCTGTCAATCTATAAATTTAATGATCTCAATAAAATTATTCACAGGATTAAAATATTAATCTGAATTTGAATTTAGGAAAATTCTGAGGAAAAGAAGCAATAATGAGGGAAGACTATTGCTATCTTATATTAAGCATTTTATAAACAATAGCATGTTGCCATGAACAGATCGGTCAAGGGATGTGATTTGGGCTCGGACAATCCAAAATCCTTGGATGAATTCGGATTCAGAATTGAGTTAAAGGGAAAAGAGGCAAGGAGTGAGGCATTTATGTTGCTCATGTGATCACATTCTGAAATTATAGCTTCCTGAGGTGGTAGGTGGGGCCTTTCGTAATCATGGCAGAGGCATTATTGTGTAAGTCATGTAATATCTAGTCATAAACTTTTTTTTGCTTAAAGAGTTCGAATAGTTTTTATCATCTGCAACTAAATCTAACAGATATGACAACGGTGTGGGGGAAACAGGTATTTTATATTCTGCTAAAGTGAGTCTAAACTGGTGAAACTTTTCTATAGAGCAGATCAGCAGGACTTCCCAGATCACAGAGTATATGCCCTTTGTCCTGACAGCCTCCAAATCTCAATAATATATCATATAAATATAATTGAATATGTATACACCGATTTATTTTTACAGTTATTCATTGCAGTAGTGAAAGATTAAGCAAAAACCTTAATATCAATAGGGACTAGTTTTATAGATTATTGTACATCCATACAATTTATTATTCTGCACATTAAAAATTGTGAAAATTTACATTAACTGACATGGAACAATATGTAAGAGTTAGGGTGAGGTATATAGTTAAGTAATCAAAACAATGTACAGTCTACATTGTGTAAAACAGGAAAAAGGCCAACATATATATTTTTGTATATTTGCTTTTACATGTCTGAAACAATACACAAAAATTGATAACATTCATCTTGAGGGAGGGGAACCACATGCCTGGGTGAGTAGGTGTAGAAAGAATTTTCATTGTATCCTCTTTCATTAAACCTTTTGAATTTTGAACCATGTGAATATTGTTTCTATTCTAAAATTTTTTTAAAGGAAAAAATTTGACAAGGGTAAAAATGAAGTAACAGGAAAATGTTGGCAATATATCAGGTACAAATGATTAAAATCCCTAACACATAAAGACATTTTGTAAATTAATTGATTGGTGAACAGCCAAAAGGAAAATGGAGCAAAGGAGATGAAGATATGGCTGGCTTACCCTTCGTATTTTCAACCAATATTTATTGAGCATCTATTAGCATAAAATATACAAAAATTCACGTACTCATGAAACAGTAAGAAACACACTGAAAACCGTAAACATAATACTTAAGTATATTATACACGGTAATGTTAGAAAGTGGTAAGTGCTATGAAAAAATACAAAGTAAGAGAGATAGAAGGTGTTGGGATTCTAGGTGGCAGACTGTAATTTTAAGTAGATGTTTAGGAGTAGGCCTGGTTGAGAAAGTGACATAAAAGTTAGGACGGGGTTGGGAAAACTAGTCCTCAAGATATTTGGGTAAAAGTATTCCAGCCAGTGTTTACTGTGGTGGGAGTATGCCTGGCAAGAGGCCAGTGTGGCAGGAACAGAGTGACAGATCCAGAGAGTAGTAGAAGGTGGGGTCATAGAGGTATGGGTGGGGGTAGGACGTTTAGAGCCTTGTAGCCATTTTTAAAACTTCAGCTTTTACTCTGTGTGATGTGAGAAGCTGTTGGAAGGTGTTGAGCAGAAGTGAGCAGAGTGACAAAATCAGACTTATGTTTTAGCAGAATCACATTGGCAGTTACTGTGTTTAAGATAAACTGTGGGGCTGGGGGTAGAAGTGCAAGAAAATATTGGACACTTAGATAAAGTAATCCAGTTCAGCTCTTGGATATATTTTAAAGACAGAGCCAACAGCATCTGTTGACAGATTCAATGAGCCATGTAAGAAAAAGAGAGGAACAAGAATAGTTCCAAATAGCTGCATTTTGGGGACTGAGCAACTAGAAGGATGGAGTTGCCATCATCTTAGATGGGGAACACTGTATGTGAAGCAAACTTTGGTTGTGGAGGAAATCCGTGGTTGAGGTTTAGATACGATGAGGTTGAGATGCCATTAGGTATCTGTGTAGAGATTGTGTGGATGCAGTTGGCTATAGGGGTTTGGAATTCAGGAAAGAGATCTTGACTGGAATTACATGGATATGAGTCATTAGCATGAGATTGGATATGATCACTAAAGTAGTGAGTAAAGAGAGAAAGGAGAAACGTCAAAGACTTATCCCTTACACCTGCCAACATTACAATGTCAGGGACAAGAGGAAGAGCCAACAAAGGACACTGAGGAAATGTCTGTGAGATATGAAAACCAAGAGAGTGTAGTGTCCTGGAAGGCAAGTGAAGAGGAAGTGGTCCGTCCATTGAATACATGCTGCTAATAAGTAAAATACACTGATAATTGACTGTTGACTTTAATAGAGGTTGTTGGTGGCTTTAGATGGAGGTTCAATTTTCATTGAAGAAGTGGAAGCAAATGCCTGATTGAGTAAATTTGCATGGATAGGAAAGGAATTGAAGATAGTGTGTACAGAAAACTATTTTGATAAGTTTTTCTGCAAAGGAGAGTAGGCAAGTAGGGCCAAGCTTTTATGTAGTTATTTGCTTTTTTTTTTTTTTTCCAAATGGGAGAAGTAGCAGTGTGTTTGATTCTAGCAAGAGTAATCTAGTAAAGGATAAACTCTGAAGATGCAGGCGAGGGGAATTGCTGAATGATGTCTTGGAGTTGTAAGGAGAGTTGGGATTTAGTACACAAGTGGAGGAATAAGCACAGATGGTTCATCTGCTACTCTAACAGGTGAGGTTGCAGAGTATATGGTGCAGATGCTGGGAGGGGAATGAATAGATGTTCATGGTGGCAGTCTGTGGAACTCTGGTTGGTAATTCTAAATGCAAATGATTAAGAAACTTATAAAAGCCTCTCTACTCATCAAAGCAATGAAAATTTTAAAAATACTCATTTTTTTCCTATAAAATGGTAAAACATTGTGTCCAGAGTTTAAAATGGTATGGGAGAAATGAGCATTTTTATATATAATTGGTGTATTTGGAAGTCTGACACCATGTCATCAAAAATCTTTTTAAATGTGAATACTCTTTGTTTCTTTAGATATGATCTTTAAGGAAATAATCAGAGACATAAAGTGGATATTGGCTTCAAGGGTGTTCAGCATTAAATTTTCTTTCCTTAGTGATGGCAAAATCTTCAAAACTACCTAAAGAGCCAGCAACTAGGGAATGAACTTCATCAAGTGTGATATATCCACACAATGGAATACTACACTGACATTAATGATTATATAAAGGATATTTCTAATGACACAAATGATTTGAATATGTTGCTATATAATTAAAAAGTAGGCCACAAAATAGTTTATAGAACATGGACTTTCTTTTTTTCTTTCCTTCTGAAAGCGTTATATCTATATATAGCCACAGAAAAAAGACTGGAAGGTTATCCGCCCAAATAAACAATAAAAATAGTTATCCTGGGCCAGGTGCGGTGGCTCATGCCTGTAATCCCAGCACTTTGGAAGGCCAAGGTGGGTGGATCATTTGAGGTCAAGCGTTCAAGACCAACCTGGCCTACATGGTGAAACCCCATCTCTACTAAAAATACAAAAATTAGCCAGACAGTAGTGGTGCATGCCTGTAATTCCTGCTACTTGGGAACCTGAGGTAGGAGAGTTGCTTGAGCCTGGGAGGCAAGCTGAGATCACACCACTGCACTCCAGTCTGGGCAACAGAGTGAGACCCTATCTCAAAAAAAAAAAAAAAAAAAAAAAAAAGCTATCCCCAGGTGGTGAAATTATGCATAATTTTGGCGTATTTTTACTTTCTATTTTTTAAAGCAAAAATACATGTTTTTAAAAATCAAAGTTAAAGAGTAAAGAGGAGACCATTGATATTTAATGAGTACCTATTACATGATCTGACAAATACAAATGATTTTAACCCTCAGTTTACCCCATCTTAAAAGCTCTATTTTACAGATGAAGAAACTATAGCTCAAAGGAAGGTGAGCAATTTCCCCAAAGTCTCTGATGTGGTAAATGGTTGAGCAAGATTAAGTCTCTTCTGCACATCTGAATAGAGAGTTTTCCCCGGTTACCACACTGCTTCAAGAATATACACATGCCAGGATGCTGGTAAATCAGGTTGAGTACCAGTATCAGCTGGTAAAACAGGTTGCCATTTCATAGAAATATGACAAAAAGCTGTACGTGTGAGCACATATGTAATTTTAAGTTTCAAGTTGCTGTATTAAAAATTTAAAAAGAGCAAGGTGAAATTTATTTTAAAGTGTGTCTAATTTAATGCAATAGTTCCATAATATTGTAATTTCAACATATAACCAGTATTTTTAAATTAATGAGATAGTTTACATTCCCTTTTTTCATATGAAGTCTTTGAAATCTGGTCAGCATTTTATACTTAGAATATATCTTAATTTGGACTGCCACATTTTTAAGCCACGTGTGGTTAGGGGCTAACATCTTGGACAGCACAGCTTTAAAGGATGATCTCTTTTACTAAAACACATTTTAAAAACAATTTGACTACAATTGAACCTCTTCCTTTATTCAGTGTTTTTTTGAAGCTATTTAGATTCTATTTGGGCTGTATTTCATCAGTAACATGAAGACAAGTTTAATTGCTTGTTTGAGACTCAGATGAGATTGTGGCTTTAATTTCCTAACATTTGGATGAATTAATCGTATAGATGAGACATAATTGTCTGATGCTCCATTTGGCTATGTCAGATATGAAGTCAATATGTGGAAAAAGCTATAGAGTGATGGCAAGTAATTTCTACTTTATTGTTTGATAGGTATATTAAATTTTATGATGTTAGTTTATAATTAATATTCTATTATTATTCGAGATCTGAATCTGAATGCTATTTAAAATCCACAATGATTTAACAATTTTCTCCTCTGTATGTACATTGCTGATGCCCATAGTTTTATATTTTCTCAACTAAATTCTTTAGCTACAAAGAGTATGGTATTGAATTTACCCTAATTGTTAGTAGCTTTACTTCACTCGTTAGTAATTTTTAAGATAACTGTTTAGTGCTTTATGAGCTTTTCCTTTTATGCATATTTCTCTTAATACAGAAATAATTATATTTGTTAAAGAAAATTTGTAAAATACAATTAGAAAACTAGAGAAGAAACTAAAAATTAATCTAAATTTCCAACACTCAGATATATCTTTCGGTAACATTGTATATATTTCAGATCTATGAATGTTGTTTACAAAAATAAAAAAAATCTATACACGTATCTACTGATTTTTCCTGTTTTGAATCACATCCAGTGTTATTCCTTTTTCCAATAAATGGTTACTGAGCTTCTTCTATGATTTAGGTCATGTATTAAATATTATTTTACAATATATTTTAAAATTAGCTGGATAGTATTACAATATATGGCTGTATCACATAAATTTGACCAATTTCCTATTTTTGGACAATTATTTTTACCACATTTTGATAATTGTTTTAAAAACTTGGAATAGACAATTTTGTCACTATATTTTGAGTAATTCTATAATTATTCCCTTAAGATGAACTCCTAGAAATAGAACTGCTGAGTCAAAGGGCATGAAAAATTCTAAGACTTTTGGTAACATTGGTAAATTGTCTTCCAGACAAGTAAAAACAATTTATGTTTTCATTAGTAGACTTTATATTATTTGGTTCATCTGTACTTGGAGATCAGGGCATTGGAGATTGCTGTCATGTGTAAATATCATCAGTGTCATGTTCATGTTCTTTCTCTCTCTTTCAGTATTTATTTTTGTAGCATAGCTCTTTCACTGTCCTTATGTGAAAGTTTTGCCAAAAGAGAAATCTATACATAATTTTCATAATAAACCTGACTCTTCCCTTGTTTCAAAATAAACCATATTTCAAAATAAACTCTATTGCTAATAAAGATGAGATGGATAAAAGTCAGCGTCAGAAGGCAACACTCAAGAAACACCGTGTGGCTTTACATAATTTTCTTTAAAAATATGTGAAATAAACAAATGCTTACATATATGACCATTGCTTGATGAATACAAGAGAGAAGAAAGAGAGGGAAAGGGGTATAATAACTGATATTTGCCTACTTGATGAGGTGACAACAAGTTAAAACATTGGAGCCCTAATTCCCATGTGGCATTTTTCTCTGAGAATGAAGTCTCAGAGCTGTTAGAAAGTTTCAGTGCCTGGGCATGTCCAGTCTCAGGTTCTACACTTCCAGTCTGGGCTGGTTGTGTGCCAAGGGTGATTAATGAGAGAAGTTCCCAGAAACAGCGGCATAATTACCTGATCTTCCAGTGTTCACGTAGTCTCACTGGTTAGATGACCCCTCACCCAACATTCTGGGTCACTGTAGCTCCCATTTTCTCTTGTCCAACTTGATGTTGGGGTTTATATTTTTGGAAGGAGTGGGTAATAGTGTGGACCATGATTTTATTTTTGTCACATGTATTTAGTAGCTTTCTCTTAAAATATATCATTCATAATAACTACTTTATGGTTTTATACTCTTTCTTTAAATACCAGAAACCACATGTGGTGTTTATTCAACCTACTTTGAGTTTGTCCTGGGAATAAAACATTTTAAATTCTCTTGGCTATGGTGGAATGCCCTTTTTCAAGGGAAAAAAGGGTTCAATTTCTTCAGGATACCCTCAAAAACTAGTCTTAGAGTTTACCTTTGCTTAGTTATATTTACTTGCATGTTATGTATTTGCAAAAAGTATATCTAGGTATTTAAGAATAGCGGCTTAAATACCTAGTTTAAGTCTTTATTAGTAATATCACTGCAGCTTCACCTGCCTTTTTGATGTAGTTGTTTTAGCTAGTGACTGCACAATGTAATAGTGCATGAAATACTTTTTCAATACTTCAGGAAACTGAAAAATCTGGGTTTTATATGATGAAGGGGTGAAAATCATTTATAAGGGGTTTCTATTCTTCACTGGGTGTGAAATCAAATTAATTTGAATAAATATGATTGAAGAAAATGGAAACATAACAGCTTGATGGGTTTGTGTCTAGGACAATTGACATTTGTTATTAGATAATACAGAAAGAATGTATTGTAAAAATAATAAAATTTGTGTAGCTATATGCAAAGCCAAGATTAAAATTTCTATGGACAAGATTGTCAAGTTTTAACATGAGAAGAATTTTAATACCTATTTTATATAACAAACCGATTGTTCATAAACAACTTTTCCCTATTCTTTATACCTTGAAGTTCAAATGCAGTTAAGATACAATCTTTTGAGGTAACTATAAGAACAAACACTATGGAGAGCAAGTAAGGATAACCACACCATTCCCAGGTTTATGTTTATTTGCCGTATTAGTGCCTATCAGAAAACATAAAGTTAACCATTGCTAATGTCTCAAAAATAAACTGAGAAGAACTATCACTCTTTTAATTCATTCTTATAATTTCTTAATGATTACTTATGCTTGGTTTGAGATGACATTATGACATTTTATGTGGCAATTAAAATTTCAGAAGACCTTATGATGATTAAGTAAAGTTTTCCTCCTACTGTCCCAAAGGAGCAGGCCAATTTTATTACTCTTGCTTTTGGACTTAGAAAATTGAGTCATAATGTCTATATAAGGTAATTTTATTTAATTCAACTTTACTGCAGTTTAAAATGTTCTTGTCCCCCCAAAAATGAAGAATAAAATGATAACATGAAGACAGATTTTGGTTCAATATAAGGATTTAAAACACAGAGCAAATAATGAATTTGCAGATGATCTTGTCTTCACTGATTCTATTCATTTGAGTTTGAGAGTCTTTTTCTGGTCTTAAAAATGGTCCTTGGTGTTGAACATCATTGGCCGGCAATCAGCTGCAGAGTATTCGTCACCTTAGATGCTGGTCTCTCCATGCATTGGGTCTACATCTCTTTCATCTCCACATCCTTTCATAGTACTTTTCTTCCAAAGCAATATTAAGATGCTATGTTTAAAAAGTCATTTTTCTCTTTTTCAGTTTGCTGTCAATTATCTTTAGCTATAAGAGAATACCCAATCCAACTCAAAGTAACTTACATAATAAAGCAATTTCTTATGTAACAAGAAGTCTAGAGGTACAGAAGTCCAAGAACAGTGAGGTCTGGTGTTCTGCATTCTCTTGCCTAGCCTTCTTGCAAGTTAGATGACTTCCTGCCAGACAGTTCTGCATAACAACGTCCAGAGGCAGAGAGGGACCTTCCTTCTGTCTTTGTGACTCTAAGAGCTAGGAAAACATTGCCCCTGAAGACTTCCCTTCACATTTCATTGGCCAGAATTGGATCTTTTGTCCATGTTCCTACCAAACACTTGTTAGAGAAACAGGAAGTTTGTGAATGGGTGTTTGTGAATAGCTGAAAATCAATCCAGATTCACTGCCAGGGCTGGAGATGGGGCTCACTTTTCCTGAAGCAGGGCCAAATGTGGATGGAGGAGAGTAGATCTTGAATAAAGTCAGCATTCTGGTGGGCAGGAGCAGGGGTGGGAGCAATGTCTGCTACAGTTTTCTTTTCCTTACGCTTCTTATGATGAATGTAATTATTAAAAACCTAGCATATGGGGTGTTTGAGCAATTACGTCTTACTTTTAAAAGGCTATTTTAGGTGAGGTGCGGTGGGTCATGCCTGTAATTCCAGCACTTTGGGAGGCCAAGGTGGGAGGACTGCTTGAGCTCAGAAGTTCAAGACCAGCCTAGGCAACAGAGCAAGACCCTATCTCTACTGAAAATAAAAAATTATCCGAGTGTGGTGGCACATGCCTGTAGTCCCAGCTCTGTGGGAGGCTAAGGCAGGACTGCTTGAATCCAGGAGTTCAAGGCTGCAGTGAGCCAAGATCACGCCACTGCACACCAGCCTGGGTGACAGAGCGAGACCCTATCTGCAAAAAAAAAAAAGTAAAAGGCTGTTTTATCTCCGTCATGTTATTTCAAAACTTCCACCAGAAAACTACTGGTGGATGGATGTTTCAGAGACAAAGAGTGGTTTAAGAGGCTTGCCATCATCCCCACTATTCTACTTCCAAAAAATATACATTCTAAGTGAAAAAAGTGAGCTTTCTATGTAAACTTCTCTAAAAAATAATCTAAGTAAAAACAATGTACTTACCATTTGGAAAATGCAACTTCCAAATAAATCACTTAGCCTCCTGTTCTGACCAGATTCCCAAAGCCATTACTTTTAGAATCCTGCTATCTTTTCATCATCCTTCAGAAGAATGAGGCTTTGGAATTTGGCACAAGTTTTGGCCTTACCCTATAGCATCACTTTTTTTTCCTTCGTTTCAATGGATTTTGACCTTGCTTGTGAAAGTCCACTTTATTCTGGTCGTCACCTTCCAGCTAAGTAGCCAGACTGGTAGAGCCAGGGACTATGGAGGTGGGAATAGATCTCTGAGGAATAGAAGATGCATACCCAGGGAAGATTTGAGGAGCAGATTCTGTTGGTCAGAAATGGGTCTGGGAGCAGGGAGCCTCCTGTAAACCAGACTGAAAATCAGACATAGATTTATATTTGGACAATGGGCCTGGGCTGGGGTTGTTGGTGGATGAAGAAACCAGGCTGATTAGATTGGGTGTTTGGATGGTTCTGTATTGGAAAGAAAAAACTGAAAGGTGAAGTCAGATTGTGTATTACAGAGGGTCAGATCTGATGCAGCCAGAGAAGAGGATGGTCTGTCATCCACATTAATTGAATGGTGGCTCACTGCACCCCTACTTCTCCGAAGGAGCAGTAGGTGTCCCCTAACACTGTAATGCTTTAAGAGATGAGTTTTTCTTCAGGTCAAGTTCACTATTGCATCAGCTAGCTTCAGGAGGCACTAATTACCATTTTGCCTGGAAAGCTCCTTTACTCTGAGAAAACATAAGACAGCTTTCAGCCAGTTTGTAACCACAATGTTTAGTTTCATAAACTTGTTTCTGTTGTTAAAGTACCTGTTACCTGTACATGTCTTGTTTACCACCATTGCCTGCCCTCCATCCCTAAGTGTATTTGAATGTCACGGAACCAGAACCCAAGGAAAGTGATTTAAATGTGGCTGTGAGGAACACTAGTAGCTAAGTTAATTGTGAGTCACTTTAGGATTTTTGGGATAATTCAAACAGGCAGAATTAGGAAGACAATGGCCTGGGTCAGGCTGAATTTTTACAGCTCTGTTGTTGTTTTCTGAATTATCTGTTTTGTCTCACTGCCTGAGAAATCATGATGAAATGATATCTGTGATCAGATACCATATTGTAGGGTAGGAGATGGTGAATAAGAATTGAGTGGGAAATACCTCACCTTTTTGTAGGCTGAAATTCCCTGAAGTGTTCAAAGTACTCAATAACCTTACAAATTGTAAAATCTTAGCAGGCTGTGATAAAGATGAATATTCTAAAGAACTTTAAATTAGAAAGTTTAGACGGACAAAAAGGAATAGAAATTGCAGAGAACTGCTAAAGATTTTTTGTCTAAAGATTTTTTTTTTTTTTTTTTTGGTAAATTGCAAAAAGCTTAGGACAATTTGAAAGTTTTCTTTAAAATGTTCTTAATGTTCTTTTAACATTATAGAGTCATTTTTCAAATTCAGAAAGTAGATAAGGGATCAGAATATTTTTCACTATCTGTGCAATTTAGCTACTTCTGTCATTAGAATCACCAGCAAAGCAATTGAATTCAACAGGAACTTTGAAAGGTAAAACCTAACCTTAGTTTCAGCTACTTTATATAGATTTTTCTATATAAAAAAGATGAAGGTTTGATTTAAAAAGATAAGTGTCCAGATTTACACTTGGAAATGCAAGTATATTGAATCTGATTTTATTTTAGAAGTTCAAAGTCCATGTTCCTCAGAAGTGACTACTTTGTTATTGTGATGAGGCTACTATGTTTAAATATTCTTCTTAGATTTTTACCATCCAAAGGCTTGGTATATATGTAGGGTATGTATGTAGCTGAGGGAGGGTTCTCCTTTCCTCACATGCAGCATTCTAATGGAGATGCAGAGCTGTTTCATTATTCCTGCCTATGTGAATATTTGCTCCAATGTTTAAGGCTGCAACTCTGGAAACTGCTATAAATACATAACCTAAAAATAATAATATTGTGAGTATTTATGTATCATTTCCTTTAAGCATGTTTTTTAAAAATTTTATTCTACATGTACTAAAAAGTGACTTGCAATTTGAGTAATTTTGGTAACTGGGAAAAACTGTTGGGATGTGAGGCTTCTAAAATCAACAAGAAGGTCAAAATGGATATGGTGACAGTTCATGGCATGCTTGCTTTGAAATATCTGACTTTAATGTTTTATGATCATTTCATATGTTTAAGTGGTTTAATATTGTCACAAAAATGGCAGCTAATTAATACATTGAGGCAATGTATAAAAATGCACTGAGTGCCACAAATTCTCCCGCTGCTATATTTATTTATAGCAATGTACACTGCTTAATGTATGCTTCTATTTGGAAAGCATTTTTGTAAATGTCTGCCATTTTCACTTTCTCCTTGAGCACAGTCACAATCTTCCACTGCCACTCAGTATGAGATATCATGAAAGAAAATAATTTAGGAGTACTTCTCCATTTACCAAAAGATTTAAACTATTTTTGAAAATTACGGGTAAGATTGCTTATAGATTATATTAAGGTAGGTTCTATTGAAACAAAGCTGAGACAGGGATTTCTAAACAAGAGATTTGTTGGGAGGTGCTCTCAGGGGGAGGGCTGTGAAGGAAGCCAAATAGAAGAAGGGAAATGTGTAAGCAAGAAGGTGTCAGTGGAGACTGGCCATGGTTTGCTCCCATGGGGAAACACCGGAGTGCAAAGGTATCATAGAGTTGATCCTCTCTGGAGTCAAGTAGGCTGGCTTTCTGTACCTCCAGGTAGGTCAGTCATTGGTTATGGCTGGCCTTTGAAAGAGGGTGGGAGGGGAGCCTTCTCTAAAGAGGGTGGGAGAGGCAGCTCCCACTTGGTCCAGGGCAATTCTCCAGAGAAGGAAGAGGCATCTGTGTGTTATCTGCCAAGACTCACAGCATCTCGGTGATAAGAATTCCATCTAATAAAGGCAATCTGGGTGCGGTACCAACAGCATCCATTATAGAGATGAATCACAATTTAAAGGAACAGAGAACTGGTTGGACCTAGCTTCTATTGCTTTCCCCTTCCCAGGGCACACACACCCATGCATCCACATTTATAATCAAGTAAAGGTGGAAATTCAAACTCTTTTCAAGTCCTTTTGATTTAAAAAAACATTTTACAAACATTAATGAAGACATGGACTTTAGTTCTATTTTTTGTTTGTTGCTTGTGGTATGGTAATGCAGAAGTTATGTGGCTAACTCTGCTATTAAAATGCATTTATGTTAACCTGAATGAAGATGGGCTCCTTGAAAGAGGACCTGAGATATTGTCCATGAAATCCTGAGGATGTTTTAAATGCCAAGTTTACTCAGGCAAATCTTTCTTCTGGCTTAATACTCCTATTTGTACTGCTTTATTTGCAGAAGCCTTTGTCTATACATGCATAACTGATTCAGACAGGACTGAAACACTTGGTGTGTTCAACGAATTCATTTCCAATTCTCTCTGCAATAAATTGTTATGTCATACTGAAGAACTGTAGAGTATTCCTCTTCCTGGTAGAATCTCCAACCCTCTTTTTTTCCCCCTATTATGAAACAGATAGGACTTTTTTCTTTGAAAAAGAGTTTTTCTTTCTTGCTATTTATCAGAATAATAATCTTGTATGAGAACATTGGAATTACCATCAGTATCACTGATTTAAGAGGTGTTTTATTCTGTTTTAAATTGTCAAATATTTTTCAGGGGCGTGGAAGATATATAAGAAATTCTTTGAATTGCACAGTTAACTTTAAAGTATAAGACCACTGATATAGTAGAAATAAACAATGACAGGTCTCCTCTTGGATTAAGAAGTATTTGTTGCTAATAATATTCCCTCTGATTGCATTTTTATGTGATTATTCTCATTCATTAAACAGGAATAATGATATGCAAAATAAACTGAGAATATAAAAATATATTAATTCAGTTTAGCGTTCAAGCTGATATTGCAAACTTTTCACTCTGCACAAGACTTTGCTAATACTCTATAAAGAATGCAAACCAGGATGGTGCCTAGGAGTGTTCTGAAAGGAAAAAGGCCTTTTGGAGCATAGTAGATATGTTATTGGGAAGGTGACTTGAAGGGATCCTATTTGCAAATGATTTCTTCAGTGGTTTTAATGCCATTGGTTATCTTTTCACTATCAATATTTAGTATTGCCTCTATGAAGCACTAAGAGGTAAAGTAATAGATAATTTTAGACTTTCTTTTGAAGTCAAACCTTAAATAATGAGAAATCATAATGAAATGATATCTGTGATCATTTCTGACTGATATCTTCCTCAGTCTGTCTTTTCCTTTACATAATTGCTCATTTAACTGTCTACATTTGTACTTTTCTCCAGTTTAGACATAGGAACCTTGTTGAATAAATAAAATTCCTTTTTAATCTGTATACATAATAATTTATTCCCCAGTGTTTATTTCATTCATTGGTCATGATTTCTAAAATATCGTTACAGGCAAGATAGAATAATTATTTTTGAAATACTATGTCTCATCAAACTTAATCGAATTATGGCTCATACTCATGGCAAGACCAAATAAAGAATTGAAGGAACTCATTGCATTAGAATTTAGAAACTTTTCTGAAACAGACATTAAATTTGGCTAATGTCTTTAAAGTACACAGAAACCTCGTTTTGCTTCGTCACTATCACTTGCTAATAGCTTGAACAGTTTGAGTCCCTCAAATTTCGTGATTGCTCAGTAATATGTTGTGACATTTTTTTGCTTCCAGAAACTGCCAACTAAGTGAAGAAGACCACTGGATTTACCAGGCTATTTTGGATCAGTACCCTGGAGATCTCTTTGGAAGAAGGACTCTGTATCTGGACATGTTACAAAGATATTTTCCTCACAAATCTAGGCATGATTTGGTGAGTGTTGGGCCTACGTACATACTGGCAAATTAAATTGTTTTAGTAGTCAATAATTATTAAGCAATGTACATGTACTTTAAATGGTTCTTTAAAAATTATTTTTTCCTATACTCTAGAAAATAATAGGGTTATATAATGGTTTGAAAGCCTGTGCAGGTCATTTTTTCGAGTTTGTCCTGTCCATAACGAGGTGGAGGGCCCCCTCGGGCAGAAGTCACTCTCTGTGCCTACTTGCTGTGGAGATCTTCACTGTGATCCCAGGGCTGCTCTGCTAGTATTTGACTGCTGGGTGTCTGGTCAGCCAGATGCTCACCTTCGGGGGCTTTGCCATCTCCAGGTCTTGCCTGAAAGTGAAATGCCTGCTCCACTATTCACAGAGCCTGCTTCACCTCAGTCTTTCTAGTCACAGGGAAGCCAGCACTTGCCCTGGGGGTGGTACTTACTTATCTCTTCCCCGCCACGACAACTCTGCTTGATCCTCCTAGATGGATCTGAGACACAAATACCCCAAATACAGAACTCAAAGATGTGACTGATATTTTCCTAAAAAGGAACTGGGAAATTACTGTTTTATTGTTTCATTCTTTAGTCAACAAGAACACAAGGGCAAGAAAACAGAAGTTACCCTGTCACTAATTAATTTCACAATAACTCACCTTATAACATACACCTAAACAAACACGCAGACTTTTAATTTTTAAGTGAGCCATGCTATAGCATCTTAAATACTCTGTGTTTTTGTAATTGTTTTAAATTAAGCAAGTAACAACAATACTCACATGTATATAGAAGTTAACCATGTATCAATCACATGGAAACTCCTTGAATACACGTTAGAGTGGATGAGAGAAGTACTGTTCCCATCCTTAGATGGAAAAACTGAAGCAAAGGTCACACAGCTACTGTGACCATTTTTTCCCATCTTCTTTCATTCTCTTCACCTCTCTCCCTTTATTCAGTAACAGATACCTGTTATATGATAAATAATTCACTCTGAATTTTTAAATAACTTTCACTTATTAAATTAGATCTTTCCTTTTGTTGCCTATTGATTCTATTTGCTTCTGTGACAAGTTGCCATTTATAACTTGTAGATTTTTATATTTTTCTATTATTATCATGATAAAGATTTTTACATTTACTTATTTATTTATTTATTTATTTTTTGAGATGGAGTCTTGCTCTGTCGCCAGGCTGGAGTGCAGTGGTGCGATCTTTGCTCACTGCACCCTTCCCCTCCTGGGTTCAAGTGATTCTCCTGCCTCAGTCTCCCAAGTAGCTGGGACTACAGGCATGGGCTACCAGGCCCAGCTAATTTTTGTATTTTCAGTAATGACAGGATTTTACCATGTTGACCAGGATGATCTCAGTCTTTTGACCTCGTGATCTGCTCTCCTTGGGCTCCCAATACATTTACTTCTTACATTAGATTTATTAGCATCCATTTCTGTGTGGTATATGCTTAATGTTTTACAGATGTTAAGTATATTTTTGGCTTTATAAAACAAAGCTGAGAAGTTTACAGAGCAGATCTCAGTAGCTGATACTTAGTTTAAGTGAGACCAAGTAAGTGGTTTTACTGCGTACCTAATTATACCTAAAGTATTATTTTAGGTGGGACATAAAATGTCCTGTTTGCTAGCTGCTTTTCCCACAACTCCTGGAGGTTAAATAATGTATTAAATTCAGAGTCATGGTCTATACTGGCAACATAAAGAATTATTTAGATCAGTGACTCTCAACTTTGGAAGGCACACCTTTTTCTGAGGAGCATTTCAGAATGACCCACAGAGGTTTTCCAGGCTACTCAGGTTCTCTCCATTCCTGTTCTTCCCTCAAGACTCTGCTAATTCCCATGGTTGAGATTCACTGCCAAAAGGAGCTACTGCTGCCGATGTGAAAATGCCATGTCCTTCATGAGCATAGCATGAGAAGGGCTCAGTGTCATTGCTATTATTACTTTAAGTTTAGGCATCCTAACATCTGAATGTTTCAGTAATTCAGGGTAAAATTGTGAGTTTTCAAGATTGTGGTAGCAATTTTTATGTTTATTAGCATTTTGTCTAACTGAAACACTTGATGTAATTGTTAAAATACCAAAACTGATATAAAGATGGGATATTTTTAAAATTAAATATAGGGAAAATATTGCTTTCTGCTCTCATAGAATCATTACCATTTAGAAACGAAAGTGGTTTTAGAGGTTACCTGGTGTAACCGCATCCTATATGAGGAAACTAAGGACTTACAAACATTAAATGACTTGTCCTCAGTCACCAATTAGCCACGAGTTCAGAACTTTGGAGGTACTACCTGGTTTCTGGTTGCTGTATTTATGATTAAATATTTGTCCCCAATTTTTCAAAATCATTGGTTATAATGTTTTTTTTTTCATTTTTGTAACAATGACACAAAATATAAGCTCATTTTCATGATAAGTATTCACCCTCTGTTATCTTTTCAGATTGAACATGAGAAATATTGTGACCAGTATCGCTTTGCTATGGAGCAGAGAAAGATCTTGATATCAAATTGGAATAAAAATAAGAAAGACTTTACACAGAAGGCTGTGCTGACACTCATTGAGGCTTGTGCAGCTCATGAAATGGAGAGCACATTGGCTAAGGACAAGAAAAAGCAACAGGAATTGTGTGCTGATCTGAAAGCCAAGGTAAGATGCTGCACAGGTGTTTCAGTATTTGTCTGGATATTTAAGAATCAATTTTTCCCTTTTGTTCAAACTCACCCTAAAGTTCAGTTTCTCTTTTTTAAAAAAAAAGCCTATCTTGAATAAAACTGTTAGTTTGAACTGTATAAAATTGCATTTTTTAAGTCAAAAACAGTCAATAATCAATAATTTCATATGGTTCAACCAAAAAGTTACTATAACAGGATGTTAATATTGAAGTTTTGATTGAGATATCCAATACCAACCATAGACGTGCACGTCAGACTGAGGTACTAGACAAAAATGCAAGTGTAATGATAAAGTAACTGTCTAATGCTGATCCAAAGACTCTTGGACTTCTCATTCACATCAAAGATAGCAAAAAGTCCAAGTGAGGAGGAGAAGAGAGGCTTCATGATGAAATACATTGGGTCAAGCTTGCTGGGCTATGTGTGAGTCCTCAGCGAAGTGCTGGGGAATGGATGGGGTTTTCCTCCTCCTCAGACCCAGAAATGTCTAGCGGGGCTGGATTGAGGGTGGCTTGGGGAGTTGGTAGGTAACCCTCGCTGTTAGAAGGATTGAGGACTGGAATGCTCAGAGGGAAGTAGAGGCGCTGCTTCAGTGGCAGAACTGTAAGTAAGAGTGGCTGTTGTGCTGGGAACAACCGCATTCCACAGGAGGGTCACAGTGCATGAGTCCTGGAGGCCTGACGTGGATATGACCTCCCCAGGAGTGTTGGCCAGGGCCATTAAACACAAATTGTATTGAGGTATAACATACTTGAAGTGCACAAATCTTGAGCTGATAAATGATATGGTAGAAAGACGATGGTGCAACAAAAAATTTTATTCTCCTGATAGAAAACAACTGGCAGACATTAAGCAACACCAATTAAGAGCATATAAAACAAATGTCTTTGTTTTAAAACATTAGAGGAAAGATGTTTCATCTACATATTTTTAAAACAAAAAGATATTTCTTTTGACATTGCATAAGCTTGAGACCTAAAAAGAATAGGAGCTGCATCAAGGCTGATCTGTCATGGGCTGCAGGGCTAATACATGTTTCTTCTCCATCTTCAGGCTGATAAGAAATACACAGGGGCCAGGGGCCATGACAAGTTATTGTATTCCTAGTTTGTTTATAGTCATTTTGCACACATTATCACTAACTGTTGAGCTATGCTGAAATTGATATTTTCTTTATATTGTATTGCACTGAGGTCAGTATACAAGTAGTAAAGTGCACAAGTGCACTTTAGGTCAAAAACAGTCAACAATCAATAATTTCATATGGTTCAACCAAAAAGTTACTCTAACAGGATGTTAATATTGAAGTTTTGATTGAGATATCCAATACCAACCATAGACATGCACATGAGACTGAGGTGCTAGACAAAAATGCAAGTGTAATGATAAAGTAACTGTCTAATGCTGATCCAAAGACTCTTGGATGATGCTTTACGACACACACACCCCTCCATGAAAAACCACTGAGATCAAAACCTGGAATGTTTCCTGCAGCTCAGAAGACTCCTTAATGCCTCTTCTCAGTAAATACAGTCCCCACCTGTAATCACTATTCTGACTTCATGACCATCGGTTAGTTTTGTCTATTCCTGAACTTCATATAAATCAAATGAGATACTACTATATATATAT
>NW_012099210.1:3310135-3329875 GCF_000951045.1 Mandrillus leucophaeus
ATTTCGCTGTGTTAGCCAGGATGGTCTTGATCTCCTGACTTTAAGATCTGCCCGTCTTGGCCTCCCAAAGTGCTGGGATTACAGGCGTGAGCCACCGCACCCAGCCAAAATCACTATTTTTAATGCATAGTTCTATGAATTTTGAAAATGCATGATGTATCACTACCACCATAATCAAGATATAGAACAGTTCCACCACCACTCAAAAATTCTTCACACCCCTTTGTAGTCAACGCCTCATCTACCTCCAGCCTTTGGCAACCACTGATCTGTTCTCTATCCTTAGAGTTTTGCCTATTCTAGAAGGTCATGTAAGTGTAACTCAACAGTATGTAGCCTTGAGTCTGGCTTTGTTCACTTATCATAATGCATTTTAGATCCACCCATGTTGTTTGTATCAATGGTTTGTTCTTTTTTATTGCTGAGTAGTATTCCATGACATGGCTATGTTACAGTTTTTCCGTTCATCAGTTGTTTCAAGTTATTGGCGATTAATGTTACTTTGCTTATAGTGGGAGTAGACTTTAGGCTTCCTGGTGAGCCTGTGCCTCAGAGGGTGTCCCTCCTTTTTTTTTTTTTTTTCCTTATTTTTAAGAGACAGGGTTTCACTCTATTGCCCAGGCTGGAATGTGGCGATGCAATCATAGCTCACTGCAGCCTAGATGTCCCAGGCTCACGTGGTCTTCCTGCCTCCATCTTCCAAATAGCTGAGACCACAGGCATGCACTACCATGCCTGGCTAATTTTTCAATTTTTCAATATTTTATGGAGATGAGGTCTTGCTATGTTGCCCAGGTTGGTCTTGAGTTTCTGGCCTCAAGCAATCCCAAAGCCGGAGATTGCAGGTGAGCCACTGGGCCTGGCCCTGCCACACTCTTGTTCCTTCCCCTGCACTAGATTGTTACTAGACACTTGCTAGCCTGGTAGGGAAAGGGGCATTCTGCAATACTGGTTCAGCCTCATTCTCAGGCAGGGCCTGTGTCCCTGGGTCTTGGGGCTAAGGGCCTACTCAGCAATCCTGCTCTTTTTCCTACAGCAGACAAATTCTGCCTCATGATTTTGATGTTCTTGTGAGGGAGACAGTTTCCTGCACCTCCCCCAGGAGAAGAGCGTTTCTTCATTTCCTTCTCCCAGTTGTGATGGGTCCACACTTGTACCCTAGTGGGTTTGTGGCTTTTCCTCCAGCAGTGATAGGTGTTCATTCTATAGGACTTTGGATCTTCTTTGGCAGATCTGCACTGCCATAGGATGCTTTCTCTGCTCTCCTACCCTGACTCTGATTTTTTTGTGTGAGCACTCTGAGATCTATGGAGAAAAGCCTGAGAGTGGGTGCAAATTCCTCTTGTGTTTGTAGCTTCCACAGGTTCTATACTCTCATGCTCTGCGAAGTCATTAAAACTTGTAAATCATTAACATTTGTCAATTTATTACAACATTTTAGCTGCAGTCTTCTGACTTCCATAGTGGCCTCATCTCCCCAGATGCTCTGTGGCAAGTAAGCCAGTTGTCACATCCTGGCTCTCCTTGGAGGCATCTGTCTTTCCTTAAATTTCAGACTAATTTATTGCCTTGTGGCCTCTGCTCTCTGAGGAGTTCAAGAAAAGTCCTGATGTAGGTGATTCAGCTTTTCCTTGTGGTTAAAGTGAGAACAATATTCTGTCTAACTTTCTACACCTAAATGGAAGCTCATAGCTCCTAATGAAATATAATTCATCAATCTTTTTTTGTCCTATTTAAGAAATCACTGGCTAATGGTAAAGGGCCATTGTCAAAGATATTCTGCCCAAGATTTTTCTGCCTCACAGGGTTCCTGCCAGAAGTAAGGGGACCCCAAAGACAGTGGGATGGAACAACAATAAATGGGAACCTGATGGATAGGAAAGAAATGGCTAGTCAAAGGTAAATGAGCATGACACACATCAGGAGCATCTTTCCTGGAAAACCCAGCTAGCAATCAAGGCAACAGCACTGCTTGGAGGGCAAGGGTCAGCATGAACCTCCTGCCTAGCTTACTTAGGACAGTGTCAGTCACCCATCAACTGAGAACTTTGCTTTCCTTTTCTTTAGCCCTCCTTTTCTTTTCCTCCTCCCACCTCTGTGCCCCGAAGGTTTAAGCATCTAGGGAATGAAAGAAGAAGCCATCTTCTGCATGAAGAGGGAAGTGCTAACTAATCTCTTAGAACCAGGCACTGATTTTGAACCAAGACTGTTTTGTGACTTAAAGTTACCATGGACCTCTCTGTAACTCACGAGTGAGCCATGCATTCTGCTGAGTTTTCAACTGGTGGTTGGAGAAACATCTGGATGGAGGACAAAAACAATACCACATTTTGATGATGTCTCACACATCATGCTGTACCATATACCAAGCATACTTTACTGAGTGTCCCCTACCCACCAGGCATCCTAATAGATGCTTTCTATGCATTTCCTGATATTCTCTTCAATGACGAATCTAAGCTGAGATGTGCAGAGGTTGCTGCAGAGCATCTAGTCACTGAATCAAGGCTGCAGCTCTAAGAGACAACATAACATGTAGCCTCTTCTGAAAGGTATGGTCACACGAGGATAAACAAATATCTGAGCGTTCAGGGATGAAACCTGAAAAGTGTAAATGCAGGCAGATAGTGGGGGAAATCAGAACATAAAGCACACTGTAGTAAAATGGATTCTGTTTTTTCTAGAGAGGGTGTTATCATTGGAATTTGTATTCCTGATGAGGGACTGAGCTCAGTAAATTATAGCTGGGATCTGGGATCAAAACGATATCATAAAAGAAAAGAAGTAAATCTATAAATTCTGCAGTCATTTAAAATGTTAAACTATGCTTATAATTTTTTTTTACCTGGAAGGAAACTTGGCAATTTCTCCCTGCCCTTCATTTTATAAGCCTGAAAGCTGAGCCCTGAAAGATGAAGTGACTTGCCTGAGGTTCACACCAGCTCATTCAACTTGTAATTCAATATTATCTTGGCCCCACAAAGGTTTGCATACAAGAGTTCTACAAAATAATAGAAGATATTTATTATACTGTAGGCTCCAGTGTGCTATAAAGTAGGCCCACAAAGTGTGAAAAATATTACTTCATTGTATCATAAATTTGACCTTTCTAAAACTAATATGCCAGCTATAATAAACATTAATTAAACATTTAACCATAATTTTGTTCTCAGCCTTGGAATTTAAAAGGGCTTTTGGGGGGTAATTTAGATGATTTGTGTCTTTTAAGAGAAGTGTTAAAGGAATTTTGAAACAATGCTCTTGTGCTCTCTCTATCTCTGTTTTGTTTCATTTTAGTTTTCTGTAGCAAGCAGAGGCATTTGGGCCTCTCACCAGAGGATGACAGGAAAGGGAGGAAGTAGAGCTCTCAATCTCCTGCTCCCATGAAACCTGCTCTTTGATCCCCCAAGTTTTCCCAGACTACTGCCTGAACCAGTCTGTTAGCTGTGCACTCGATTCCATAGCATCCTTGTCTGTCCATGGCATGGCTTGGAACATCCTCCCCAGAGCCATCTCTTTTTTTTTTTTTTTTTTTTTTTGAGATGGAGTCTCGCCCTGTCACCAGGCTGGAGTGCAGTGGTGCGATCTCGGCTCACTGCAACCTCCGACTCCTGGGTTCAAGCAATTCTTCTGCCTCAGCCTTCTGAGTAGCTAGGATTACAAGCACGCACCACCACACCCAGCTAATAGTGCTGAGATTACAGGTGTGAACCACGTGCCTGGCCCTCATAATTGTCCTTCTTTGTTTCCATGCTGGGTGGCTGAGTGCTGCCTGGTGGTCAAAGGGGAAGAGTTAACTTCATCTGGATGCTCAATGCCACATGAGAGGCTTTCGTCCTGTCCTTAGTTTGCCCACTCTCCCCATGCCTTTTATGACTGTTTCCCATGGTCGCCACTCCATAGGACCCATACCTGATACCATACACTCTCATCCTCAGACTCCCAGGAGACAAACCACCTCCTTCTTTAGCAAGAAAGTTAAGTCATTGAGGAGTGAAACAACCCCTAATTTCTTCTTCCCCACCCTATGCCTTTCTGTCTCTTGCCAGGCGCTGGCCTTCCTCTAGATGAAGGGTGTTATGTTTCCTATGTATTCAAGTTCAGTCCTTCTCCCAAAAGTCTGGAACTGTGACCCACCTAACTACTTTAGAAATGTGATGCTAGTGATTATCACCTTTCTTTATTTTTGTCTCTCTTATTCTTTGTAGTGTTTTCTTTAGCCTATAAACATGGCTAAGTAAAAGACTATCCAAAGAAGTCTTCTCTTGTCATCCTCAAGGTCTTGGGCCGTCCCTAGCTCTACTCTTTCATTTGAAATCAATCCTTTGAAAGAATAGTCTACATTATCGTCCCAAGAACTTCTGACTTCTCAGTCTACTGAAATCTTCTCCACCCCTTAATGTCTCCAATGATCACCGTGTTACCTAATCCAGCAAGGCTCTTCCGTCCTGATCCTCCTGGACCTCTCCCCTTCACTTGCTTGTTGATGACCCACTCTTTGACATTCTTTACTCCCTCAGCTTCTATAAAACCTATCTTGTCATATCTTACAGTGGTTCTTAGTCTTCCTGTGTATTTCCCATTGTCTGCCCACTTCTAAAACCCTGGAGCCTTCCAGTTTTCTGTCCTTGCTCTTTGCTCTTATTTCTTTACTTCATTGGCCACTAAAGCCTCCTCGTGATTCCGCCTACCCTGATATGCTAACTGCTCTCAGATCTCTATTCCCATTTCTGCACAGTTCTCTCTTCGGCTTCATGTATCCAGCTACATGCTGATTATATCAACTTAGAAGGCTGAATGCCTCAAATTCAGTGTCCAAAATAGAAATCTTCATTTTCCTGTGGTAAATTTTCCCTTCTTTCTTGAAACTCCGCTTCCTCTTTTCTCTTACCTTCATAGCCATTTATGTACTTTTGAAAACTTTATCTATCTGCCCCTTCCTTTCTATCATAAAGCCCTGGCCATTGTTCCTGAGCTATTGCACCTCTCATGGCTATGTTTCACATTCTACCCTTGAGAAACCCTTTCTCTAAATTGCAGGCAGAATGCTCTATCTAAAATTCAATTCAGATTCAGGCCAAGCCCAGTGGCTCATGCCTGTAATCCCAGTTCTTTGGAAGGTTAAGGTGGGAGGATTGCTTGAAGCCAGGAATTCAAGACCAGCCTGGGCAACAGAGCAAGACCCTATCTCTACAAAAAAGGGTTTAAAAAATAGCCAGGAGTAGTGGTGCATGCATGTAGTTCTAGCTACTCAGGAGGCTGAAGCAGGAGGATTTATTGAGGCCAGGAGTTCAAGGTTACAGTGAGCTATGATTGCATCACTGCACTTCCGTTCAGCCTGGGTGACAGAGTGAGTCCCTGTCTCTTAAAGAAACTATAATTCAGGTATGCCATTCCCTGATGATACCATCTCGTTTGCTTACAGTAATCGCCCAACTTTCTGGCATTGCTGTCCAGGTTTTCAATAATTTGGACCCCGGCTTTCTTCCAGCCTCCTTTCTTGACACACTCCACTCTACACATTACAATTTAGAAATATCAAACTCCTTGTAATTCACTCTCGCTCTACCTCTGCACAGTACAACATTCTATTTCCTGTCCCTGTGCCTTTGTTGTTGCTATTGTTGGCTTTGCCCGGAATGCCTCTCTTACCTTCCTTTGTCTGAATAAATCTCATTCATCTTCAAAATTCAGCTCAAATATCTGATACAGGAAGACTTTGTTGAATCCCTGACTTGAGTCAATACACTCTTTGTTCTCCCTAACTCCTGGTACATAACTCTGGCTCGCCTGTGATTATGATTATGTCACACTGAAAACTCTATTTCCCCAACAGAAGTGCAAGGAGGGACACCATCTTATTCATCTTGGTGTAAGCCTCCCCCTACCCCTGCCCTAGATTTTCACCTAGACAGGTGCTTAGTAACTCGCTGAAGTGAAGTGGATAAGCCTTAGGCATTTTGTTTCTTCTTCCCAATACCTCCTGATACAGTACTCTCCTCACTACCTTCTTTCTAATGTATTTCTCAGGAAACTTGCTGTTGAAACAAGTATATGATGTGCAAAGTCATCAAGAAGTAAAGTACAAGACTGAATTGTCAACATTGAATATTCTGAGATGCCAAATGTAGTTTTAAAAATAAAACCTGACTACCCATAAAATTGAGGTATATTTTAAGCATGAACAAAGTCACCAGGCACTTAGTTTTCTTCTTCACTTCATTTGTTTTTGTGCTCCTTATTGTCTCTCTAGCTGATTGTATGGCCCAGTCAAGCAGCCACAAGTAGTTAAGAAAATCAGATAATGTTGAGATGGAAGATACCTTTTTGAGTAAATATCACTTGAACTCTCTCTCCACATTTGGTAGTTCTCCACAGTATCAGTTCCTTCCATAAGCCCCCTTCTGCACAGATTTCAGCCTACTTTGCTGTTGAAGAGCAGACTTGGATTTAGGTTTCACAAATCAGATGTGAGCAGTACTTTAATTCAAATAGAGTTTTCTGAGTTCCAATTCCAAGGATGATGAATGGCTGATGTCGTACTCAGACTCACCCTCACACAGTAAGCAACCATAGCAACTTGACAAAATGATTTAAAAATGTTTGCAGGCAATGGATAACCAGTGTATGGATGAGATTTTTAAAATAAGAGAAGTTTTAAAAATGAGCCTCATATTCACCCTGGATTTCTTCTTGAGGTCATCTTTCAATATGAGGGGGATAGAAACAGCCTAAGCAGAGAATGACAGTCTTGATACGTAAAAGAAGCAGAGATTGGAGTTTGGGCTGCAAAAGCAAATATGATTTGGGGGCAGGATACTAGAGATGAAGGACTGGCATATAAAGAGCCTCAAAAATGTATATAAAAATATTCCTTGGGTCCTTTGTCAGCTTCTAAGTTCTGAATGCACAGGATGAGATACCAAAAGACAGAGAACAACCACTAGAAGGCTGAGAACCAAACAGAGATTTCAGAGGTCACAGGACACAGGCCTGGGGAGGTGTAGGTCTTGGAGTTCTAGTTTAGTCAAAGTAGAGAAATCTTGGTGAACTCTCTAGACATTCAGTTGAGACCCTAGAAAGGCCATGCCGTAGGGGTAAGGGCTGTACTCTAGGATTATGAAGAAAATAGAAACAGACTTACCCTCTAAAAGATGAAAATAAAGCATCAGTAAGATTCAGGAGATTTTCTGGCAACTTAAGTGCCTTCCTGACTAAGGCTCAACACTGTTTAGAGAAAAACAGCATAACCCAGAGGCTCTACAAAATATCATTCGCAATATCCAAAATATAATAAAAATTACCAAACATTCAAAGAAACAGGAAAAGTGACAGATAGATAATCAAGGAAAGAAACTGTCTCAGAGATTATCCAGATATTTGTAGTTAAAAGACAAGAGCCTCAAGATAATTATAATTAATTTGTTAAAGAAAGTAGAAGTAAAAATGGAAAAAATGAATGAAAGTATATATTTCAGTAGAGAATTTGCAGATATAAAAGTGGGTCAAATGGAAATTCTAGAAATCTAAAATATAATAAATTAAGAATCTATTGAATTGGCTTTATCAGCAGATGGGGCATAACAGAAGACAGAATTAGTGACCTTGAAGACAAGCCAATAGAAGTATTCCAACTGAAGCACATAAAGAAAAAATAATAAAATGAAAGAATAGAGCAGAGAACATAAGAGAGATGTGGAACATGGTAAAACGTTGTATTATATATGTAATTAAAGTCCCAGAAAAAGGAGAGAGAGAATAAAATAGAGGCAGTGTTGAAGAAATAATACCTAAGAACTTACCAAATCCGATGAAAGACATCAACCTATATTTTTAAGAAGCTCAACAAACCCCGAAGTAGACAAACACACACAAAAAAATCCCACACCTTGGCACTTGATAGTCAAACTCCTGAAAACAATGGTGATATGGTTTGACTGTATCCCTACCCAAATCTCATCTTGAATTATAGTTCCCATAATCTCCACGTGTAGTGGGAGGGACCAGGTGGAGATAATTGAATCACAGAGGTGGTTTCCCCCATCCTGTTCTCGTGATACTGAGTGAGTTCTCACCAGATCTGATGGTTTTATAAGGGGCTTCCCTCTTTCGCTGGGCACTCATATTCTCTCCTGGTACCATGTGAAGAAGGACATGTTTGCTTACCCTTCCTCCATGACTGTAAATTTCCTGAGGATTCCCAGCCACGCTGAACTGTGAGTCAATTAAACCTTTTTCCTTTATAAATTACCTGGTCTCGGGTATATCTTTATTAGCAGCATGAGAACAGACTAATTCAGATGGGTAAAGAGAAAGGGAGTTATATGAAGAGACAGACATGGCATAGCCATCGTTTTGCTGGTGTGGTCACACATGAAGGCAGTCTGTTCTGAGTCACTGGTGATGCAACAACTTCCCAATTGCGCCAGAGACAGTGTGGCTTCTACCTGTGGTACATGGTTCTGGATGTTATTTCTGGAAGCTTAGTCTGGAGCTTGCTTCTCTGCCCTCTCCAGAGATTTTATGAGCTTTCTAAAATTCCATAATTAATACATTCTGCTAAGCTATCTAGGGTGGATTCTGCTGTGTGCAACTGAAAACTCTGACACAGAGGGTGTCTGGGTCCTACTGTGCTATTTTGACAGGCCTTCTTGCTGGCTGCAGGTTAAAGATGAACAGCAGACAGAATCAGTAATGATGTATCATTCTCCTGGTCCAAGCTGAAATAGATCTTGCAGGCACACACTATGTTGGATCACCTTTGAAACAGAGGTAATCAAAAAAAGCTCATCCATCAGTCACATGGCCCAAGTGACAAAGTATAGGGAAGGAGATGCATATAATAAGGATATATCAACATCTGTAGATGTAATTTACTTTCATTTGTACTCTGACATCATTTAGGGGGTATTTGCTCAGGAGGTACAGCAAGTTGCTTCTTTTGGAGCATTAGAGATCTCCATACAATATACTTCCTTGATTAGAGAAGAAAAAACAACATAATTGGAGGAACTTACGTGTCCAGTTTGCTATGGGAACTGGCAAGGATTCAATAGTTTCTGCCAATTTAAGGCAGTTGTTCATGAGTATTTTGGAGTGGTCAATTATGCTATGCATCATTAGCATAATCAGTGCTAGTGATGAATTCTTTGCATTATCAGCTTCCCTATAGTCACTGCAGTCGGGGGCATTTATGGAGAAGTTCCCCGTGGTTAACCATGGATACAATATTGGCAGAAGAAAGAGAGCTCTGAGGAACCATAGGCATCAATGCCAGAGTGATTTTTGGTCACAGCAGCAGATGGCATTTCCTCTATACAGCTATATTGCACTATCTGTGGCTCTTGGCAGGTAGCTAATTGAAATTCCCAGGGTTCGAGGACTTGATGAATCTACATATTAGTTCCAAGTAAAATATTCCAAGTAGCCGTGCTCTTAAAATGTCTTAGTTTTTAAAGTATATCTGTCTGCATTGGGGTCTATTTTGTAAAGTTTAAAAGAGGCTGTACTTTTTAATGTTCTTTATAATGAGAGCGTTATATTTCTGTGGCAAGTCACAACATCTCACATGATGTTTTGCAAATGAGGATACTTGGTCTGGAATATAGATGTTTGCATTTTAGAATGACTTTATGCAACAAAATTTCAGGCAACCATAATCTCAAGTACTGGGTAATTTAGGAGGCGAAGTTACAACTTGGAGTTGGAAAGCCAATATTCTTAAAATATCTGTTAAAAATAAATACATAGCTATTAAAAAATTTTAAACATGTCTAGTGGAACAGAATAGAGAGTCCAGAAATAGATCCACACATCTCAAGTCAGTTGATTTTCAACAAAGATACACAGTCAATTTAATGAAGAAAGGGTAGTCCTATGAAAAAATGGTGTGAACCATTGAATATCCAGATGCAAAAATAAGTGAGCCTTAATACATACTCCTACCCTATGTAAAATGAACTCAAAATGGATCATAAGCCCACATGTAAAACTGAAAACTACAAAACACAGGGGAAGACAACTTGGGGGAATTGTTATGATCTTGGTTTTGGCAAAGATTTCTGAGATATGACACCAAATGCACTATCCCTAAAAGATATAATTGATCAATTGGACATCTTCAAAATTGTTGAAAGACACTGCTAAGATAATAAAGAGACAGGCCATCCACTAGAAGAAAATATTTGCAAATTGCATGTCTAATGAAGAGTCGTGTACAGAATTTATAAAAATTTCTTGAAACTTAATAAGAAACAACTCAATTTTTTAAAAGAGCAGAATATTCAGTCACTTCACCAAGGAAGATATATGGCAAATAAAACAAGAAAAGATGTTCAATACCACTAATTAGTAGAAAAATACAGGTTAAAACCACAGTGGGATATTAGTATTACCTATCAGAAAGTCTAAACTAAAAAATCTGACCATGTCAAATATTGTCAACTGGAATTCTCATACAGTGCTGGCGGAGAATGCAAAGTCACATGGTCACTTTGCGAAACATTTTGGCAGGTTTCTTTTTTCTTTCTTTTTTTTTTTTTTTTTTGGACAGTCTTGCTCTGTTGCCCAGACTGGAGTGCAGTGGTGGGATCCCAGTTCACTGCAACCTATGCCTCTTGGGTTCAAACAATTCTCATGCCTTAGCCTCCCACGTAGCTGGGATTACAGGTGCCAGCCACCACACCTGGCTAATTTTTGTATTTTCAGTAGAGACAGGGTTTCACCATGTTGCCTAGGTTGGTCTAGAATTACTGACCTCAAGAGACCCACCCATCTTGGCCTCCCAAAGTGCTGGGATTACAGGCATAATCTTGGCAGTTCTTTATATGATTTTGGCAGTTCCTTATACTATTTTGGCTGGTTTTGGCAGTTCTTTATACAATTAAACACACACTTACAACATGACCCAGTGGTCCTACTCATGGATGTTTATTCATTTAAACTGGAAATCTATGTTGACACACAAAATTGTAAGTGAATATTTATAGCAACTTTATTTATAATTGCTAAAACTGGAAGCAACCCAAATGGCTTCAACCAGGGAAGGGATAAACAAGCTGTGATACTTCCATGCAATGGAATATTACTCAGCAACAAAAAGTAACACACTACTGATACAAGCAACAACATGAACAAATCTTGAATGTATCATGCTAAACAAAATATGTGAGACACAAAAGGTTACATTCCATATGATTTCACTTACGTGATCTTTTGGCAAGACAAAACTATAGGAACATAAAGTAAATCAGTCCTTGCCAGGGGACTTGGTGGGAAAGGATTTCCAATGCGGAAGGGAGGAAGGAAAGGAAGGAAAGGAAGGAAAGGAAGGAAAGGAAGGAAAGGAAGGAAGGAAGGAAGGGAGGGAGGGAGAGAGGGAGGGAGGGAGGGAGGTCACATTAGTGGCCCTCATTTGTTTTCCTTCAGAAGTTGCACATTCTGTTCTCACTACCTGCGTGAGGCAGAACCTACTTATACTTGCCATGCCTGGCTGCAAGCTGAGCAATACAGTCTATTTTAGGTAGTTGATGCCAACCAAAATTCAGAGATTATTACTATGAAGTAAGGGGAGAATAAAATAACAGGGACAACTAGCAGACTCCAGGGTTGTGAGTTGCCAGCAAGGAATTTGGGGATACCTTTCTTTCTAAGACTTTACCTCTGCTTCAGGTATTCTCACAAAGATTCTCTATGGCTTATTATCTCTAAGGCCAACCACAGGGTCCTCTGATCAGCACAGTTCTCCTGGAGGGCTAAGCCTATGATATTGTTTCAGGGAAAATTTTAGGGGAAAAAAACATTTCGTTAAGTGGTCCTTGTCTTCTCTTAGTCTCCATCTACTCTAACTTCTCTTTATCCTCCCTACCTGCACTTGCTATGTGATTGCCAAATATTTGTGGAATAAATAAATGAAACTTTGCTTTAGAAACAAATAGGTTAAAATGTGTCAATTTACTGTTTCTATAGGTCAGGAATGGCATAGTATCAGCAATATCATATGGTGCAACCTAGTGTGCAGATAAGTGCAAGGTGTGTTGGCTCCTATGAAAGTATATTACCAGTGCAACTTTCTCTGGAGATCTGCTCTTTACAATAATGTCATAGATATTATGAATGTGCTCCTCCCCCACCCCCCATATTATCTTCCTAGTGCTCATCTCCCATATTACATTTATTATATCTGATATACATATTTGTTTGTATGTCTATTTCTGGACTCAAACATATGAAAGGAAGGATACATTTATTATTGAGTTTTGTATCACTAATGCCTAACACCAGTCCTAATCCATAATGGGTACTCAATAAACACAGCATTAATTTACTATACCTTTGAATATGCTGCATTTGTAACAAACTGACTTTATTTTAAAAAGCGCTATAGGAGGAATCTTGTGTACTCCTTTATGTTCTCTGATAATTTACTTGTATTTCAAATAGTTTACATCTGGCTTTTATATATTCTTGATGGTGTTTTTAAACATTGCATTGTAAAATCTGTTCATGCCGTTAATGTATCTGAGTCTATTTGAGGCAATCCCTATAGATTGCATAACACCAGAGCTCATTCTGGTTTCTATATATACTTTTCTCCAGCTAGAAACTCAGAAGGCAGATCTAACTGCCTTTTGTAGTTTGCCCTTTACCCTGGCATTGTTTGATTGGGGAAACTTTAGGCAGTGAATGAGGGAATAATTGGTTAGAAAGACTCAAGTCTTGATTTCTTGCTCTTAGCTCCAGATGGCACAGGAAAGCTTTTATCAAGAGAATTTCAAGGTCAGAATGGAAAGTTTGCAAATGTACAGATGATACTTTTAAATATATCGTTTATTTTCATAGAATTATCTGGGCGATAATGGAGTAATTAAATATATTAGTTGTTGAAGGAAATCTCTGTTTTGAGATCTGCAGTATTCAAGTACATTTCCACCTGGCGGAGTGTATCATTCTCTGAACCCAGTGCCTGCTTGGTATTCTGTGCCAAGCTGATTATAACCAAATGAATTCCCATCAGAGTATTTTCGCTGAAGACTATTTGAGAAAAATCTCTATTTTGTAAATGTCTAAAATAATGTATATTGTGTTTCTCCAATATTGTTTTATTATAATAAATGTTTCATTTGGTTATAGTGGCTTGCTGAAAGTTCTTCTTGTGGATGAGAGAGGCAGACTAGCAAAGGGATAAAGTTGAACAAAAAAAAAAATGAAAAAAGTGATCTTTCAGTGCCTGGGGCGTTTATAATAAAGAGAATCAACTTTCTGGGCATGAAAAGACCATAAAAGACATGTTAAACGTGATTCTTCTGGGCTCTGTGCCTATTTCTTTACTTTCACAAGAGATGGAGTTTATAAAAGACATATGTTGAATGCCTGGGTATTTGAAAGTGACACAAGTTGCTTGTTAGTAATATACTTAGTGATTATTACAAAAATTATTTTTCTTTTATATGGTATAATTTATTCATTTACACATTCAACAAATAGTATTTGTGCACCTACCTTGTGCCAGACATTGTGACAGGCATTGAGCATTCAGAGGTGAGTAATTCATCCTCAGGGATCTCAGATTCCAGTAGAGGAGGCATACACATAAACATTTGGCTATTATGGAGTTCACTATATACCATGGGAGAGATATGTATAAGAGTTACGGTAGCACAGAGGACAGCACATAGCCTAAGGAGGAAGGCAGCCATATAAACACCAAAGAGGCAACCCTTTGAACAAATTGTTCAAGGATGGGATTGTTAGCTGGGTAAAATGAGAAGGGGGAGGACCCTCTAGACATTGGGCAGAGACCAGTCAGTCTTCCTTAGATCAGAAACAATGTTTCAGGTTGCAAAAGCAGTTCGGTGGTTCTTACTTTTAAGGTGTGAATCAGAGTGTAATGAGAGAAGGGCTAGAGAACTAGGAGTGTGCTAATCTTGCAGGGCCTTGTGTGCAACATCAAGGAGCAGGAGTTTTTCTCTACCTGTGTGATGAGGAGCCATTGGAAGCCTTTATTAGAAGAGTGACATGTTTTAAGATCAGCCTGGGAGCTGGGGACCATGGCACATGCCTGTAATACCAGCCTCCGGCTGAGGCAGGAGGATTAGTTGAGCCCAGAAGTTCCAGTCAAGCCTGGGCAATATAGCGAAACCCCATCTCTTTAAAAAACAAAATATATGTAAAAGAGGATCAGTCTCATAGTTGGGAACGTTAGGGGCAGAGATGGATTTTATGGAGAGAGGGCTAGAGGTGGGGAGTCAGGCTTCTATTGCCATCGTCTCAGTGACAGATGATGTGGTCCAAACTAGAGTGATGGTAATGGAGGTGGAGATAAAGGAGTAGAGGGATATTGAGAAAGTTCCCCAGAACTGGATGAAGGAGAAGAAAGCCAAAGTATTGAAAGAAATGAAAGGTTTTTACTTTCATTATGGGATGGATGGATAGATTCATTCATCCAACAAATATTTAGTTAGTGCTGAGTATACGCTAGCCTTCTTCCAAATATTAGAGAATCAAATTGTGGAAAAGATTCCAAAATCCCAGTCCTTGTGGAGCTTCGTTTCTAATGCAAGTTAAGATGACTAACAAGATACATCAACAAAATATATAATAAATAGTACAAGAAAGCAAAAAGTGCTAGGGAGAAAAGTATTAAGCAAAGAAAAGGATAGAATGTGGGGAAGGAGGCAAATGATAATTTAGATGGAACTATCTATGGAAAGCCTTATTGAGAAGACAGCAATTGAGTCAAATCCTGAGACTCAATTCTAGGGGAAGTATATTCTAAGCAAAGGGAACAGCAAGCATAAACGCCATGCTGATATATTCAAGGAACAGCAATTAGAACAGTGTGGCTGGAGTAAGCAAAGGATGACGTGCTCTGGCTAAACAGTCAAACTGTTGGCTTGATAATGGATGATAGGACAAGCGAGGAAGCTGGCAGATATATTAGGAAACTTTTGCAGTAAGGTAGATTAGAGACCATGGGATGAAATGTGATTATATACTGACAACCTGTCCTGAGTGGTGGGGTAAGCCTGTGCCCAGTCCTTCCTCATAGCCAGCCTCCTTTCTTTCCCAGCTTGTCTTGGTGCTCCCAGCTTGTGCTCTTCTCAGCCACCTGCCATCCTTCAGCTCCCTCTCCTCTGCACCTCACCTCCACCTGCATGTCTGCATCTCACATGTCTCTCAGGTGCACTTTTACCATGCTCTACCCTTTATTAAAATACTTGATGTAGCTTCACCCTACCCCAACCCCTTACCTTCCCTTGTTATAAACAAACTTGTGTGTCAATCATTTCCTTGGTTTTACCACTAGATATGCATCCCTGAGTAATATAAGTTAGTTTTGCCTGTGTTTGAACTCCGGTGAATTGAATCAAGTAGTATGTTACTGTACTGTGTTTGGTATCTTTCCCCCAATATGTTGTTATGTGTGGCCATTGTGTACCATCATTTATTGATCCATTTTGCTGTTGGTAGACATTTGGGTTATCTCTACTTCATGGTTATTAGAAATAATGTTGCAATAAACATTTTTATATGCGTTCCCTGGTATACACACTTCTCCGGGGTCCAGGGGTCCATACCTAACAGTATAGAATATGTATCTCTGCAACTTTGCAAGGTACCACCACACTTTTTCCTAAAAAGCTTATACCAGAACTTGTACCAGCTACATATAAAAGATCCTGCTGTTCCACATCCTTATGAATATTTCTGTCATCCTACTGTATTTTTTAAACCAATCTGGTTTTAAAAATGTGTCGTGATATTTCATTGTAGTTTTAACTTGCAGTTCTCTGATTTCTAATTAAATTGAGGGACTTTCAGCATGTTTAATGGCTATCTGGATTTTTTTCTTTGTGAAATTGCTTAAGTCTTTCATTCATTTTATTCTATTGTGTTACCCCACTTTTTCTTAGTGATTTGTACTTGTTCATTAAATATTTTCCATATTAGTTCTTTGTGGGTTATATGGGTGTTTCAGGTATGTTTTCCAGCCCTGTATCACTCATTTTCATTTTCTTAATAGTATCTTTCAGTTAAGAAACATTTACAATTTTTATGTAATTGATTTATCAATCTTTGTCTTTTATGGTTAGTTCTTTTATATTTTATGTAAGAAATAATTTCCTGACTTCAAAGTCATTGATATGGTTTGGCTGTGTCCCCACTGAAATCTCAAGTGGAATTGTATCTCTCAGAATTCCCACGTGTTGTGGGAGGGACACAGTGGGAGGTAATTGAATCATGGGGGCTGATCTTTCCCATGCGATTCTCATAATAGTGACTAAGTCTCATGAAATATGATGGATTTATCAGGGGTTTCCACTTTTGCTCCCTCCTCGTTTTTCTCTTGCTGCCACCATATATGAAGTGCCTTTTGCCTCCTGACACGATTCTGAGGTCTCCCCACCATGTGGAAGTGTAAGTCCAATTAAACCTCTTTTTCTTCCCAGTCTCAGGTATGTCTTCATCAGCAGCATGAAAACGGACTAATACAGTAAATTGGTACCAGTAGAGTGAAGTGTTGCTGAAAAGACACCCAAAAATGTGGAAGTGACTTTGGAACTGGTATCAGGCAGAGGTTGGAACAGTTTGGAGGGCTCAGAAGAAAACAGGAAAATATGGGAAAGTTTGGAACCTCCTAGAGACTTGTTGAATGGATTTGACAAAAATGCTGACAGTGATATGAACAATAAGGTCCAGGATGAGGTGGTCCCAGATGGAGATGAGAAACTTGTTGGGAACTGGAGCAAAGGTGACTTTTTTTGCCCCGGCCCTAGAGACTTGTGGAACTTTGAACTTGAGAGAGATGATTTAGGGTATCTGGCAGAAGAAATTTCTAAGCAGCAAAACATTCAAAAGGTGACTTGGGTTCTGTTAAAGGCATCCAGTTTTAAAAGGGAAACAGAGCATAAAAGCTCAGAAAATTTTCAGCCTGACAATGCAATAGAAAAGAAAATCCCATTTTCTGAGGATAAATTCAAGCTATCTGCAGAAATTTGCATGAGTCACAAGGAGCTGAATGTTAGTTCCCAAGACAACAGGGAGAATGTCTCCAGGGCATGTCAGAGGTCTTCACAACAGCCCATCTCATCACAGGGCAGAGGTGTAGGAGGAAAACATGGTTTTGTGGGCTGGGCCCAGGGTTCCTGTGCTAGGGACTTGGTGTCCTGCATCCCAGCCACTCCTGCCATGACTAAAAAGGGCCAAGGTACAGGTCAGTCTGTGGCTTCAGAGGGTGCAAGCCCCAAGCCCTGGCAGCTTCCATGTAATGTTTAAGCCTGTGGGTGCACAGAGGTCAAGAATTGAAGTTTGGAAACCTCTGCCTCAGTTTCAGAAGATGTGTGGAAAGACATAGATGTCCAGGCAAAAGTTGCAGGGGTGGGGCCCTCATGGAGAACCTCTGCTAGGGCAGTGCAGAAGGGAAATGTGGGGTTGTAGCCCCAACACAGAGTCCTAACTGGGGCACTGCCTAATGGAGCTGTGAGAAGAGGGCCATCATCCTCCAGACCCCAGAATGGTAGATCAACCAACAGCTTGCACCTTGCACCTGGAAAAGCCTCAGACACTCAATGCCAGCCCATGAAAGCAGCCAGGAGGGAGGCTGTACCTTGCAAAGCCATAGGGGCAGAGCTGCCCAAGATCATGGAAACCCACCTCTTGCATCAGTGTGACCCGAATTTGAGACATGGAATCAAAGGAGATCATTTTGGAACTTTTAAGATTTGACTGCCCTGCTGGATTTTGGACTTGCGTGGGGCCTGTAGCCCCTTTGTTTTGGCCAATTTCTCCCATTAGAATGGCCCTATTTACCCAATGCCTGTACCCCCACTGTATCTAGTAAGTAACTAACTTGCTTTTGATTTTCTAGGCTTATAGGTAGAAGGGACCTGCCTTGTCTCAGATGGGACTTTGGACTTGGACTTTTGGGTTATTGCTGAAATGAGTTGAGACTTTGGGGGACTGTTGGCAAGGCATGATTGGTTTTCAAATGTGGGGATATGAGATTTGGGAGGGGTCAGGAGTGGAATGATATGGTGTGACTGTGTCCCCACCCAAATCTGAACTTTAATTGTATCTCTCAGAATTCCCATGTGTTATGAGAGGGGCCCAGTGGGAGGTAATTGAACCACGGGGACAGTTCTTTCCTGTGCTATTCTCGTGATAGTGAATAAGTCTCACAATATCTGATGAGCTTATAGGGGTTTCTGCTTTTGCTTCTTCCTCATTTTTCTCCTGCTGCCACCATGTAAGAAGTGCCTTTTACCTCCCACCATGATTCTAAGGCCTCCCCAGCCATGTGGAACTGTAAGCCCAATTAAACATCTTTTTCTTCCCAGTCTCTGATATGTCTTTATCAGCAGCATGAAAATGAACTAATACAGTCATGAATCCATTTTCCTTTTAATCTTCTAAAGGCTTTATAATTTTGCCTCTAATACTCAGACCCATAATCCTAGACTTGTTTTTTTTAATGGTATGAGGTAAATGTCTAATGTTACTTATCATAAGGATACCCAGTTGTCCCAGCACCTTTTGTTGTAAGCTCTGTCCTTCCCACTGTTTTGCAGTTCCATCTGTACCATAGGCAAGCGTCTCTAAATCTACTTCTGAACCCTCCATTCCATTTTGTCTATGTCCGTGGACAGGTACTATCCTACCTTAGATATTATAACTTTGTAATGAGTGTTGTTATAGAGAATGACCTCCTATCTTGTTGTTCTTCTTCATAAGTGTCTTTTTAACTCTTGAACCTTTGCATTACATTTTAGAAACTATTTGCCAAGTTCTAAAAAAGAAGTCCTATTGAGGGTTGTTTAATATTGTAATGAATATATGAATAAATTTGGCAAGAATGGAGAGCTTTGCAAAACAAAGAACATAGCATACATTTTCACTTACTTATGTCTTCTTTAATTTTAATTTCTCTCATAAAGTTGTTTTGTCTTTTTTTCATTAAGAAAGTAAAAGAATAAAGAATGGCTGCTCCATAGGCAGAGCAGCCTCTTACAAAGTTTTATTGTTTCTTTGCAGAGGTCCTATACAACCTTTTGCCAGATTCATTTCTATATATTTGGTGTCTTTGATGCTATTGAAAATAGTATCTTTAAAAAAATTGTGTCTTATTTTTTCTAGAACATAAAAATACAATTTTTATTGATTTTATAAGCAACCTTGGTATACTAATATTAATACATATCAATATGAGTACTATCAATTCTAATAATTTTTCGGTACATTACATTAGTTTGTCCATGTATAGGATATTGCTACCTATGAATGACAATTTTGCTTCTTTTTACCAGTGCTTATACCTTTTACTTATTTTTATTGCCTTGCTGCACTGGTTAGAACCTCCATTACAGTATTTAATAGAAGTGTTGATAAGAGCCATTTTTGTCTTGTTCCTGACCTGAAAGAGAATATTCTCGGATTAAAGAAGTTACCTTTTGGCCGGCGCAGTGGCTCACGCTTCTAATCCCAGCACTTTGGGAGGCTGAGGCGGGCGGATCATGAAGTTAGGAGATCGAGACCATCCTGGCTAACACAGTGAAACCCTGTCTCTACTAAAAATACCAAAAAAAAAAGAAAAAAGAAAGAAACAGTTTAGCCAGGCATGATGGCAGGCACCTGTAGTCCCAGCTACTGGGGAGACTGAGGCAGGAGAATGACATGAATCCAGGAGGCAGAGTTTGCAGTGAGCTGAGATCACACCACTGCACTCTATCCTGGGCGACAGAG
>NW_012099210.1:3336000-3336699 GCF_000951045.1 Mandrillus leucophaeus
TTTCAGCTCACCTAATGTGATAACTTCATGCCTGGTCTTAAAGGCAGCTCACGAGTATAACGAGGCAGTTTTTTGTTTTTTGTTTTTTTTTCTTGAGACTGAGTCTCACTCTATCACCTAGGCTGGAGTGCAGTGGTATAATCTAGGCTCACTGCAACCTCTGCTTCCCAGGTTCAAGAGATTCTTGTGCCTCAGCCTCCCAAGTAGCTGGGATTACAGGTGCATGCCACCAGGCCCGGCTAATTTTTTTTTGTACTTTTAGTAGAGACAGGGTTTCAGCCAGGTTTTCACCAGGCTGGTCTTGAACTCCTGACCTCAAGCGATCCACTTGCCTCTGCCTCCCAAAGTGCTGGGATTACAGGTGTGAGCCACTGAGGCAAGGCAGTTTTTAATGCAAACCCAGTAAACTCCCAGTGCCTCATCCTGACCTGAGAAGACTCTTGAAAACCTCCAAGTCATATAAATAACTTAGAATTACATATCACTCTTTTACATGTTAATATTTTACTTAACCAAATCCGTTTACTTTTTTTTTTTTTTGAGAAATTAGGCATTTTTTAAAGCCTTTCGGGAATCTATAGGTATAATGATAATTCTTTGATTTTAAAGTGAATAGATGCTCCGGCCATAAATTTCTGTGGGTAGAGAGAAGTACTGCTGATGATGTGCATAGAAGAGTCTGTCTGGAACTTCCATTGT
>NW_012099210.1:3341814-3343145 GCF_000951045.1 Mandrillus leucophaeus
CTAATGCCTGAACAATAATGTAAAAGAGAAATAAAGGGAAATTTAGCAAAGGAATATATCTGTCTCTTATACACATCTAGATGTGTATAAGAGACAGGGAGAATGGTGTGAACCCAGGAGGCAGAGCTTGCAGTGAGCCGAGATGGTGCCACTGTATTCCAGCCTGGGCGACAGAGACTCCGTCTCAAAAAAACAGAAACCAAAAGAAACAAAAGGAGGCCGGGTGCGGTGGCTCAAGCCTGTAATCCCAGCTACTCGGGAGGCTGAGGCAGGAGAATGGTGTGAACCCAGGAGGCAGAGCTTGCAGTGAGCCGAGATGGTGCCACTGTATTCCAGCCTGGGTGACAGAGCGAGACTCTGTCTCAAAAACAAAAACAAAAACAAAAACAAAAAAACATAACTCATTGTGTTGTTGTGAGTATTGAAAGGGGCCATGCCTGTAAATGACATGGCATAGTCCCTGGCATTTAGTGTAGTAAACACTTCATAGCATTTCGCTATTATTTCCCCTATTTGTGAATCAGACAGAAAAATGACAATAGTATATATTTAGAGCAATCATTATTCTCCTTGACTATAACAAAACATTAGCCTAATTTGGAACATTCTCAGTAAGTGCGAATGGTAAGTATCAGGAATGATCATTATTACCTCAAAGAAATGTAGGCCAAATCCTTTAAAGGACTTTTTGCATGAAATAGCCAACCCTGCTGTGAATAGCCATGGAAGTTGTATATGGTACTGCCCAAATTTTATGCGAATGTTATCATCCCCTCGATTTGTGCTGTGTGTTTATTCAACTTGCACAACTAACTACACGCAGTGGCACTGGGAAAATTCTTCAATAATGATATAGTCTCTATACATTTGCAATATTAACTTGCAAACCACCATTGGACTTAAGGCATCTGAATTTATTCATCTGTCAAAGAGGAGAGTTGAGCTACATTATCTCCAGCTCTAAACTTTTATGATTTGCATGTAAAATGCAATTTCAGTATCTCTGTAGGAGATTTACGTCTTTTAGTAAATTTCTAGTATTAGCTGGGCAGTTTGGAATTTGGAGGCTGATAATTAGCATGAAACATCATAGTTCTTCTATTTGTCATATTAACAAAGCATACATATTCTAGAACAAATGTGTGACATTTAAAATCACGGGGCTTAGTCTGACCTAAGTGACCTTTTCAAAGTCTGTTTCAGCACCATAATTGTCTATGTATAAAGGACCATATCAAATGCCTTCTTCACAATATTTCAAATGGCTAAAAGAAAAGTCCTCATCACTGATAATGGAAATGCTGTCTTGTGTGTCTGAATGGAGTTTCAGC
>NW_012099210.1:3345780-3347524 GCF_000951045.1 Mandrillus leucophaeus
AAAAAAGAAAAAAGAAAGAAACAGTTTAGCCAGGCATGATGGCAGGCACCTGTAGTCCCAGCTACTGGGGAGACTGAGGCAGGAGAATGACATGAATCCAGGAGGCAGAGTTTGCAGTGAGCTGAGATCACACCACTGCACTCTATCCTGGGCGACAGAGGAAGACTCTGTGTCAAAAAAAAAAAGAAAAAGAAAAAAAGTTACCTTTTAGTTTTAGTTTGCTAGAAGTATATGTATGTATGGAGGTATGTGTATATATATGTATATCAGTATTATTATTACTATTATTAAATACCTTTTCTGATTCTAAGTTTACCTTCTTTTTCTATTTCCTATTTCATATGCTATGCTTTATTCTGGAGGGTTTCTTCTAATCTACCTTTCAGATTATCAGTTTTTTCTTTAGCTATTTCTCATCTGCCATTAATCTCATGCACTGATTTTTTATTTTTTTTATTTTTTGAGGTGGAGTTTTACTCCTGCTGCCCAGCCTGGAGTGCAATGGCGTGATCTCAGCTCACTGCAACCTCCACCTCCCAGATTCAAGCGATTCTCCTGCCTCAGCCTCCTGAGTAGCTGGGATTACAGGCACCCACTACCATGCCTGGCTAATTTTTGTAGTTTTAGTAGAGACGAGGTTTCACCATGTTGGCCAGGCCGGTCTAGAACTCCTGAACTCAGGTGACCCACCCACCTTGGCCTCCCAAAGTGCTGGGATTACAAGTATGAGCCACCACGCCCGGCTAATGCACTGAATTCTTAATATCAGTTTTCAGTTTTGGAATTGATATTTGCTTATTTTTCAAAATTTTAAATGTCAGTGTTCATAATTTTAAATTCCTTGCTTATTTTAAGCTGAACTTTCCTTTCCATGAACACAGTAAGCACTGTTGTTTTACAATCTGTTTGTGATAATTTCTACAGATGCCTTTGTTTTCGCTGGTTCTGGCTCGGGTTCTTTCTCTTCATGTATCTTGCACTTTGGTTATTTACTAGACATTGAATTGAAAATGCTCACAGAAATACTTTGATATGTAAGTAATATTAGCCTCTTCCAATGAACATGCTGCATCCTTCTGCCATATTCCTGAAAGCATTAAAAGTCCAGGACCAAAGCTTCAAGCCTTTTTAATTGCTCCAGTTATCGAGGATCCCAGCTGACTGCTGCAGTTTTTCACTCAGATTCCTTCATGATCTTTCCAAAGCCCTATCCTCCTCCCTGAGTTGGTGAATGCCCCAGTGCTCACCCTCAGTTTTTCACAAAAGAATCTCTGATTTTGAGTAGCTATCCAAATTTCCAAAAGGAGATCTTCACTTGTCACATTAATTTCTCACCATCTTGTTAAGTTCTTTAAGAGGTTATTATTATTAATTATAAAAAATACTGAATAGTTATTTTTTAGTTTAGCAGACAGTTTGGTCTGAAATACTAGTCTGTCATTATTGGTTTTATTTTCAAATAAATTTATGTTTTAAAAAATAAGTTAATTTAAGGAAAAATGTTAATAATAGATTATTTGTGGATCTAGTTAGAAGGGGACCCTCGAATGACTGAGGTTTACCAAACACAGTGTAGTGGCTAGAACCACAGGTGCTAGTCAAATTGACTTGGTCATGTCTTATCTAGATCAGTTATGAGTTTGTTAACATTGAACATGTTACTTAACCCCTCTAAGCCTTGTTTTCTTTGTATATAAAGTAATGAAAATAAAAAACATAATTCCTTTGGGAGGCTGAGGTGGGC
>NW_012099210.1:3352739-3374390 GCF_000951045.1 Mandrillus leucophaeus
TCTTTGATTTTAAAGTGAATAGATGCTCCGGCCATAAATTTCTGTGGGTAGAGAGAAGTACTGCTGATGATGTGCATAGAAGAGTCTGTCTGGAACTTCCATTGTGAGAGAAACCCTCATCATAGGATATACTTTTTCAGAGTCATCATGACTACTTACACTCTTCCAAAGCAATAGTAATTTCTCCAGAGACTTCTTTTCTCAATTTAAATTTTTCCCATCAAGAATCTTTTAGAAAATACTTTGCATAAATATAACCAACTGTAACTCTGACTTCCAGCTGTCACCAAAGGTCTCTAAAGAATATACTTTGATTATAAAACTAGACTGACAGGGATTTGATAAAGAAAGAGACTCCAAAAAGCCATAGAACCGTTAGGCCTCTTTGTTCATATAAATTCCCTAGTATAAAGCCATAGAGAAGTGCTAATATCAAAAAGTTCTTTCTCTTTTGAGAAAGAAAAAACCTAATGATTACCTAGAAGCAAATGACATGGCTCCCACTCGTGCATCCAGATGCTCTGAATGGAAACCTATTATATTGTCTAAACCTAAACAATATAACAATCACAATTAGTTCTCTTCTTTAATTTTGCAGAATACTTTGACATTTATTTTTCTGTCATCAGAGCTATCTTATAAGAGAGGACAAATTATTATCCCTAAGCCACAGGTAAGGACATTGAGTCACAGAAAATTGGCCAGCCAGAAGTTACGCAGCTCATTGGCATTTGATTTGGTACTAGAACTTATTCTGCAGATTCTTAGCAATGACATTTCCCAAAGACTATAGAATCTCTTATGAGGAAGTAGGGATGAAGGGGAAAATGCTACTCAGAGAAAAGAAAGCGTTTCTTCTTCCTCCTCCTCTTTTTCCTTGTTCCTTGCCCTCCAAGACTCCTGCCAAGGCAAAGTGAGTTGGTCTTGTTCCCACATTTTGTGGGCAATTTATAGAATTCATATAAATCCATTTGACTCTGTTGACTTGCTCCTTTCATCTTGAAATCCTTTTATCTTTGCTTCTGAGAATCTTCACTGGCCAGTTTTTCTTCTAGTCCCCAGCCACCTGTCAGACTCACTTGGACTATAGTAGTATTCTCCCACATTGACTTCTCTACCACCAGCCTTGTGATCCTAAATCCATCTTCCAAATAGCCACCAGAATAATGCACTTGAAACAAATCTGACCATGTTATTTGCCTGCTATAAACTTGTTGGATGGCTTCTCATGACTCTTGGTTGTCAATTCTTTTAGACCCAATGCTCCCTTTTGGTAACAAATACTCTGCAATATTTCACTGGGGAGAGTACCCAAATGAAATCCATAGGAAATATAGTAGACTGACTTACATAGCTTGAAAATAAAATTAACTAATGCCTGAACAATAATGTAAAAGAGAAATAAAAATAAAATAACTGAGTGTAAAATAATATATATTTCAATGCGTAAATATTTGGATGTGACATCATCAGGAGACACATTCATCAGTTGCTTGCACCTTTGTTTAACACAGTGACTATGACAGCTGCAGGTGCAGATGGACCTAGATGTTTGTATTCATGACTCAAACCCATGAGCGGTGTTGCTGTCAGTAATTTTCTAAAATGGAAAAATTCAGGGACATAGTCTATAACATTATCTTTTCATACTTCAATGTAAACCTGAATCACCTGAAAATCTCTTTAAATTGCAGATTCTGGGGTGGAGCCTGAGACTGCATTTCTAACAAGCTCCTTGTGCTTGTGCTACTGGTTCACAAACTTCATGTTGAATAGCCAGAGCCTAAACTTGGGGAACTTCGTTTTTATTCAGAGGCTAATGACTTCCAGGTACATTCTAGTGAAATCTGAAGTCCCATACAAAACTTCATGAATTTTAGCTTCTAGTATGGGGTCATCTATGTGTTAGAGTAACTGCTATTCTGGAACATAGCCCTGGAGGCCAGTAACCTTTGGCTCTGAGCCCAGAGAAAGGGCCAGGGAGTTGCAAAGAAAATACTATCCTCTTCTCTGGGGAATCAGTGGCTGACATTGGAATCCTTTCCAAAGCACTTGTAATATTTTTTTTTTTGGTTGGGTGGGGGAGGCACCATGTAGTAAGGTAGATCATGCTGAACCTAAATTGACCCTATAATCTCATGTCATAAATCTATGCAGGTGCCTGAGACAGATGCATGAGAGAGAGTGATGGAGGGATGGCACAGTGAATGCGTCCATCAAATCAGCAAGTAATAAGCATGATTCGTTTCTGTAAGGAACCCAGAATTGCTGTGGCACAGAAATGCTAGAGGGAATGCAGGGCCAGCTAGCACCTCTAGGGTGTGGCATCTTTGTGAGCACTGGGAGATGGCATTCAAGGACAGCTTCTGTAAGAGCAGCTGCAGATTTAGTGGATGCATAGTAGAGATGGCAGATCTTCCCCTGAAGTCGGCAAACAGAGACACATGCCCATCAGGTACATTCTTGTTAGTGTATCTTCTGTTAAGCCCCAGAAGTACTTTAGGGGGCATTTTATAGTGGAAGGAGGTGAGCATGAGGAGGCAATAACATTTGTACACAAATGCAAATATGATTTCATGTGTAATCACTGGTCAAAGAAATCTCAGGACATTGGGGATATATTGTTATTGTGTTTACTACTAATCAGATCCTTCACTGTTGTTCCCCATATATCATGCCTACAATCACCATAATATACACTTTTAACCCATCTTCAACTTCTTTTAGCTTGGTGCCTTCTGTATCAGGTCTGTATGACTCCTATCAAAATTTTCCTCTGATTGTTATAAAATGCTCATCTAAATCATAATTTGTAGCACAGAAAGAAAATCTTTTCTTGGTCCTTTTATCATAGCCAATTATTCACTTCTCACATCCTCCAGCCTCTTCCAAAGTCATGATCTCACATTAGAAGAAAAAATGAATCCACCTGTTATGTTTCCAAGGCTTTAAATCCTTTTTAAATTGACAAACAATAATTGCATATATTTATGGAGAACAATGTGGTGTTTTGCTATATGTATACATTGTGGGATGATTAAGTCAGGCTAATTAATATATCCATCACCTCACCTACTTGTCACAAGATTTCAAATTCTGAGACGAGTTTTTATGATGGACAAGATACATTCTGGGTTTCATCGTTTCATGGTTTCCCAGTGAATGAGCAGAAGTATAGGAGTCAGTACACTTGACTCAACGCCAGTTCTTCTTGAACGTTGACTGGATACTCCAAGAAGACAGATTCCCCACATCAGGCCTGCATTTGACTGCCTCATCCTCTGCAATAAACTACTATACATCCATCTCGGCACAGCACTGTGCATCCTACTCTCGGGGGCTGGGGATTCTGCAGCTTCATCAAAAGGTCTGAGTCTGCTTTGCCTGGAGACAGCTTCATATTTAACCTGTAGTTAAGGCCTTCTAGTGTTTCTTCTTTTTCTCATCTATGTCAAAGATAAGAACTACCAAAGAATTGGCAGTAGTTGTGTACTTTTTCTTTTTGACTTTTATTCAAGAATACTTTTTTCCATTCATCCAAGAACTAAACTTCACCTTCCATAAACCAGAGGTATAGAGAAATATTACCGAACCCTTCTCCTCTGTCAACAAGACCAGTGTGTATTTAGGACTCATATACTGTGTTGGTCTCTACCTCTAGCACATGCTCTGCTTGTTCCTGAGATTGTTCCAAGATGATTGTTAAGTCTGAAATTGAGCTAAAGCTCTTTGTGCTTTCCACAGAATTTCCCACTATAAATCTTCTTATGAAACCTCTTGGAATGCTGTCTTTAAGCTTGTTAGACAATTTTCATATCATGTAAGAGCTAACTTATATTTTGTCCTGATATTAACCAGCTGGACATCAGTCCTGCTTTTTGAACTTGGATTGGAGGAGTGGAAATGGAAAAGAAGGATCGAATAAAACAAAGAATGAATTAATGCAACTTATCATATGGAAGCAAAAGGATGTAGGATGCCTGAGATTTCTAAGCTAAAGTAGTTAGGGAAATAGAGAAACAGGAAGAGCGATTTACTTTTGTGACAAAATCAGTAAGCTTGGTTTTAAGGCACGTTGTTTAAATGACAGTAGTAACCCTAAATAAAAATACTTAGTAGTCACATATTTTCTGATTTCCATGCTGTAATAGTCCCCACTTGTCCATGAGGGATACATTTCAAGACCCCCGCTAGATGCGTGAAACCACAGATAGTACCAAATTCTATATTTATATTCTTTTCCTATGATAAAGTTTAATTTATAAATTAGGCACAGTAAGAACTGAACAAGAAGAAGAATAAAATAATTATAGCAACATATTGTAATAAAAGTTATAAGAACATGGTCTCTCTCTCTCAAAATACTTTACTGTACCGTGCTCACCTTTCTACTTCTGATCTGTTGATCTAATAACCAAGATGGCCACAAAGTGACTAATGGGCCGGTAGTGCATACAGCATAGGTGTGCTAAACAAGGGAGTGATTCACCTCCTGGCCAGGACACAGCAGGACAGCACGAAATCTCATCACACTACTCAGAACGGCATGCAACTTAAAATTTATGAATGTTTTATTTTTGAAATTTTCCATTTAATATGTTTCTAACCATGGCTGACCTTGGGTAACTGAAACTGTGGAAAGTGAAACCATAGATAAGGGGGGACTACTGTATAAGAAACATAGATATGTTGCAAGGTATTCATTTAGTGGTGAATTAGTAATTGAGAGATTTAGAAGAGTACATATAAAAGCCTCAAAGTAGCTTGTTAACCCCCCATAAATCTTCTTCATTAAGTCTATTAGATGATGAAAGTGAAGGTGATAATGATTATGCTGAAACAGTGAATGGATCAATTTCACAAAGGCACTATGTTACAAATGTTTGCAATGCTTGGTTATAAATACTAAGCAATTATTTGTATAATTTTCCCTTATACATTTTTATCTGAAATCAAATCCAATGTAGATTTCCCATTTTTCTCAGGAGCTATTTTCCAGCATTTATCTATGATGCTATGAAATGTTGAATGAAATTCAGGAGCTATCCTCTGACAGGGTGTGCATATGTGGCTTCTGTCTACCACTATATCAGCTTTTACCATTTTGAAAATACTAACAGTGCTTTCTATAATTGGAAAAGTACTCCCCCCCACCCCCCGGCAACAGTGCCTGTGGATATAATCAACATGTATATGTAATATGCATGTGCCAGAAAGCTGTGCCAAAAAGAGTTGAGCTATATTTGTATCATCATCAAGGAACTTGAGAAATCTATCCTTTGGAATAGACTAGCTTTCTCGTGCTTGCTAACAAAAGCTACTTTTGTATGGACAGTCAGAGGAGTGGTGTCAGTTGTCAAAAGTGATACCAATCCAATCTCTTACAAGATCCCAGGTTTACCCATGAATTGTTCTCTATATGGACATTTCTTCGGTGTAGGATTCATCTGAGTCACTTGAGTATAGCTTTAGTGGTTGGTTATCAGAATCACAGATTCTTTTCCTCATACAAAGTAAAGTAACCCTGTCCTTTGCTATTTGCTTGTGTCCTAAATGATACACCGATTAGTATACTCGTGTTTTCTCTCCAGCCCTGGCGTGAACCCTTGTACAGAGTAATTCCCTGCTTCTGTATGGGACCAGACCTATACAAGCCACCTCACTTGTTTTTCATGTGATTCTCATGAGGCTGTGTCACAAAATGTGCAGGTAAAATAAAACAATGCCAATTCACAAATGACTTTAGTGAAGAATAAAAGTTAGATGTTAATGTTTAGCAAGTTGACATTACTATTTTATTGCTTTTCAATAAATCTAAAATACTATATTCACATATCTCCTTATGATTCTAATTGAAGAGACATACTTTAGTATTAAAAATCCAATAGTTTAGCCATGTGACTTTGCAATCTTATATCTCATGCTTGAAGACATGCCTATAAATAATACTCACCAAAGAAGGAAGAAATGCATACTGTGTTCCTTACAGAGAATATTAGTGTAGATTCTACTTTGTTCCATTATTAACTTCCCTTTTGAACTGAAATACTTTCTAATTTGTTCTGTTATTTACTTCATTTAGACTTAGCAGGGATAGCACCTAAAGTGGAGCCCAAGACAAGGGCTTATGTGCAGGTAATTTATTTCAGAAAATGACCTACATCAAGGAAGAAAAGTAGAGGCTTTGAAAAAGTCAAACAAGGAAGGAGGAAAAGCCATTCCAAGGATGCATTGTTTTGTTGATCACCACTGTGGGCACTACAGTGTTCAGTCTGTGTTCATTGCAATTAGGTATCCTGTGCAGAGCCATAGAGAATGTGCCGTATAACTATTCTTCCAAGGGGTGGAAGAGAGAAACATGTATTCATCAGCTTCCCTCCATCAGTGGTCAAGGGTTGACAAGTAGGGTATAAACTTTCTTGTATTTCTAGGTTTACACATGCTTCAGAATGAATAAGTTTTTGCAAACATTTTACATGGGCAATGGAGGGCAGAGAAACCCTGGAGCAGAAAGTGAGATACATGGTGCAAGTGAGATGAGGTTGAGTTGCTCCCAGGTCCTACCTATGAGCAGCTGGTTGTCACAACACTTGCTGCAGTTAAGAGGCTGGCCAAGAGCCAACAGGTACATGAATATGTGCTCAAACATGAAGGAAATGCAGGTTAAAACCAGCGTGAGATACCGCCTCACACCTGAGAGGATGGCATGACCAAAAAGATGAGAGAATGAGCGTCAACGAGAATGTAGAGAAAAAGGAATTCTTCTACACTGTTGGTGGGAATGTAAATTGGTACAGCCATTATGAAAAAATGGTATAGGTGTTCCTCACAAAATTAAAAGTAGAACTACCATATGCCCAGCAATTCGTCTTCTGAGTCTATACCCAAAGAAAATGAAATCACCAATCAAAGATAGCTGCACTTCTGTGTTCATTATTCACAATAGTCAAGATATGGAAACAACCTAAGTGTCCATCAAGGGATGAAAGGATCAAGCAATTGTGGCATGTATACATCCAATGGAATATTATTCAGCCATAAAAGAAGGAAATTCTGCCATTTGTAGCAACACGGATGAACCTATGCTAAGTAAAATAAGTTAGAGAAAATAAAATACTGCATGATCTCACTTTTACATGTGGAATCTAAAAATGTTGAACTCATAGAAGCAGAGAGTAGAATGATGGTTACCAGGGGCAAGGGCATGGGAGGAAAGGGGAGATTTTAGTCAAAGGGTACATACTTTCATTTATAAGATAAATAAGTCCAGGGGATCTAATATACAGCATGGTGGCTATAGTTAACAGTCCTGAATTGTATATTTGAAATGTGCTTGAATATTCTCACCACGAAACAAAACAAAACAAAAAGGGTTACTAGGTGAGGTGATAAATGTGTTAACTAATTTGATTGTGGTAGTCATGTCACAAAATTCTTAGATATAGAAGCCTCATGTTGTATACCTTAAATTAATATAATTTTGTTTGTCAATTATACCTCAATAAATCTGGAAATTTTTAAAAGTTTTGTGTAGAGGACATGAGATGGTACACAGATGTTTGATTTATCAGCTAATAAAGAATAGTGAAGGAGGAGTTTAAAGGAGGTCAGACAAATGCTTTAAAGGAGGTATAAGATATTACTACACCCTATAAGAGCACATAAATCAACCCCTCTCCCCCAGAAAACTAGCCATCTAAACTCTGACAGTATCACTTGCTGGTGAAGAAGTGCAGCAACTGGAATCCTTATGCACTGCTGATAGACAGGCAGAGAAGTACAGCCATTTTGGAAAACCAGTTTGGCAGTTTTTTATAAAGTTAAACATACACTTATAGGACTCAGCAATGCTACTGTTTATCAAAATACTAATAAGTGAAATAAAAACTTATGTTCACAAAAAACCTGCACATGAATGTGTATAGCAGCTTAATTTGTGATCACCAAAAACTGGAAACAACCCAAACATCCTACAACTAATGAATGTATAAACAATCTGTGGTACATCCATACAATGGAATACTTCTCAAAGTATTCAGAGGAATCAACCACTCATACATGAAACAACCTGGATGAGCATCAAATACATTATGCTAAGTGGAAGAAACCAACTGGAAGAACTACATACTGTATAATTCCTTTTATATAATGTTCTAGAAAAGGCAAAACTGTAGGGACAGAAAACAGGGCTGAAGCCACTGCATCGTGAGTGAAGGACTGACCAGTCCAGGAGAAAAGGCAGATAGATAACGGACGCTTTTTCAGGTAAGGTTGAGATTTTATATGTGTGTGAAAGCAGAGTTAAATTCTTTTAGATATCAATGACAATCTCTAATTTATATGTTTTTCGGTTGTTAAAATGACATAGTTACTTAGTTCCTATTTAATCGTAATACTATTGTATGTCTGCTAATAGGTTATGACCTAGTGGTAGATGTAAAAAGCTGAATAACAACAGTCCTTGCCCTTAAAAACCTGTATTTTCTGATAGGGAAGGCAACTGTAAAATAAAAAATTTCAATTCAGTGTGTCTAATTATGTAAGAAGTACATGTCCTCGATGTGGTGGTAATACCAAGAGTGAAATGATTGCCTTGTCTCATCCTGGGTCTGGGAAGGCAGCACAGAGGAAGAGATGCTTGAGCTGAGTCTGGGCAAGCAGATAACATTTTACTATTAAAACAAGAGGTGTGTAGGTGTGGCAGGGCATTCCAGAAGTGGAGAAGACTGTCCAAAGCCACGGGGCTGAAAACAGCATGGCGAGTTTGATGTTTAGTGTGGGTGGAACACAGGTTTATATGGGGAGAAGAAAGGAATGAGTCTTCTTTGACAGATAATAGAGAGCCTGGCATGTCATGCTAAGAATCGGAGTTTTATCTAGTTCAGGAGAGGTTGAAATTTGATAGCCTGAATATTAAGCTAGGGCTTCATATGTTTGTTTTTAAGAATGTGGGTATATTTTCATGCCCATCAATGGAGTGGTTAAAGAAACTGTCTTTTATACACATATGTGTATATTCGTATACACATATGTGTATATTCGTATACACATATGTGTATATTCGTATACACATATGTGTATATTCGTATACACACATATTCATATATACATGTATGTATATTCATATATACATATATTCATATATACATACATGTATATATACATGTGTGTATATTCATATATACATATATGTATGTTCATATATACATATATTATATATGCATATATGCATATTCATATATACATGTATTCATATATACATATATGTATATTCATGTATACATGTATGTATATTCATATATTGTATTCATATATATGTATATTCATATATGTAGATTCATATATACATATATGTGTATACACATATATGTATATTCTTGTATGCATATATATGTATATTCTTATATACACATATATGTATATAAGTATTCATATATATGTATATTCATATATATATAAATACTAGTACTTAGCCATAAAAAGGAATAAATTAATGGCATTTGTGGCAACCTAGATGGGATTGGAGATTATTATTCTAAGTGAAGTAACTCAGGAATGGAAAACCAAACACTGTTATGTTCTCACACGTAAGTGAGAGCTAAGCTATGAGGATGCAAAGGCATGAGAATGACACAATGTACTTTGGGGCTCAGGGGGAAAGGGTGGGAAGAAGGTGAGGGATAAAGGACTACAAATTGGGTTCACTGTATACTGCTCGGGAAATGGGTGCACCTAAATCTCACAAATCACCACTAAAGAACTTATTCATGTAGCCAAATAGCACCTGTTCCCCCAAAAAACTATGGATATAAATAAATTTTAAAAAGAATGTGGGTATATTTTCAACATGAACATTTTGGAAGTTGTGCATACAGATCCAGGCTTCCAGCTTCTCTTGAAAAACTGGAACATCTGGTGACTGTGGGCCTACACTCATTTCTATGTGGCAGCAACTGGCTGGAGTCAAAAGCAGCTGCCTCCTTTAAGTGCCTTGAGGCGGAGCATGTGCCTCTTCCTCTGGGTGCAGTCCCAACCACCACCTGTCATTTTACACCCAGCCCCCTTTACTCACTTTTGTACCTGCCTGCCCGTGGCAGATATTTGAGCTTGTGCCTCTGCTGAAGACAGTGGGGAGCCAATGAAAGGCTTGAGGCAGGGGAATCATGTGATCAGACTTTCCACTCTAAAAGGATTAGTCAGGCATGCATATGGAAGGTGGATTGACATGGGATAAATCTGAAAGTGGAGAACCAGTTAGGAAATAATTGCCAATCTAGGAAAGAGATGAACGCTTAACTGAACTTAGTAGGGGGCTGGAGGTGAGATAACAGAGCCTAGATACATTAAGGAGGATTTGCTGACAGGATGTGAAGGGTAATGGAGAAAAAGAAGTCTAGGGTGGCTGTTGGCTTAGGCAACCGACTGGGTAATCTGTGATGCCATTAACCTAGATACGGAATACAGATTCTGACGGGAAGATAGTGATTCCATTTTGAATGTGCTGCTTTTGGAGATATGTTGGCTACCCAACAGAGAGCTGAATATATGGATCTGGAGCCAAGGACTTGGGAGCTGTGAGCACATTTGTGGTACTGAGGCCCCAGTGGGTTGAGTGAAAAGGAAAGAACCAAAAAGGAAACACTAGAGGAAGTGGACCCAGCTAGCCAAGGGAGATGTACAATTGGTGTTATTGATTCCAACATGCTACTAACTCTTTAAAATATACTTATGAATTATAAGTTAGAAACATTTTCTTATTAATTCAACAGAATATACTTTAAATACTAATGACAATAGTATTCGAAGATTAAAGTTTCCCCTTGTGTGAAGATTAAGGCTTCCATGGGATGTATATGAGGCAGAGGAGTCACACATATGAAAAAACTGACTCTTATGAAGAGATAAAGTAATTTTAAATGTAAAAAAATAAAAAACAAAGACATTTGCACATAATGGTGCATAGGATTATTGTTTGGTTGCATTAGCTCTGTTGTGAAAGATAGCATCTTTTTCTAGCTGAGAGTAGTTATCTGTAAGCAGGAAATGTTCAATAGAACATAGACTTGAAAGACCAAATTTAAATTTCTAAACCTCCTAGCATAAGTGTCTATTAGATTCACACCATCATGCTTTATATGTTCTATTTAATACATTTTTATGGATTAGGACAGAGCTGTCTCCTTGGGTGAATAGTATAGAATTTTATATGAGGGGTCATAGCTATTCCTTTAAGAAACATATACGGAATAAGTAATTCGAAGATTGGGGAAGCTGGAGGAATGTATAAATGAGCTTTGGTGGAGTTGTCATTTAGAAGTAAAGCTGGCTAAATCTTGAACATAAAACAAATGAATTCAGAATAATGCACATTATTCTAGTGTTTATCTGGTCAGAACATTCATTTCAGAGGTTAACCAAGACTTTATGGAAAAGAATAAGATTTCCCATGTCCACAAACATATTATCAGTACAGCATCTTGCCTTTTAGTATCTATTTGGAAAAAATTCAAGATGACTGAATTTATCATATTGTGAGTACTCAGAGAATTGATGTTTGTAACTTCCATTTAGCATTTTGGGGATAATCTGGGTGATGCCCCTGTGCATGGATATAATAGCTCCTTAATTTTACATTTTATCCTTTGCCTCCCATCCCCACTTCTTTTTCTGTCTTGAAGGTGTTGCTTCCTTTTCCCCCAGGTATATTCTGACTATTCTTTCTAGAAGACGGCATTCAGAAAATGCACACATATCAACATGCACTATATTTAGTTTGAAATATTCATTGCTGAATAACATCCCACGTGAAGGGAGTTCTGCTGATAATTATGGAAGTCACTTTATTTTATGATTTTTCCCAGTTAATAATCTTGTGATTCTTGTTTGAGTTCCATTCTTGGTCCCCTGTATAGCTAAGATGTAACAAATCAAGAGATTAAAAGTACTGCCGGTTTCTTTAAATTATCAGTTGTTGATTCTGTGCTATATCTAGAAAGAAATGAGCTGATGAGGGAAGAAGTATTCTCATTGCAAGTTTCCTATTTGGGTCCCATAAGTTAGTAAATCCATATACTGTAATCACTTTTATCACACTCTATAATCACTTTCCTTAATTTTTGTTCTCAGCAGTGGTCTCTATTTTGTAGCTCCAAAACGGTCTTATTCTCGTTAAAAAAAAAAAAAGTTACAGTTGTTACTGATCTATGAGCAGTTCTCTTGAGGGTTCTGTTCATTAAAATAATAACTCTAAAGGAAATATCAGAGCTTTAAGGAGTATGGTTATATTAATGTAAACCTGTACATTTAAGAATAGTTTACTAATGCTTTTTTACATTATATAATTTACATTATATACATTTTTTTACATTATATACATTATTTACATTATGTAATATACATCTTTCACCTTCCCCTGCTAGGCATCATAATCCCTTAATTATAGAAAAGGATTTTAGATAACTCCTTCTCTTCTTTGTAATCCATTTAACTTGCATTAATTAGGCAAATGCCTTGTTAGGTAAATGTACTAGATATTTTATTTTTAACCACAGCCCAAGATAAGAAAGCTCAGAATTGCAGAATCAAAAGAGGAGTCATTTCCGGGGTTTGGTAGATTTATGGAAAATCTCTGATATTAAAATTAAACTTAAGGCTCAGCAGAAAGCTGTCTCAACTTTTTAAAGGGATGTTTGTAAGATCACAAGTATCTTTAAGAATGAGTTTTTTTGAGTATCTCCTTTGAATTTAGCATGTGGTAGATTTTATGGATTACAAAATCGGCATACAACTTGTCCCCAGAATATAGGGAGTATATAATCTAGTTGGGAAGTGGGATACACATGTGAAGTGGTTAATAAAGTTTTTAATATAGGATAATAAAGTGCTAAATATATTTAATACATCTTTAATAAGTATTTACTGTGCCAGGCATTGCAATAGTTTCCGTGGGAGGTAAAAAGAACAGGTAGGTGCCCTCTACCCACTGCAGAAGATAGTTACACATACATAAGCCTAACGTACTCAAGGCCTCAATTCATAGACTATATGCCCTAAAGTAGAGTCTTATTGTATTCTAAACTTTACTATTCCCTTAGAATCTAAATCCTCCTTTGTGAATTGTTCAAAGCTGAATCCAGGTCCTACCAGCTGTGTGAAACCTTCATAACTTTAGCCTGCCTCCTTGATAAAACACTAGAGACACAAAGAGGGCAACAGGATAGGTGGAAGGAAGTGTGGTCTGTGTAAGAAATTTGTCAGGCTAAAGTTTCCTATTGAAATCACATAATCTCAGCAGTGACATGCTAAATCGTACTCATCTGGCCCTGTGGTTTAGGTACTAGACAAGTATATGATTGCCAATCAGAGTTTTCTTTTTTCTTTTATTACTATTATTTTTAAACTTTTAGGTTCATATGGTTTGACTCTATGTCCCCACCCAAATATCATGTTGAATTGTAATCCCCACATTTCAGGGGAGGGGACCTGGTGGAAGGTGATTGGATCATGGGGGCGGCTTTCTCCATGCTGTTCTCATAACAGTGAGTGAGTTCTCATGAGATCTGATGGTTTAAAAGTGTGACAGGTCCCCCCTTGCTCTCTCCCGTTGCTATGTAAGACATGCCTTGCTTCCCCTTCACCTTCTGCCATGACTGTAAGTTTCCTGAGGCCTCCCTAGCCATGCAGAACTCTGAGTCAATGAAACCTCTTTTCTTTATAAATTACCCAGTCTCAGGTAGTTCTTTATATCAGCGTGAAAACAGACTAATACAAGGGCACATGTGAAGATTTGTTATATAGGTAAACTCATGTCATGGGGGCTTATTGTACAGATTATTTCATCACCCAGGTATTAAGCCTAGTATCCAATAGTTATTTTTTCTGCTCCTCTCCCTCCTCTCACACTCTACTCTCAAATAGACTCCAGTGTCTGTTTTTCCCTTCTTTGTGTTCATGAGTTCTTATCCTTTAGCTAAAGGATAAGTTATAAGAACATGTGGTGTTTGATTTTCTGTTGCTTAGTTTGCTAAGGATAATACCCTCCAGCTCCATTTATGTTTCTGCAAAATATATGATCTTGTCCTTCTTTATGGCTGCATAGTATTCCGTGTTGTATATGTACCACATTTTCTTTATCTAATAATCTGTCATTGGTGGGCATTTAGGTTGATTCCACATCTTTGTTATTGTGAATAGTGCTGCAATGAACATTCATATGCATGTCTTTTTATGGTAAAATGATTTATATTCCTCTATATACCTAGTCATGGGATTGCTGGGTCAAATGGTAGTTCTGCTTTCAGTTCTCTGAAGAATCACCATACTGCTTTCCATAATGGTTGAACTAATTTACACTCCCACCAACAGTGTTTAAGGGTTCTCTTTTCTCCATAACCTTGCCAGCATCTGTTATTTTTTGACTTTTTAATAATGGCCGTTGTGACTAGTGTGAGATGGTATATCATTGTGGTTTTGACTTGCATTTCTCTAATGATCAGGGATATTGAGCTTTATTTCATATGCTTGTTAAAGACGTATGTATGTCTTCTTTTGAAAAGTATCTGTTCATGTCCTTTGCCTGCTCTTTAATGGGATTGTTTTTCTCTTGTAAATTTAAGTTCCTTGTAGATGCTGGATATTAGACCTTTGCAGATGCATAGCTTGCAAATATTTTCTCCCATTCTGTAGGTTGTCTGTTTACTCTGTTGATAGTTTCTTTTGCTGTTTAGACGCTCTTAAGTTTAATTAGATGCTGTTTGTCAATTTTTTATTTTGTTGCAATTAGTTTTGGTGTCTTTGTAATGAAATCTTTGCCCATTCCTATGTCCAGGATGGTATTGCCTAGGTTGTCTTCCAGGGATTTTATGGTTTAGGGTTTTATATTGCAGTCTTTAGTCCAACTCAAGTAGATTTTTATATATAATGTAAGGAAGGGGCCCAGCTTCAATCTTCTGCATATGGCTAGCCAGCTATCCCAGCACCGTTTATTGAATAGGGAGCCTTTTCCCCATTACTTGTTTTTGTCAGCTTTGTTGAAGATTAGATGGTCATAGGTGTGCATCCTTGTTTCTGGGGTCTCTATTATGTTCTATTGGTTTATGTGCCTGTTTTTGTACCAGTACCATGTTGTTTTGGTTACTGTAGCCCTGTAGTATAGTTTGAAGTCAGGTAACATAATGCCTCCAGCTTTGTTTGTTCTTTTTGCTTATGATTGCCTTGGCTATTTGGGCTCTTTTTTGGTTTCATATAAATTTTAAAATAGTTTTTTTTCTAGTTCTGTGAAGCATATCATTTGTAGTTTGATAGGAATAAGATGGAATCCGTAAATTGCTTTGGGCAGTATGACTATTTTAATAATATTGATTCTTCTTATCCATGAGCATAGGATGCTTTCTTATTTGTTTGCATCTACTCTGATTTCCTTGAGCAATGTTTTGTAATTCTCATTATAGAGATCTTTCACTTCCCTGGTTTGCTGTATTCCTAGGTATTTTATTCTTTTCATGGCAATTGTGAATGGGATTGCATTCGTGTTTGGCTCTCGGATTGGCTGTTGTTGGTGTATAAGAATGCTAGTGATGTTTGTACATTGATTTTGTATCCTAAAACTTTGCTGAAGTTGTTTATCAGCTGAAGGAGCTTTTGGGCTGAGACTATGGGTTTTTCTATATATAGAATTATCATGTCATCTGCAAACAGGGGTAATTCGACTTCCTCTCTTTCTATTTGGATGCCCTTTATTTCTTTCTGTTGCCTCATTGCTCTGGCTAGGACTTCTAATACTACGTTGCATAGTAGTGGTGAGAGAAGGCATCCCTGTCTTGTGCCGGTTTTCAAGGGGGAATGATTCCAGCTTTTGCCCATTCAGTATGATGTTGCTGTGGGTTTGTCATAGACAGTTTTATTATTTTGAGTTATGCTCATTCAATACCTAGTTTATTGAGAGTTTTTAACCTGAAGGGATGTTGAATTTTATTGAAAGCCTTCTCTGCATCTGTTGAGATAATCATGTGGTTTTTGTCTTTAGTTCTGTTTATGTTAATCTGAGTTTTAGATACTTATTCATCCACCCTAGAAATATTCATTGAGTATCTGCTTTGGGGGAGGCACTATTCCAGGAGTAGGGATAGAACAGTGAATAAGGCAAGTCCCTGCTATCATGGAGCTTACTGTCTAAAGAGAAAAACAGACAAGAAAATAAATCAGTTGATTAATAATACAATTTATATAGTGGCAAATGTAAGTGAAATGAAGATAAAACAAAGTAGGTAGTTAAAAAGTCATTAAGAGGAGGGTATTTTAGACACTATTCACAGACACAGGTAAGAGATGGGATAGACAAATGTTAGGTGAAATCATTAGGATGGGGCACTGAATAACCTTGAAGGGTCAAGAAGCAGGAATGAGAGCTTTTCAGGCAAGACGTGGGATGGAGATAAGCAAGAATGTGTAGGAGTGGGGAGGAAAGGAAGAGGCAGGGAAGGACGAAAGCCTGGGGAGTCATAGGAAATAAAGTCATGTGTACAGGGTCACATCCAAATACACCTTGAAAGATTAAGTCTTCCTTTTGGACAAAGTGGTATACAAATAAATGAATAAATAAATAGCTCTAAATCCACTTGAACTGGTGGCCAAAAAGCCACTGCTATTAGAGGCTTGAGCAGGGAAGCAAAAATGTGTGAAAATTAATCCAATAAATATATGTGTACACAATGGTTTGAACCAAAGTGACACTGAAGTCAGGAATGTCAGCTAGAATGCAACTGCAGCAATCCAGGCACATAAATAGCATTTTTATATCACATTTGCTTTCTTACCTCATTTCATATTCATTTAAACATATCTATTGAGCATCTATTAGGTGCTGGGGGGTATGTAAAGCACTGGAGATACATTGGTTAGTCAATCAGTTATGTTCCCTGTCCTCATGGGGATCACAGTGGAGTGGCGAAACAGGCACCAGTCAAGTAATTACAAGACTGAAAGGCTAATTTCAAATTATGAGAATTACCTTGAAGAAAAAGTAAACAGCATTATGTGGGCACATAACTAAGAGGCTTGATATCATGTTGTGGTGGGCAAGGCTTCCCTGACAGAAATTGCAGCAGAAATTTGAGATTGAATAAATATTGATTAGAAAGTGGAGTGTAGGGCAGGGAGGGGGAAAGAACACTCCAAACAAAAAGAAAAAAAAATAGCATGTGCAATATCTGTATAGCTGGAGGGCATATGGCCTGTTCAGGGATCTATCTGTAAGGTACATCTGGAACAGAGGGTAAATTGGTAATTGGTGTGGAATTATGAGTTGGGGTTGCAGACATAGGCTAGGCCAAATACTGCGAGCCATGTCGTCTATACCTGGGAGTTTACACATTAACCCATGAGCAGTGGAAACCACTGAAAGATATTAGGCAGGGAGATGGGAGTGTGGACAGGGAATGAGATGGATCAGACATCTGTTTTGAAAATACTCACTCTGGCCTCAGTAGAGAGAGAGGGGCAACAGTGGATGCAGGGAGGTTCTTATGGAATTAGGGTAGTGGTTATGGAAATAGAGAGAACTGAATGGGTTTAAGAGATAGTGGGAAGTACAGTCAGGAGTAATGGGCAACAGAACTTGGATACAGGCAGTGTTAGGATGATTCCTGAGTTTCTTGTTTGTGCAAATGGGTGGTGTTTGCAGAGCCACCCTGTCATGTGTGCATCATTATTATCTCATTTTACACTTACCTGAGGTTCTAAGGGGCTAAATAGTATGCCTAGGGACACCTTTAATAGGTCACAGAGGTAAGACTCAAACTCTGGTGTATGATTTCAAAACTTGGGTTATCTCATCTATGCTGTGCTTCTGAGTTGATTGCAGAAGGAAGAAAGACTATAGCTCAATGATGATGACATAAAAACATTGGTCTTTATTATCACAGAGCCATAGAATCTTAGCATTGGGAGGGATTATAGAAAGCTTTCTGATGTGTTTTTCGAGCTTCTTTGACTGTGACTTACAGTGAGAAATGTATTTTACATCACAAATGAACACACAAAGAATGGAAACAATTTCTTGACACAGCATTAATATATTGACATGATCTCTGTTATTTTCCACTCTATCATGTTACATAAAAAATGCTAGTTGCTATCCACAAAATTGATTTCATAATCCAATTAATGAATTGTTTAGACAATACTAATCTAGTCCTCTTAATTTTTAGAAGAGTATTTGAGGCCCAGAACTGGGAAGTGATTTCCCAAAATCTTACAGCCAAGAAGCAAGTGAATTCCTTACCCTTAGCCCAGTTTTTTTTTGTTTCTTTCATAAATAAAATTGACTGATAGGTTTGTAAATTTTATCATTTCAGAAAAAGTAGCTGTTGATAATTTTTGCTTATTGGCATTTAGTTTGTTTTTTCCTGTAAAAGTTTTGTTTTATACTAAGGTTAGACCCTCCAGGACCCAATTAAATGAAACATTGCAAGATTTTATTTCAAAAGTAAAGGACATGGAACAGTCAAGATAATAATAGTGCATTATCTTTGAGAATCTGAGAAAGACTAATAAAAGGCCACAGAAAATGAAAAGCAGTTATCAAAGAGAGGTGATAAAAAAATGAACTTATGAAGTTACCTAAGAAACCAAGGAATAATTGTGAAGCCAAGAATAAAAACAAAATTTTTCTGCTAAGCAGAAATGCCAAATGGAGAATAGAAAGTTTTAATAACATGCAAAATCACAGGTACTGTATTTCATGAGCAAAGTTTAAACATAAACGAAATACGTAAGTTTAAAAAGCTTAGGTAGGTAATATTGAAAAACAGTGGTACATTGGAAAAATATTTAATGGAGCTATCAGACTGTTAAAGATTTAATAAATGAAAATTTAAAGTTTACTCAGCTGAACTGAATTTAGAAGCTTATAGTAACATTTAGGGAGAAGACAGAGAAAGGGATTTGTTTGCTAGTTTTTACACAGTCCTCTAATCTTGATGGAAATATAAATTAGTTGCTGAAAATCCTGACAAGTTTTCTGATTATTTTCCCCATCAGATATGCACAAGCGAAGCTTAGGAAGCAGTGAAACAGCTAGGACTGAGGAAAACAGGGATCAGAAATCCCACGGTGGGAGAGTTGGAAAATGGTAGCATGTGTGGTGGGAGACTTTTTCTTTTTAAAGACCAATACAAGAGGCAGAAGAGAAAATACTGTCCATCTAACTTCAGGGTATTATCCATGCAGTCACCCGACAAGTACTTATTGAACCCTTACTGAGTGGCAGATGCTGTGCTAATCTTTGGAGACAACCTATGAATAAGACAGATCTGGTCCCCTGCCCTTATGAAGTTTGCAGTCCCTTAGGTCATTCCAAACACTTGACACATGCTGTAATAGAATAGGGACAATGTGCTACAGAAGTAGAGAGGTATCTGATCTGGGCATGGTGGGTTAGGAAAGGCTTCCTGGAGCAAATGGCATCTGAGCCAAGACTTGAGTAGGATACGTAGAAGTTATGCAGATGAAGTGTGAAGTAGACAGGTTTGCCTGTTTCAAGGATTACATCATACCATGTGTTTAACATCCTAATAAACATTAGCCTGGCACAGAATAATCTCCCGTAAATGGCAATTTTTCGTATTTCATTATTGTCAATTATAGGTACTGCTCAGATGGTACCTTTCTTTTGATTTTCCATATAAAACAACCACATCACACACTGTTTCCATAAATATGGCCAATAGAATATAATATTAATGTTTAATTGTTATTATTTAAAAGGTTTACAAAATACTGATGTTTTTCATTGAAGTCAGCTTTGTTTGGAGAAGAAAAATGCAGAGCATATAGTATATTACAATCTGCCTATCTAAGGAAAATATAGAATCAGACTAATAGAACTTAAGTGAACTATAGTGGTGACCTGATACAGTCCCTCCCTTTAACACATGAAAGAACATAACACATGAATGAGCCATTTGCTCAAAGTAACAATATTGTTTGTTGGTGGCAAAGATGGGTCTTAAAAGCAGATGTTCAATATTCATTTCCTTTACGCCATACTGACACTTATAATAAATTGTTTTCAAAGCTCTCAACTTTGATGTAAAATTGTGTTAATATTGTTTCATTGATGTTAATTTCAATCATTACCTTTGAAGTTTTCATGGACTTCATTTTTGTTTTTCTACTACTTTGTTCTTTCTGAGAATGTGTGCTTATTAATTTCAGTTGAACCATTTTACTGTACATTAAGAGTGAGGAGTATACGTAATGCTACTATCCATTTTCATTTTAAACCATTAATTTATTATTTGCAGTAGACAAACATATTTTAAATGTCATTTATCCTCTGTTAGGTCAAGGTCTCAATCAAAGATGACCATTGGTAGGCATATTAAGCAAAGTATTAATTAAAACCTGGAAAAATGCCCTGTAGTTAGTAGTCTAAATAATACTTTCCTATAACACACACTCCTGGCTGCCACTGTGGTAATGTTCTTTTGTGATTATTATTGTTACATGGTTATATGTTCACATACTCTCTTTAAAGCTATATAATTAGCAAAGCCTTTAAAATAAAACTACTAAAATGTTCTTCTGTGCTATTCTTCCTTTTGCTCACTGTTCACTCAGAGTCTTCTGTGCTTTAGTCTATTGTACTAGTATTGATTCCTTTGCCCACCTGCCAGCTTTCTTATCCTTAGGCGTCTTGAAAATACCATAATTGTTTGTCATTCTCTCCACATGGGAGCCATTCACATCCCTTGACTATCTCTGTGAGGATCCATTGGATAAGGATTATTTCAATGGCCACCAGATTCTTCATCTTATCCAGTGTGCATTCTGAAAAGCTGTTTTGCCTTATTGCTTACATAGCAATTGCTGCTGAGCTTGTTTCTCATTGTCAAGATCTCACCACTCTAGCTTCCGACAACCTTCTTTCCTTTACCCCCCCTTTTTTTCCTGGTAGCATTATAATTAGAAATAATGCTGTGAATTATTGACTTCTGGTAAAATTCTATGAGTTCCTGATCATCCCCATGATTCCAATATTAAGTAGAAGCAATTTAGTTTCTGAAGGCTGAAGCTTTGCTCTAGGGTTTTTTTTTTTTTTTCCCCACAGCATTTCTTTTCTTTTTTTCTTATATTACTTAAGATCTACAAACTATTGACTTTTGGTTGTTGAATTTGCAGCTGTTTCAGGATTTTCTGGTGTGTACATCACTGTTTAAAAATCAACATAACTTTATCACTTTTTTTTTTTTTTGGAGTAAAGAAGCATCATTTAGACTTGCCAAAGACAGGGAATGGTAAATTAAATAAATTGGTGAGTAAACTGGTTATACCAGTTTGATTGGTCTGGTTATTCTCTTGCTATACTTGCCTTAGGAAACAGAAATGTTTTTCATTTATAGATTTTGATTTATGCTTTTGCTTCTTTAAATCATAGGACATCATATAATATGCAAAGGTCATTCAATGATGGTTCCCATTAGTTTTAAATAAAAAAATGAGAAGACTAGTTCTAAAGTCCTAACTTATTTCCATTAAAATTTATAAAAATAGTCTCAGTGCTCAGAAAGGCTGAATTTTTCTTTTCACTATTTCAGTGTATTACAAAACTTCCTTTCTACTGCCTCAGAACCTTTTTTTTTTTTTTTTTTT
>NW_012099210.1:3374468-3385129 GCF_000951045.1 Mandrillus leucophaeus
TACAGGCGCCCACCACCTCGCCCGGCTAGTTTTTTGTATTTTTTAGTAGAGACGGGGTTTCACCGTGTTAGCCAGGATGGTCTCGATCTCTTGACCTCGTGATCCGCCCGTCTCGGCCCTGCCTCAGAACCTTGAGACTACAGTATTTTGTTATATAAATCTCTTTGCATATGCATTATATTTTACAGTTTATTTTGTTTTTCAATACTTTTTTAGTATGGAAAATTTTTAAAACCTATAAAAGTCTATCATCACCTGACTTCAACCATTATCCATTCATTAGTCACATTTGTTTTATCTATATTCTTACCTACTCCCTCCCGCCCCTTGAAATAATAGTAAGAATCACAAGCACCATGTAATTTGTTAGTATTAAGTATCTAGCTTTAAAATTAAAGTCTATATCTCTAAAGTTATAAAACATAACCATACTATTATCATACCTAAAAACTTTAACAATATTTCCTTACTAGCATCAACTAACCAATAGCATCAGCTAACTAATCAGTATTGAAATAGCTCTAATTATCTCATAATTTCTTTTTACATTGGTTTATTTACATCAGAATCCAAATATAAACCACATATTGTATTTGGCTAATATGTTTATTAAATCTCTTTCAATTCATAGTTCTTCCCTCATTTTTTCCTTGTAATTTGTTAAAGTTCTTTGAGTGTTCACAACTTTTAATTTTGTGGATTGTGTTCCGACATACTATTGCATAATGTGTTTCCCTGTTGGCTGAATTTCCTGTAACCTGATAGGTAGGTCTAGGGCTTTGATCAGATTCTATTTTATTTTTTGGCGAGAATAATTCATGGGAATGCTGTATGCTTCCATAAGAAGGAACAATGTCTGCTTGTTCCTCTGTGATGTTAAGATTATTCCATGTGTTTGTTTCCAGCTTGATCCATTCATTATAAAGTTTTCCATTAATTGTTGATATGAAGTTTTTAGCAGCCATTGATGATCATTAACTAGGATCCATTATTACAGCAGTTGTTGCAAAGTGGTATATTCTAATACTAACATTTTTTCTTATTTATCCGGCTTCATTTAAAATATTCATTTTGATGGATTGAATAAAATTTAATTATTGAGCACCTATGATGCACCAATACTCTGCTAGGCAGTATAAGGGGAAGGCAAATGCATGGACTGTGCTCTAAGTGGAAACCAACAATATATCCAACATACTCAGAGAGCCGTTATGGTATGGTCAGTGAAATAAGACAAGAGAGATAAGCATGGGCAGTAGAATGTTTCAAGGAAGATGTGGACCATGAGTATTTTATGAAGAAGGGGAAATCTGAGGGAATTGCAAGCAGGGGGTGCTTTGAGTCACTCCATGAGCTAAGAATAGGAATGGCCATATAAGGGAAGGCAGAGGAAGAACACTACTTAGAGATTACGTATTAGCAACATCAAAGGGGGGCATTTGTTGGTAGTGAGAAAACTAAATTATTTAGATTCTATATTGATCAGTTGACATCATCCTTTTGAACTTTCTGATCTTGTTCTAAACACTTTTGGCAGAAAGACTTTGGATGGACTAGGGAACTACAACCAAGCTCAATGGTTTGGAATTAGTTTGTCATAAATAAAAATTCATCTGAGCTTAAGAAATTTATGAGCTTCCAAGTCAGATATAAAATGTAAAGAGACAGTCATGTTGATGTGTATACATAGTAATAAAAAAATCCAAACTACATGGTGACTTGTGGTTCCACAGACCAAACCAGGATATTTGGAAAGGAGAAGCAGGTGCACAGGGTTTGATGTGAAGCTGTGGCAAAGTTAAAGATGTTGAATTTAATTTTGGAAGTGTTGGATTTTAAGTGCACATACAAATAGCTAAGTCTTAAAGAATTTGTTAATATAGGATTGAATTGCAGACAAAAAGATAGAGCAGATAATATAAATTTTGTGGTCAGAAACATAGAATGAACTCCTAGAAGGGGATGAGCACATCAGATAATGAACATAGATAGAGAGGTTGGAGGTTAATGAGAGGATAATGTAGGGTTGGGATTATAAGGTAGACACAGGAAACAGGAAGAAGAGAGCAGTATCTGTTGGTAGAGAAACAAGGGAGAGAAATATCATGACCTGGGGCAGGAAAGAGTTTTAAGCATGAAGCAATAGTCAACAGGGTCAACTATCACCATGAGGTCAAGGAATGGAGAACAGAGAACTATCTTTTGGGCATTTCAGGGGGAGATCACTAGTAATATTTGATGGGATGACAGAACACTGATTTTAATTGTAGCAAGTGAAAGATGGAAGATAAATTACGGAAAGGAAAGGTTTGAAAGCAGATCAGGACAGAAGCAGGGATGATGTATTCTAGGAATGGGGTTCCCAAGAAAAAGGTCAATATGATGGACAGGATAAGCAGTAAGTGGACTAAACTGAATGATGTTTAAAAACTAGGAGTAGAAATTTCCTGGGTTATTTTGATAAACAAGGCAAAATATTACTTTAGAAAATGAAAATTTTGCAAAATGAACTTAATTGTTTAGACTCACTTTAATTGTATTTGTATGACATTATTTTATTTAATTTTCATCATATATATTACCATTAATAAATGATGTTTACATGAAATGTGTAAGAAATGAAGTATTTAATTGGGAATGCTAATATAAAAAGAATTTTGCATACCTCTACATTTCCCTGCTGTCTGCTTCCTTAGCCAGATATATACATGGATCAGTAAGTATTTGTTTTTATTTCATTAGTTTCATTGGTTTCCTGCTTACAAGGATAATAAATGCTTATTGAAAAAATGTCACCCAGCACAGAAAGGTTTAAAGAATAATTTTTTTAAATCCCAGGAAATGATTCTATTCAGAGATAACCAATATTGTTATTTGGTAAGTCCCCTTCCAAATCTCTTTCTATGCATAGATACATAGTTGATATTTTACATTAATGAGATCATACTGCAAATGTGGCTTTGTATCTGCTTTTCTGCATCTAATAATATATTGTGGATATTTTCTATTTCAATGAGTATGGAGTTATGGCATCCTCTTTTAATGGCAGTCATTGTATAAAAGTACCATAATTGATTTAAGCCATCTCCTTGCCAGACTTTAGACTTTTTCGATTTTTCTGTTTTAAACAGCACTGTAGTGCACACTCCTGTGGGTACATTTTTGTGCACTTGTCCAGTTAATTGTCTTCTTTAAATAATATTCTGGAAATAGGGTTGTGGATCAAGGCTATGCATTTTTTATATTGTGACACATATTTACATATAACCTAATACCCAACAGAAAGGCTATAGCAAGTATACTTTTACCAATAACACATACCGGTACCCAGAAAGTGGTTCTAAGTGTCTTACAATGGTTTTTCATCTTAACTCAGGCCTGCTTTCCATTCTTATAAAACAAGAAAGCTGAAATATAGCAGAGATTCTTAAACTTTTAAGCATTTTAGGATTGAGAATTTTTGAAAGTTGTTTAACCTCTGGAAAAAAAAAATGGGCAAAACCAGAAATTTTTACTTACTATTTGTGGGAATATACAGATTCTTTGGAGTTAAATCATAGATTCTTTAGGAACCCCACTCCATGAATCCAGGTGAAGAATTCCTGAATGACATGATTTTAAAGTTGCTTTTTCCTTTTAACCCACACACACACACACGTTTCACAGATATGTCACGCAGTCATGTGCACATAGAATTTAAACGTTTATTTGGGGAAAAAAATTGACATCTGCTTTATATAGAGCCTAGTCTTATTATGACCTGTGAAATAACTTCAATATGCATAGTTACTGGAATGAAGTTTTTCTATTTATTTCAGGTTCTTCAATGGCGAGCCCACCAGGAAGAGGTAGCAAGACTGGAAATGGAAATTTCTGCCAGAAGAAGGGAAAAGGAGGAGGAGAAAGAGAAATTGTGGAAGAAGAAGGAATTGTTGCAAAGGGCAGAGAAGAAAAAAAAAGTATAAAATCTATTGTCAATATGAATGTGTGAATGAATGCTTACTGGCCTGATTGAGTTTTTTGGTCTTGATGTTTGGCATGAAATTCTCTTAAGCAGTTCTGAGAACATTCATAAAGATCTAGTGGAATGTTGCTTCTAATGAAAAGTTTATTTGAGCTTCAAAGATTTGTTGACATAGAGGAGAACCCACTTTGTTGATTTGTGTGAGCACAGGTACCTGTGATTAGAAGAGGTGCTGTAGGTTAAAAAACAAAACAGCAACAACAAAAAAACAAGGTTTGTGAAGGTTGTTAAATCCTGTAATAAGTAGGGACGTGGCAAAAAATGAGAGGGTGCTGAGATAGTGTCTTGGTTGATGGCAATGTGGTAAATAATTGCCAAAAACATCCTTGTTGGTAGAATATATTATACTAGAGGCAGTGCAATTCATGGAAAGTCAAAATGCCCTTTAAAGAGTTTACTTCTTGGCTATGTATTAGATGGTTTTGTTTCTCGATTACTAACACAAATTCCTCATTCCTCTTTTGAGTAAACATTTGTTGCATAATCTTAAAACTATACACCAAAAGAAATGATTGTTGATTCTCCATGGAAGATAGAATACACTTAAGGGTTGTTTTTGTTTTAAATATATGTATGAGATACTTATTTAGGCATTTATGTTTTTTCCCACAACAAAAATTATGAAATTTGCCATAAAAATATTTTTGTTACACATTTAATCAGATATATTAACCATTTTTTAAATGGTGTGGCTAGCCTCTGTAGAAATAATTCTCAAAAAGGCAATTAATTTGTGATCAGCAGAGTAAAAGGAAATGGCCTTAACCTACACACCTGTTTTGATTTGATCTATATGGTGTAAAAAACTCTTTTCTTTGGAAAAGCTGCTTACAGTGCTAAGAATGATTAATTAATTTATGGTCATTGGTGGACAAACTTTTCCTTTTTGTGAACATAGTTGACATTTTGCACTATGTGAACCAACTAAGTCAAAGAAGCTCATGCCTAGAAGTTGTTCCTTCCAAGTTGTATATGTAGGGGTAAAGGAACTATGTATCTTAAAGCTATAAGCCAGTTTTTCCACATTTTATTAGACTTCAGTTGTCATTGTTATTGATTTGTTTTGTGACTTTAAATCAGCAAATTGGTGTAGAGGCAGCATGTGTGGAAAACAGCATACATAGAAGTTATATGATCATTTGACAAAGTCAGCTGCTAAGAAGATAGACTTCACAGTGCTTATTTTAATTCAAAAATGAATTTGATTTCTGCTTCTAAGGAAGTAAATAGGGTGATTTTATCAAGTCCCTATCAAGAGAGTTGATGATTAAAGGGAATAATTACATGTACCTCCAAAACTCATAAGTATTGATCATGTTTCAAATAATGTAAGTGAGCTATGTATCTCTGGAGTGGGGGAACTTACCAATTATTTACTCATATGGAAGTACAGCATGTGAAAAGCATATCCCTCTACCTGGGCCCTCGAAGCATTTTCTCACTGTGAATTAGCATGACCACAAAAGGTATTATATTTGTAGGCACTTGTTTGCATGCGGTGTCAACTTAAATGTCATATGAAGAGATTTGGAAACAGTTTCATTTACTGGGGGTTTACAAAAACAGGTAAAGCCATTTAAATCAAATAACTCAAGTATTGAGAATGGAGTTGGTACAATTAATTGTGCGAGTTCAGTTTGGGTTGAGGAACTGGCATGGCTACACAGGAGAGGATGGGGAGACATCACTAGTTTGTAAGATTTCTGGAAGTGAGAGAAAGGCATTTAAAAGATGAGAGAGAGAGCTTCCTGAGCTTGCAGATGGGGCTGACAATTGCCTCATAAACACTACAACAAAAACCGAACAGAGTAACGGAAGGAAGAATTAAGCTGTTTTAATGGCTGAGGCACCCAAAGGGCTAACCTAAATGCAGCTTAAAACAAGGACACTTAGGCCTGAAAAGATGAAGGCTGAGGAGAATTTCAGTATCATTAGTTATGTGTGTAAATTAAATATCCTCTCCTTATCTTAGAATGCAAGATGAGATCTATACCTATGAGCATTAAAGTAGCACATGTTGAAAAAACATGAAAACCTCCATGCCTAGAATGCATTTTTTCGTCCCTAGTTGCATTTTGCTAAGCTTCCTGCAGGATGTTACATGTATAAAGTGTCCTGCCCTTTATAATAAAAGATATTATAAGAAGTGCCTTATCAAATTTGTTGTCCTATTTATATAGAGTATAGAGGACATTACAATGTTTTGGGAAACTAAGCCAAATTTGTGGTCAAACCCTAGCAATTGTGTAGGACCAAGGCATATGACTTATTTTATTTAAAACATACTTTTTCATTTAGAAAATTATTTTTAAAATAGAGATTGATATGTTATAGACATTAGCACACATTGGCTAGCATTAAAATGTTAACATTTTTCATTTTGTTTCAGAGTTTTAAAATTTAAATAAAGGAGAGTATATTACAGATAAAGTTGAAATCCTCTTTTGAGACCTTCCTCAGTACCATTTCCCTTCTTTCCTACACAGAGACAATCATGATCAGGAATTTTACTTCTATCTTTCCAGGCCATATATAGATTTTAAGATATTTTGACATGTAATTTGTGACTTTAATTTTTTCATGAACACTATCATGCTGTGTCATTCTGCAGTGTTTTAAAAATATGTCTGTGTGGGGGAGGGAGAGCATTAGGACAAATACCTAATGTATGCAGGGCTTAAAACCTAGATGAGGGGTTGATGGGTGCAGCAAACCACCATGGCACACGTATACCTATGTAACAAACCTGCAGGTCCTGCACATGTATCCCAGAACTTAAAGTAAAATTAAAAAGAAAAAAAAAAATACCTGTGTTAGTAATACACATAGGCCTAGTTCACTCCTTTTTTTTTTTTTTTTTTTTTTGAGATGGTGTCTCGCTCTGTCGCCCAGGCTAGAGTACAATGGCGTGATCTCGGCTCACTGCAACTTCTGCCTCCAGGATTCAAGAGATTCTGTTGCCTCAGCCTCCTGAGTAGCTGGGATTTGAGGCGCCTGCCACTATACCTGGCTAATTTTTGTGTTTTTAGTAGAGACGGGGATTCACTATGTTGATCAGGCTGGTCTCGAACTCCCAACCTCAGATGATCTGCCTGCCTCAGCTTCCCAAAGTGCTGGGATAACAGGCGTGAACCACCACGCCCAGCCTTTTAATTGCTACAGTGTTCCATAGTAGAAGTGAGCTAGTGTTTATCCATTCTCTTTGGTGGTTGATATTTAAGTTTCCAACGTTTTGTTCTTATAGGCTGTGCTGCAGCAGCCAGCTTGTACTGATGCATGTATTCAGGCTTTCACTAGGGTGCACCTAGAAGGGGAATAACTATGTTGTAGATTCATATACTTTCAACTTTATAAGATTTTGGGGGGTGGTTTATAAAATACTACAACTTTGCTTTTTGACTTTTGTCAATCTGGTAAATTTGAAAAGTATCTTATCAATATTTTAATTGGTATTTCCATGATCATTTGTGAGGTTGAAAATCTTTCATGTTTACTGGAGAGTTTTCTTTCTCTGTAACTCACTTCTTCATACTTTTAAAATCCATTTTTAAAATTAATATGTAAAAGCTCTTTATAAATTCTAGATTCTATTTCTTTTTATAGCTATATGGGTTGCATATATTTTCACCCATTGGTGGTTTGCCTTTTAATTTTGCCTATAGTATCTATAGTGTCACGGAAATTTAAAATGATCAAGTAATCAAGGTTATCAAACTGTTTCTTATGAATTATGCTTCTCTTCATGAACTGTGACCTGCTAGCAAGTGCATCTCTACAGGTGGCTCTTATGTGTGTCTCTGTTGAGGGTCATATGCACTTTACCCTTTGGCCTGGGAATAATTTTCGTATCAGTTTCTGGACTTGGGACACTATGCCGTGAGCCTAGAGTGCATCTGATTTAGGGCTAGTGCACAGCACTGGTCTGGGGTTCTGCACTTGATCCCTTTTCTTCTCTGGTCTCCCTGGAACTTTTGCAGAGAGTGATTATGGTGTATCTAGTCCCGATTTTGTGTCTGGACAAGTCCTATGTGAGTTTGTGCTATTTTTAAGTAGCTTGATTCCAGCTCCTGTGAGCACAGGTCCCATGACAAATGTTAAAGGCCCGGCCACCGCTATGCAGACCTATTCTGGGTCCCAGTTTTCCTCAAGTCCTTTTTCTTCAGCTCTCTCTGACTGCTCTGACTTTAGGTTCCATCTTTATTTTTGACACTGGGGCAGTGTGTGTGTCTGTGTGTGTGTGTGTGTGTGTGTGTGTAGTTGTGTTATAGTTTGTCCAGCATTTCTACGTGTTTGAGGTAGGAAAGGAGATTTCCATGTCAACTCAGAGATACTGACCAGAAGTTCTAGCTGTCTTTACATATACTCACCACAAACCTAGATGATCTTTGTTTTAACTATTTTATCTGTTGGAGACACATTTTGGTTCTTCAGCTTTTAACAGTAGCTTGGCAGAAAATTCCACCAGCAGCTCCCTGCTGTCATGAGAGGTGTTGCTTTGGTAGATGGTGCTCTGTTTTTCCCCCATCTGCTGTCTCATCTACCTGGCTTTCCCTTCTCCTCAGAGACTGGCAGTAGAGGCAGAGAAACTGTGCCATGTGAAAACTCCACCATACAATTTCTGAACAAGAGATAATCTTCCTCCTAATTCTTCTTTCCAGCAATTTGTCTGTTATGACCAATTTACTGGAATAATATTTTGGTTTGTATTCAATGCTAATTTTACCCTTAGATGCCCAGCTCCTTAAATCACTTTTTCTTCTATGCTTTAAAACTCAAGCTGAATATAATAGTTATAGTTTTCATGGTTTTATCTTAAGACTCAAAGAAAGTTTTGATTCCTAAGTTGTTAGATGATATTGATGTTTTTCAGGAGCATCTCTCTATTTCTGAAATTGCTGTCATGATAAAATCAAAAGATAATGCCTCTCTATAAATGATCCCTGGGAGCTATTGTAAGAAACACAATTTCCATGCTAGATGGACCTCATATAATATTGGCTCCCATACCACCCTTTCTCTAGATGTGGCTCTTTGTGTAGCTTAAATCACAGAAAAAATTCTCTGCATTATTGAGGTTTAGGATATGTTGTTGCTGTGCGATGCAACAACATCTAGAGTTCCACAGAATCCACCACAAGGATTCTAGCCTCACTTCCAAAATGGAGATGTTAAGCAAGACTCACATAAAAAGAAGACATATCTCCCCCTTCGTCTAGCATTTCAAAATTCTAATTTAGCCAACTCCTAATCTGCACACCAGCCACTTTGTACAATTGAGGGGTGGGGAGCATTTTCAAGGATATCAGGATACCTCTGATGTGACCTTCAGCCTTACCTTAGAGATCTTTCTGGGGAGGGATCTGTCACTTTGTGAATTCTCAACTTCTTGTAACATCATACCAGTAAATACCAAAAGGCATGGCTTTGCTAGAGCATTGGTACTTGAGTATTCCCCCACGCCCTCAGGGGATCTCATAGTACCCAAATTACATGCTTCCTGCAGAGAACCAAGAAGAGGAGAAATAATCTAAAACAAAAACCAGTACACTATCATAAACAGAATGCAGGTTAGAGGACTGTCACCATTCTTATTTCAGAAGACTCCGGAAGCTCTTGCACAGGAGAGAATTCAGAGTACCTCCCCAGTTCAGATCTGAGCGATTCTCCCGGTGTGGGAATTTGTAGGTTCTTATCAGGGCAATGAATCATGGTATTATAAAATCTCTTCTCCAGTGTCTTTTAATCTAATAGTATACTGATCTAAAGAGCTAAGAGTAGGAAAAAAGGTGAGCACAGAAGAATAATTTTTTTAAAAATTCCCAGGTTTTAAACTCTGCTTTTTCAGGATTGTTGAATTTAAAGGGGTCAATGAATAACACCAAAATAAATAGGTTTCTAAGATGGGCAATAGGATCCCCTGCCTACCCTCCAGACATGTCCTGTATAATCACCCAGACCATAAATACTGTGGATTTTACTCCCATGATTGGGTCAGATTATATGGCACAGAAGACCTTAAAATTATCTGAGTGGTCTTGACCTAATCACATGAGCCCTTTAAAGGCAGAGTGGTCGCAGAGTGGGGTGGTCAGAGACTTGAAACATGAGAAGGATGTGACCACCATTGATGGAGTCACATGGCAAGGAATGTGGTGGCCTCAAGGAGCTGAGGGTAGCCCAGGCTGACAGCCAGCAAGGAAATGGGACCTACAGCCTACAGGCCCATAGCCATAAAGAACTGGATTTTTATGAATGGGATTGGAAGCAGATTTTTTTCTCCAGATGAGAACTCAGTTTTGCCAACACCTTGATTTCAGCCTGGTAATAACGTAAGCAGAGAGCCCAATCACACCGTGCTAGACTTCTGGTTTACAGAATTCTGAGCTAGCAAGTGAGTGTTGTTTTAAGCTGCTAAATTTGAGATAATTTTTATAAACAACGATTTTAAAAAACTATTACAGATTTTAGTATCTGGAAGTGAAATGCTGCCTTAATGAACACCTAAAAATGCCGAAGTGGCTTTGGAATTTGTAAGTGGGAAGAAGCTGAAAGAATTTTGAAGATATCATCTTGAGGATGATAGAAAAATACTAGAATACCTTGAATCAACTGTTAGTAGAAATATGCATGTTAACAA
>NW_012099210.1:3385179-3387555 GCF_000951045.1 Mandrillus leucophaeus
AAAAATTCCCAGGTTTTAAACTCTGCTTTTTCAGGATTGTTGAATTTAAAGGGGTCAATGAATAACACCAAAATAAATAGGTTTCTAAGATGGGCAATAGGATCCCCTGCCTACCCTCCAGACATGTCCTGTATAATCACCCAGACCATAAATACTGTGGATTTTACTCCCATGATTGGGTCAGATTATATGGCACAGAAGACCTTAAAATTATCTGAGTGGTCTTGACCTAATCACATGAGCCCTTTAAAGGCAGAGTGGTCGCAGAGTGGGGTGGTCAGAGACTTGAAACATGAGAAGGATGTGACCACCATTGATGGAGTCACATGGCAAGGAATGTGGTGGCCTCAAGGAGCTGAGGGTAGCCCAGGCTGACAGCCAGCAAGGAAATGGGACCTATAGCCTACAGGCCCATAGCCATAAAGAACTGGATTTTTATGAATGGGATTGGAAGCAGATTTTTTTCTCCAGATGAGAACTCAGTTTTGCCAACACCTTGATTTCAGCCTGGTAATAACGTAAGCAGAGAGCCCAATCACACCGTGCTAGACTTCTGGTTTACAGAATTCTGAGCTAGCAAGTGAGTGTTGTTTTAAGCTGCTAAATTTGAGATAATTTTTATAAACAACGATTTTAAAAAACTATTACAGATTTTAGTATCTGGAAGTGAAATGCTGCCTTAATGAACACCTAAAAATGCCGAAGTGGCTTTGGAATTTGTAAGTGGGAAGAAGCTGAAAGAATTTTGAAGATATCATCTTGAGGATGATAGAAAAATACTAGAATACCTTGAATCAACTGTTAGTAGAAATATGCATGTTAACAATGTGACTGGTGAGGGCTGAGGAGTAAGTAATGAATGTCTTATTGGAAACTGGAGAAAGGAGGGTCATTGTTAATGTGGTGACAGAAAGCCTAGGGCAGCCATGTCCTGCAGTTAGATGGAAAACAAATTAACCAGAAATGAACTTCCTAGCTGACGAACTAAGATATCGAAACAAAAAAAAAATGTTGAAGGTGCCACCTGGATTCTTTTTGCCGCTTGTAGTAAAAAGAAAAGAGATAAATAAAGGGAAGAAGTTTAAGTGAAAAGGATCAAGGCTTGATGCTTTGGGAAAGTCTTGGCCTGTCTAGATTGGAAAGGATCTTAGCGTTAATAAATTATTGCCAACACTATGGTATGAAGAACAGACTTAGGTGTGAATATACAATCCTTTGTTTTAATCTTGAAAAGATCAAAAGGTCAGAGTATTTAGTCACATGAAAGACCCTTCTTGGAGATTAACGGTGCTTCTCACGGATCTTTTCAAACTAGCAGGCCTCCAGAAAGGTTAAGGGTGGTATCCCTTAGCCATCTCCGCAGGAGACCGAGAGAGAGACAAGATTATTTCAAAAAGATTGTGGTATAACTTTTGTGAATTCCCAAAAAATCCGTAGAGGTCCTTCTGGGTTCTTGGGAAAATTTTATTACAAACACTGCCAGCTTGGACTGAAAGGGACAGAGAGAGTATGACGTGAAAAGAGGCTAATAAACCCCCAAAATTCTATTACAGTGGTGAGAGGCAGGCCGATAAAACGACTCAACTGCAAGTCTGTACTACCGTTCAAGAAAAAGGACGAATGACCCTTGAACCAAGAGGGCAGAATTTAGTAGCCCAGGTATTAGAGACTGTGGCTGGCATTTTTTTGATGCTTCCACCATTGAACAAACTCACCTCTAGGCTCAGAAAGAGCTGTGACTATCCAGATCTTCCTGTAAAAGGACAGGCTGCTGACTGCAAGGCAGAGAAGGAAGACCTGAAGATGGATGGCATTTTAAGAGAGAGACTGGGCTGAGCTGAACTTGTTCAGTCACTTCTCCCAGATTTGCCAATCAGAATGAGAGGCCATGCTGTGAACCCTCCAGGGGAGAGGAAGTCCCCAGCTATGTGAGGAGTGGAAGATGAGCATTCCCCCTAAGAAGAGTATAGGGTGGTTTCCACATCCCCTGGTACCTCCATGGTGCTGAAATGATATTTCACTAAAGTCTCAAAAGAAGGAGAGCAAGCCAAATACACCTTTATTCAATTATATCTTGGCCTTAAACCTATAACTAAATGGTACACTAACAACCTCATGAAGACCTGAGCCAAGAAGTTCCTAGATATGGAGGTATCGGAGCTGATCTAAGAGGGTGTATTTAGCAGAATAAAGATGAAGAAGAGCCATGGTGGAAGGAGAGGGAGAAAAAAAAAAAACCTACAGAGTGGGTAGCAAATGTGGAAGGCCAAAAACTCAGTGAGCCCACTGCAAGTGGGGAATGGCTCAGGGTGGTATTGAGCATGGGACGTTTTGCATTCCCTCAGACCTGAGCTGGAGTTGTAGCACTGCCACTTG
>NW_012099210.1:3387605-3396049 GCF_000951045.1 Mandrillus leucophaeus
TAGAGACTGTGGCTGGCATTTTTTTGATACTTCCACCGTTGAACAAACTCACCTCTAGGCTCAGAAAGAGCTGTGACTATCCAGATCTTCCTGTAAAAGGACAGGCTGCTGACTGCAAGGCAGAGAAGGAAGACCTGAAGATGGATGGCATTTTAAGAGAGAGACTGGGCTGAGCTGAACTTGTTCAGTCACTTCTCCCACATTTGCCAATCAGAATGAGAGGCCATGCTGTGAACCCTCCAGGGGAGAGGAAGTCCCCAGCTATGTGAGGAGTGGAAGATGAGCATTCCCCCTAACAAGAGTATAGGGTGGTTTCCACATCCCCTGGTACCTCCATGGTGCTGAAATGATATTTCACTAAAGTCTCAAAAGAAGGAGAGCAAGCCAAATACACCTTTATTCAATTATATCTTGGCCTTAAACCTATAACTAAATGGTACACTAACAACCTCATGAAGACCTGAGCCAAGAAGTTCCTAGATATGGAGGTATCGGAGCTGATCTAAGAGGGTGTATTTAGCAGAATAAAGATGAAGAAGAGCCATGGTGGAAGGAGAGGGAGAAAAAAAAAAAACCTACAGAGTGGGTAGCAAATGTGGAAGGCCAAAAACTCAGTGAGCCCACTGCAAGTGGGGAATGGCTCAGGGTGGTATTGAGCATGGGACGTTTTGCATTCCCTCAGACCTGAGCTGGAGTTGTAGCACTGCCACTTGTTAACTGCGGGGCCTTGAGGGAAATTACTTTCTCTCCATTTCAGTGTTTGTGTCTGCGTGCTATTTGCATTTGTATGATAAGAAAAGGCATGTGAAGCAGTTAGCACATGCCTGGCACTTAGAAAGGCCGCAGTAAATGATGTTCTAATTGTTACTGTTATTATTGTTACCCCAGTGGAATGGTAGAGCAGATGGCCGTTAGAAAAATCATGAGAACCAAATAGAAAAGGTAGAAATGAGGTAAAGATAATAATAATGAAAGGCAGTGGTTTTAACGCTGGTTCAGAAACTAATGTCATGAATATATTTCTTTTTCTTGTTACCTGGTTACTCTTCACCTGGTAGCAGAATGTCTGTGAGTGGTAGAACTCTACCAACACTAGTGACTGTGGAATCCTTTGAAAGGTCAAGTAAGAAGAAATGTTCTAATTACAGCATAGGGCATGCAGAAATAGTTATCTGTAGTTATCCACCTTAAACCAAAGAATCTTTGACTCATTTGTACATCCTGTTGTTCTAAATGGCAATCATCAACAAAATGTACTCATTAGCACCTAAACAGTTCAAACAAATAAAACATACACTAACTTCATAAGTTTCATGACTTCGTGACTTGCTGATCTTATTTTAAACTATATACATAAGTCTTCTAATCTGTGTTTTATTTTGAAATCCCAAAGTCACCTTTCAGAAAATACTATGGCTCGACATATTTCATTTACTGTTACATTGAGTATTGGTACCAATGTCCTGTGTGGTGGCATTTGCCTCCTCTCCAATAGCCTCCCCACCCTTTAACATAGGATAATGGTATCAACTCCTAGTAAGATACATTGACAATAAGAATGTGTATGATTCCAAATGGGACATTAAGGGTCCAAACAAAATGATCATTCATTTATTCGCTTGTTCAATAAGTACATACCAAGTGCCTTTATTGTGACATGTATTATACCCAGTCCTCCATTCTCCATACCTCATGCAATTATAAGAGATCATCCACTCAAGAAATTGCCCCCTTTCTGGTCTCTGTTTAAAGGGAGGTGTTTACCTGCTCTGTCACAAAATGATGTACAATTCTTAGGTCAGTGGAAGCTCTTATTAATAATGCAGAAGGATGTCTTTTAGCTTCAGACTTTATAAGCACAACAAAAAGTTAATAGAGAAAAACTAAAAATATAAAATGAAATGAACTATATAGAGTTTGTCACTGGTTAAATTAAGCATGCCTATGTATAGCAAATTAAATATGTATGCATATACATACATTCATACATGTATATGCAAATATATGTATATGCATGTGTACACACACATGTAGAGTGTGACTTTGAGATTTACTTCCTGCCTTTCTTAGGGAGTATCAACAAAGCCTTAACCTAACCTAACCTAACATTAACCTAAGTTGGGGCAGTTAGGAGAGTGGCTTTGTTCTCATCCATGCTTAGACCTCCTTTTATTTCCTGTTCCAGTATCATCAAACTGTAATTTGGGCATGTGTCTTCACACTGGCCCATGCTGGTCTGACTGCTTCCTAGTGTGAATGCTCTTATGCTAACAGAAGTTATAGTTTTGCTATAGCTAATCAAAGTTCAGGCCTTAGAGTATAGACTTTTTGCCGTGACTGACTCCAAAAGACTCTCTTTCTATTAATTTATCTGTTTCCATTGAGGCCTTTAATTGTTGTTGAAGGCATGGTGCACTGTGGGGACTGCAGGATGTGGGACTGTCCTCTGCAGTTTTCTTCAAATGCTTTTGACTGTTTTCCTTTTATCTCCATTGAATGCTCTGCTGTTGAGGAGGGAGAGTGATACAGATCTCAGGGCTTCAGGTAGTGGGAAAATCAGAATGTTGCCTGGAAGCCAATACATAGCAGAGAGGGCGCTGTGAGATGGTACCTGCTGGTCCTGGCCCAGGTCATCCATTTCTTCCAGGTCCTTTTCCCTCATGATTCTCCTTGTTAACCTTGTGTAACAGAGAGACTGAGACTTCTTTTAAAGAGGGGTGTGTGTGTGCATGTGTGTGTGTGTTTGTGTGTGTGTGAGTGAGACAGAGAGAGACAGAAAGAGTGATTTAACTGGATCCCAGTTAGACAAACATGACTTAAACTATAAATATTGTCAGTTTATGTATTATGTTACTAGGGCCACCTGAAATGTGAACACAAATAAAAACACCATGGCAGGACTCAATAGTACAGTGCCATTCAGATGATCTAAAATTGGCTTATAGCACTCTTTTTACATGTTCGTAAACCTGAGAATATGGAATATAAGAACTCCCATGGACTTTTTGGACCACGGAAACATGTCTTTGAAGCACTCCGAACACCAGCTTGAGCTTGGTTCTAACATCCATCCACTGAGATCTTTCAGAGCAAGCATCCTCACTGCAAAGGAACTTGCTGCCAGTAGAGCTGAAGTGTCCCTACTTGGCTGAGGGCTGCTCTGATGAACTGCTTCCTACCCTCCCTTTTGTGATTCTTTCAATTAATAACTCCTAAAGATGTGATCTTGCAAAGTTTAAGGGAGTATTTTTTATTTAGTTATTAGTCTTTTTCTTTGAGAATCTGATGGAGTACTCCAAATATGGGAACTAAAAAAAGAAACCTAATTGGTAAATTAACTGTCAGGATAATATAATGGTCAAAAGGAGAAGATAGCATATATTTTTTGTAGATAGGACTCCAAAATAAACTGGGATTCAAACCTTATTTTCTGAAGATTTAATATTGGTTCTTTTAGTATTATTGTATGTGTAAAGAAATTAAGTAGAATAGGAGGTTTAATTATGCAGAAGAAATAAACTAGGGATCATCTAATTTTTAAATTTTTAAATGTTTAGTGTTCCTTGCTTTGTTGTTAAAATTTAGAAATAAGTATTATTTTATTAAATTAACTTATTAATTTAAATTAACCTTATTAATTTAAATTAACTTTAAATTAACCCTATTAACTTAAATTAACTTTAAATTAACTGAAATTAACATTCACCTTCTAACATGAGACTGAGCATATGGTCAACTCTTGGTACAGTATATGAGTCAATAGGTAACAGAAAACGTGTGGTGGTAACCCACAGATGATAGAATGGTAATCCAAGAACCTCACTTTTCGGTTTCAGCTGTCTTGTAAAAATAAAAACTTCCAGTAGAGCATCTTTTTAAAAGGTAGAAAAGCTGATGGAATCTTTCTACCCTCTGTTAGGATGTAGTTTTAAGCAAAACCCAGAAAGAGAGAGAGAGAGAGTGAGAGAAGCCTGGATAATCAGGAGCCAGATATATTTGTTTTTCTGGGAAAGATTTCCCATTAGACAATTTTAGAGAAAGAATCTTGAGTTTACCTCCAGGTATAAATTTTTGACTATACTTTCTGGCTAGGTCTTGATTATTCATAGGAATTTGATTTAATTAACAGATACCTAAACAGTACTTGCTATGTGCAAGGCAGTATTCCATGTTCATTTAATCTTCTTAACAGCCCTAAGGGGTAGATACTAATATGATCCTCATTTCATGAATGAAGAAACTGAGGCACATAGGGGTTATGTAATTTCCCCGAAGTCACATGAACATTAAGTGTGCAGTGAGGATTTGAACCTGAGTGGTCTGACTGGTCTGATTTTAGACACTGTGCTATGCTCCCCATTATCATGATTGCTATGTGCTGTTAATTTTGTGATTAACTAAGTTTGAGAAATCTCAGTTTCAAACTATTTACTTTCGGGTCACTTTAATGGCTTTGGTCCTGTCCTGGTTTACTCAGAACTATTAAATGGATAGGTAATTGATAATCTTAAAACTCTTTGTTGTTGCCTGCCTGCTTTCTAGTAGAATTTCTTTTGTGTTCTAGAAGTCCACACCACTTACTATGTCTGCCTCCCTATGCTTCTTAAAATTCTTTTAAGATTCTTCTGCCTGGGATAATGAATTATGATGTCTAAACACTTTACAGGAAACCAGACCATTATAATTTGATCATAGTTGAAGTATCAAGACATGTGTTATGGAATAGATAAAAAATACCTTCTTCATTGCCTTCTTGGTGCCATTCTTTTTTTAAGTGGACTGAAGAAAATGTAATGATTTTGGTGTGATTTCTTTTCCTACTGACATCATATTTCACAAGAAGAGAATTTCCACAGGTTTCCAATATGACATCTGCCTACTTCTCAGAATCTGTACCTCTCCCCTCCCCTTACCTTTTTTCACAGTGCATGACATGTCATGCTCCTGTCTAAGGCTAGTCCCTCCATTTGTGCATGGAATCTTATCCCCTTTCTCCTACTCAAGGTTATCCCAATTTCTCTCCCACCACCATCCCCGCTTTTTCTAGCTCTTTCCAGGTACCCTAAAAATGCACCATTATGGCCTCCATCTATAAACTATCCTTCCTCGATCCCACATCCCCACTTCAGAAAATCTCATCATTCCCTGGCCTATACACAGTGTCTCCAGCTTCTATTCTCCCATTCCCTCTTGAACCATTTTGTCCCTCGCTCAAGCAATGTTGCACTTGCCAATGTCATTACTTACCTCTGTATTTCAGTCATCAATTCTTTGTCCTCACCTTACTTGAATTATTATGATAGAATTGATCACTGCCTCCTCCTTGGAAAACTTGATTCCTTTGGCTTCTAGGAAGCCACTCTTTCTTTGTTCCTCTGTCTTACTGGTATCTTCCTCTCAGTAAACTTGGATGAATCCTCCTCACCATTCCATCTTCTAAGCTTTGGAGTCTCCTCGTGGGGGGCGGCGGGGGGGGGTCAGTCCTCTCAGTGTGTGTACTCTCTAGTGATCTCAACCAACCAATATGACTTCATATACCATTTATTTCCTAATACTAATTCATACCTCTGGCCTGGACTTTTCTTTTGAACTCCAAACTCACATGTGTAACTCCTCAAATCTAATATTGCCAAACTATATTCTTGCTTTTCTCTCCAAACATACTCTTTCCCTAGTTTTTCTTTTCTCAGAAAATGGAAATCTAGTCCCCTAGCACTCAGGTCAAAAGCCTTGGTATCCTCTTTGACCTCTATTTCCCCCATTGTACCGTTACCTGTTGGCATGGATAGAAGGCTCTACCTTTAAAATATAATTAGGACTATTATAATAGCTTCCTAATCTCCTAATTAATTTATCTGCCCCTTCCCTTTCCGTTTCCACTCTGCCTTTCCAATCAGTTTCTCACACAGCAGACTGACCGATCATTCTAAAACTCACTTTAGATCATGTCACTCCTTGGCAGAAAACACGTCAATGACTTCCCATTCTACTCAGAATAGAATCTAGAGGTCTAGCAGGGACATACCTGGCCCTGTGTGATCTGCCTCCCTGCTCTGCTCCGATACCTCTTAGATCTCATATCCTACCCCTCTTCCCATCGTTGAGCTCCAGCCCAAGCAACCTACTTCCTACTCCATGAACACTCAAGCATATGTCCCCCTAAGCCTTTTGGCCAGGATTGGAACAATGTGCTGCCAGATGTCTGCATGAGTCACTCCTGCACAGCATTCAGGGTCCTGCACAAATGTCATCTTAGAAAGAAAGCCCTTGATGGCCCAACAAAAATGGCATCCTCTTTCTCTGTCACTATCTATTTATCCTTCTTCATTATTTCCTCAGCACTTGTCACTCCCTGACATCTATTTATTGACTATCTTCACTTCCACTTCTAGAATGTAAGCCCCATGAGAAAAGAGAATTTGTGTAGTTTCTTTATTGCTTTAGCCCCAGTGCCGGCACAGGGCACTCAAAAATAGTGGTTGAATAAATGAATTCAATGAATGAAAAGTATACCACTCTCCTTTGATGTTATGGTATAGAGGAAAGCATGCCAAGCTGAGAAGTCTTAACAAGAGCAGTGACCTTGGCAAGTTATGTAAGCTCTGTGGGTTTTGCCTCCTTAGTTGTAAAATGAGGTGTTTGGATTAAATGATTTTAAAAATCACCTCGGCTCTAAGCCATGATTGAATGATTCAGGTTTGATTACTTTTCACTTTTCACTCTCTCTGACACTTCAGGTTTTGAAATACAACATCCTCAGTCTATATACTCCCTTCTTAATGAATAGTGAAACTAGAGAAATTAAACAAGATTATAGACAAATTCATTTCAGCAATATCAACATATGACACGATCATTATGCAATATTTCAATGCCCATACTGAAAACAGAGCTTCCTCCTAAAGAAGACATGACAGTTATTTTTTAATCCACCTGGCATTTCAATTAAGGAGGAGATAACTAATGTGTTTACCCAGGAATACTTTCTTGGCTCATCATGTTATAAGGACATGGGACTGCATCACAGCAGAAAATAGCTTATTGCCAATTTGAGTGGGAAGGTTTGCTATGGGAAAATGCTCACATAAGTGACCAAAGTGAACATCACCTAAAAGAGATTAATGTTATTTATTTATGCATATAGACATCATCTACTTCCAAACAATTTATAATAAATGGCATTAACACTCTTGTGCTGGATATCTTCTCCCTGAGTCGTATCACTCTCCATTCTGCTCCGTAACAGTTTTCACAAATGGCTTCCTTGACCTCTGGCTTTTGGTTTGGTTCAGTCAAAGTGGAACATGGGAGATCAAGGTGAGGGAGAGGTGTGGGGTTTGGAGAGTTGTTTCTCCAGCTCCTTGTCCTGCAGGATTGTGCTGATCAGTTGTGTCCTTCACCAGAGGTCTCAGCTCCTGTCGGCGGTCCTCCTCGCCCAGCACTGCATGAGTCCTTGTGGTTGCCCTGCATTCCCACCCTCCTTTGTCAGTTGTCCGCTTATTACATTCTTCTTAACTTATCCTAATTTTCAGTGTGCCATCTGTTTCCTATTAGGAATCATTAAAAGAGAAAGTCAGTAAAAGAACAAAAGATGAGAAATTAAGGGAATGGGAATATCATTATGTCAGCAAACCAAGACTAAAGAAGGGTGTTGTAATTGAACATGGTTAAAGTTAAAGGGAAACATTTAGCTCTTATTTGCTGATAGTAGAGAACATACCAGCAGATCAGGAGCTGGTAGCACTGGGAGGAGGAGTACAACCCACTCAATGGATAGCATTTTCAGTAGAAATTTTACAAGAGCCTAAGTCAATCCTCTTATGAGATTGCACCAGCCTTTATAAGACCTGTGGCATAAAATTAAATCATAATTCTTTGAAACTTTTCTATAGAAAATGAAACTGCTGCCACATGCAAGGTGATAAAAAAAAATAAAAATGTTACATAGAAATATATATAGGATTCTTGTCATTTGACCTGATACAGGAGTAGAATTTGGAAACTTCAGGAATGAATAATAGTTATGCCCCGTACGTGCTCCTCCCAAATATTAATTTCCTTGGCCAGACTTTATAAAAACTGGCCATAATATACTTACGCATAATATACACAATATGCTTTTGTAGTTATTCCTATTATTATTTTTAACTTTTATTTAAAGTTTAACTTTTATTTAAAGCACAGGTTTGTTACATGGGTAAACTTGTGTCATGGGGATTTGTTGTACAGATTATTGCATCACCCAAGTATTAAGCCTAGTACCCATTAGTTATTTTCCTCATCCTTTCTCTCCTCCCACCCTCCACCTTCAGAAAGGCTCCATTGTGTAATTATAAAGTATTTTATGTCCATCGTAGATAATTTGGAAAATGCAAACAAGCATACAAAATACAATAAAAATCACTCGAAATCCTAAACCACTGCCAAAAGAAAATTAATGATGT
>NW_012099210.1:3396794-3406261 GCF_000951045.1 Mandrillus leucophaeus
CGAGTAGCTAGGATTACAGGTGCACGCCACCACGCCCAGCTAATTTTTGTATTTTTAGTAGAGATGGGGTTTCACCATGTTGGCCAGGATGGTCTCTATCTCTTGACCTTGTGCTCCACCCGCCTCAGTGAGATTACAGGCGTGAGGCACTGCACCCAACCTGAAGCCAATTTTTTATTCAGAAACTTAAGCCAGTCCTAGGTTGAAGCACACAGAAGCATACCATCAAACTACAGAAGAGATAATGTTGGCTGAAAGGTTTTGAGAGTAGGAATAACTAAGCATAGAATACCTTTAATCTGGCTTCCATGAGCAATTTGACCTAGAGATATACCAGGTCCCCATTCTCTGTTGGGATTAAATGCACCTCCATACCCCTGCATGAACTGGCTAAATGAACTGGCTCACTGTTTGAAAAGTTGCCTATCCAGATGTTTTTGGATTCATATGAGCTGATATAAGAAAAGTATTTTGGGCAATGCTATCTTTCTATGTTCTTTCTCATTGGGTCAGCTTAGCAAATGTATACCTTGCATCTCTCATCTGAAAGGTGCAGTACTAGATACAAATAAATATGATAGTACAAGGCATGCTCCTTACCATTCAGAAGTTCACACAAAGTTGTAAAAATGTATGTGGCAAAATATAGATGATTGTAAAATTGATCACATAGAAAGAGGGGTCATGCTTCAATTGGTGGTGATTTTAGGGGGTGCAGGGACCATCATTGATCTAAATGAAGTGCATGGGAAAAATTATAGTAAAAAAAGCATACTTTTCTATTAAGACGTCCTGTTATGTTTTTACATATAACAATGCTATGTTATATGTAACATATATATATATAACATATACAATGCTATGTTATATGTAAAACATACTTTTTGTGTGGAGTTGCATATTCCAGGCCAAAAGTAGAAAGGGGATCTTTTTAAATAATTGATGCGTAGTGATTGTACAAATTTCTGGGGTACCTGGGATATTTGATACATGCATAAAACATGTAATAATCAAGTCAGGGTAATTAGGATATTCATTACCTCAAACATGCATCGTTTCTTTGTGTTGGGAACATTCTGGATATTCTTTTCTAGATATTTTGAAATATACAATGAATTGTGATTAACTATAGTCATCCTACTGGTGCTATTGAACACTAGAATTTATTCCTTCTATTTAACTGTAGTTTAATATGCATAAAACAACTTCTCTTCATCCCCTGCCCCTTACCCTTCCCAGCCTCTAATAACCACCATTCTAGTCTCTACCTTAAAAAAGAATATCTTTAAGATGCAAGGAACTATCTAATTAGAATCTAGAAAATGGAATAAAAATGTGCTTTATCTTAATGGCTTATGGGGACTGGAACTGGATGCTTTGAATTTCATATCTTTTATGAGTCTGGTTAAGTGTTATGACTTCCTTCTGACTGGGTCACAGGTCAGAGATAATGACCTGACAACAATGTACAGAAGTCTATGTGTTCAAAGATTCAACATCACACAGCGTGAAATAAGAGACCAACTGTTTGCTGCTCTAACCCTTTTGTCCTAACGTTCTGCTTCCTATGTATAAATAAGAAGTTCTTATTTCATGTTGAATTTAATGGTTGTATAATACTGGTTCAAGTTTTTTTTAAAGTTAAACTTTGAGATACTCTAATATTATAAATGTTCTGTTTACAAGTATAGTTTTTAATAGGAAACAAATCTGAAAGATTACAAAAGTAAAGTAGGATATAAAAATGATCTTAGACTGAAAAGTAGCATGACATTATTTTGGCTCCAAAATCTACATGGTGAATAGTTTCTGCAGTTTTTATTTCTACAGTATTTATTACACTTTTACTGGCTTAACTTTATTAAAATGAACAAAATGTGGGATTGTGAAAATAAACATCTTACATTCAATACAAATCAGAAGTATAACAATAAGAGGAGATAGGGGATAATGAGTGCTTGTTTTGTTTTTCTGTAAACTTCATGTGGAAGTAAAGAGACAAGCTATAAATTCAACTCTTATCATATGCTGACTTTCTGATTCTTCTATCATTGGAATATAGTAAGAATCCTTCAACAATCAGTATATTTAAAATCTCTGTCTCAACAAATGTCCCAAAGGACTAGTTAAATACCCTTAGTCTTTACTTCAGTTTGAGACTTGCAAAGCTAATAATTCTTGATACATACATTGTAGGATGAATTAATTGATGAAAAGTGAATGGAACTGTCCTTAGGAAGTACTTAGTTCGGGCTTTACCATCCTGAAAAGAAAACTGCTCTTCTGGTTCCCATGCACAACTTTGTTATTCTTGGACCGGAGACCAGAAGAAGCTTCCAGTCACCTAAGAGTGAACAATTATACCCTCTTATGTGTTAGACATGATACAATGTACTAAGGATACAAAGATAAATAATGCAGATTAATATGGGAAATGCTATGCTAAGAATACACAAATAATGCCTTAGAAGGTACAGCTAGCTATGTCTGGAGGAGAGGAGAGGGAGAAAGGCTGATAAGGCAATGCTAAAACTGAGTCTTTAAAGGATGCATAGGAAGGATTTACCAAGCAATAAGGCAGGGCAGAACTTTCCAGGCATGTAGCAAATGCCCAAATATATTGGTAAAGATCCAGGGGCAGAACCTCATGAAAAAAGTAAAGGAATGCAGGTAGTCAAAGAAAGAAGGGTCATAAACTATAAGCTATTGGAGTGCCATGGATGGAGCTACTGTTTTTCTAGAGGGCTCAGGAGAAGATTCAAGGAGGAGGTGGCATTTGTTCTGATCTTAAAGATAGAGTGAGTTTGACAGGTGGAAGAGGGAAATTAAGTCATTCTAGTAGAGAAAGCTGTGCAGAAAAGTGAATAAGCATGAGAGTGCATAACCACATTCTCTTTCCTGTTTACATCCTCATACTGGAGACCTCATCCAGTCCTCTGGTGTCAAATACTGTTTATGTGGCTATCTCCTTAATTTAGATCTCCAGCACTGAGTTCTCCCCTAAGCCACCCATCTGTACCTTCAGATGTTCGTCTGGCCCCTCCACTTAGAGGTCTTATGGGCTTGTCAAGTGTTATATGTTCAAAACTGAGTTCTCAATTTTCTTCCTTTTCCAAGCCTATTATTCTCCCAATCTTCTATCTCAGTTACTAGTATCACCATTCAACCAGCTGTTCAAGCAAAAAACCTAGGAATTGTCCTTGATTAGTCTTTCCTCCAATCTTCACATGGAATCTCTCAATGAGCCCTCCTGGAATCTCTCAATGAGCCCTCCGATTCTCCTCAAAAGCACATCTCAGATCTGAACACTTGAATCCATCTCCTGAGTCCAGGGACCAGCGCTGCCTTTTCCTTCTATCTGGTCTCCCTGTTTCTCCTTAGCTTCTCTACTACCCATGCTCCACTTCACATCCAGAGCTTTCTTTTTAAAATATAAGTCAGATCATGCTACCGTTTGCTTTAGTCTCTTCAATGGCTTTTCCTTGTTTCTAGAATTATATCCTGGCCAAATCATCTAACCCCCATGCAGCTCTCCAATCTTGCTTCTAATCTTAACCTATGCCACCTGCTCCAGCTCCCTGGCCTCTTCCCAGCTCTCAACATATGTGAGGTCTTCCCCATCCAATGCTGTTGCACCCTCTTCCCAATGTACTGCCCTTCATCTCTTCCCATGGGTGTTTCACTCTCATCTACCAGGTTTTCAAACAAATGTCATGTCATCCAAATGTCCTATTTAAGACATTTAAAAGATACCTTCTACTAATTCTACTCAAATTTTTCTAAACCATCACTCTACTTATCCCTTTCTTAGAGGTTAATACAACATGTAATATTCCATTCATTCATTCATTTACTATCTGTCTCCCTTTCTAGAAAGTCTCAGTTCCACAAGGCAGAGGCTTCATTTCATTTTAAGTACCAGTATCATGTGCTCAACAAATACTTGTTGAACAAATGAATGTCTAAGTCCCAAAGTCAATAAGGGTTTAATACTATAGGTAAGGGTTAATAGAATCAAATACACAGAGACATCAAGTAAAATCATGATGGAAAAGGATATTTGATCTGATCCTTTGGAACTCACTAGTGAGAGCAGTGACTTTGGAGTGGAGCACAGAGGTAGGAATACCATGGGTGAGGAGTGAAATAGAAGATGTGCACATGGGAGAAAGCAAGTATGCTAAGATGCCTGCCCAAAGAGGAACAATGAAATGTATGATGCTACAATCTTGGGGTTCTAAAGAATTTATGAATTATTGTAATGGGATAAAATTATGTTTAATTCCATGTGAGAAGGAAGCAGCAAAGAGCGAGAAGCTGAAGGTACAGAGGAGAGGAGGAGATAGATGAAGAGGGGGGCTATGAAGAAGGTGGAATTGGGAATGGGATCTGCAGCCCAGGTGAGGCATTAGTCTTGAACAGAAGGAAGAATACCTCTTCTTCTGATGGGCTGAACATTAAGAAAGGTATCTTGTAGAGCTTCTATTTGCTCTGATGAAAGTGAGGAAATAGCAGCAGGTATGGAGCTGAACATAGTGAACAGGTTTTAGCATATCACTATGAGAAATTGAGAGGCATTGTCCAGGAATTCATAAATGGAATGCTTATTGTCATTGAAGATTCAATTGAAACCATAAATTTAGTACTAGTTCCTACAATTTTGTCATCAATCAACTGGTTATTAAGTACATGCTATGTTTTAGACACTTTAGCTGAATATATCACAATTCTTGCAGCCTAGTGGGAGAGAAGAAAAGTATATTAATTAGCAAAGCTTTGTGATGAGTGATGCACTAGGGAAATAGCATTATATAACTGGAGACCAGAGGATGATGGGAAATGGGAGGGTAGGTTCTGGTCACAGAGTCTATTGCTATTATTCAGGATTTCCCAGTTGGAACTGTTTTCAATGATAATAGAATTCTGGAGGAAGAGAAAGTTTCCTAGAATGGAGGAAGTCATCGAATTATGAGAAAAACAGTTTGGAAGGCATTCAGACAGATGCTGAAGTTGTCTAGGAAGGTTGGAAGGGCATTCAGACAGGCCGAAGTTGCCTGTGTTTGAGAAGACTGCGACTAAAGTATCTGAAATCTTGATGAAAATTTGGGAGTGACTTGGAAATTTACACATGCCAATGAAAACAACAGGTAGAGGGTGATATATCCATGTGGTGTTAACACCAAAGGGAGAAAGAATTCTACATATCACAATGGCCTGAAATAGGCAGTTAACAATGAGGAAAATGCCCAAGCTATTCCCCAGCCAAATGGCACATAGGGTATCAGAATATGAGTATCCTTCACTCCAGAGAATTTCAGCGAAAACAAGGAAATAGTTTTCTGAAGGTTGAAGATGTAGGGAGTTTTACATATGATGACACAGGGGTTCCAGAGGGCTCAGTAGAAAGCACTGAAAAGGATTAGATCGAGAGAGAGAGCGAGCGAGAGGGGAAGAGAGAGAGAGAGCACACTTATACTATAGCAATGCCTGAAGGTACCAGAGAGTCAAAGATGGAAATAATTAGTCTTGAGATTGCAGAAAGTTCCAGGTATAACATACATCTAGGGCCTGCACAGGACAGTGTATCAAGTGATCAAGTGGTGTCAGAAATCTGAGGATGCCAGCAACCCGGGGTTACTCTGCTTGTCGTCAAGGGATTGTCTGCAAAAGAGCCACTGACTTTCTCCAAGGCCAATGCTGGGAATAAGGAAATATTATTGGTCTGTTTTAACCCAGAGAAAAATGCTCTTTGATTTCATATATGTTCTTTTAAAAAATTTGTTTTGAAGTAGCTTAATTTTTTTCTGATTATAAAAGAAATATGATTCATTGCAAAAATAAGGTGATGCAGAAAAGAATAAGATAAAGCTTGTTTATAATTCCCAGATGGAGATGACATAATCATTGCTAACATTTCCGTGTCTGTCATTAATAGAATTCCCTGGCATTTATCAGTTAGGACTCTAGAACACTCCTTGTCAATCAATGTTTCCTCTCTCTCCTGCACCCACCCTCTCTGTCACGCTCCATCTTGGGTGCTGCTGCCTTTCTAGCTTTATCTCTGTTCTCTCTAAATCCAGAGCTCTGTCATATCTGGAGTGGATATCACTGCACATTGGGCTTATTTAGTTATTCATTAAACATTGAACAGATGTTGCTCTTGTGGCTGCAGAGTTGCTTTGTTTGTGGCGATGGTGCTTGGGATACTTCTTTTGATTCTCCCAGAAATCAGAGACCATGTTGGCAAGTCAGGAAACCACTTAGATTTTCCTATTCACCTCTGTCTCAGAAGAGGAAATGCCACCTTGGGGGTAGGGCTAGCCCAGCTTCCAGAATAGACCCCCTGCTGCCAGTCACTCACTATGTACCATTGAGGTACTCCCCTTCAAGAGCCAGTCTCTTGACCCAGGCACAACATGGCAGGCCAGAGTGGTGGAAAGGGCCTCTGTCAAATAAACATTCATTGTCTCATCCCACTGGGAAATCCTGAATAAGGGTTTCAGCTCCCTGAAAACAGCTCATACCTACTTCTGGTTTTCTCATTTTGCTTACATTTCTGGAAAAGGGAAGTAAAACAGGCTTACTATTAACATTGCTTTCACCTTTTTGCACTTGATAAGCCTGACCTTTATTTTACCACATAAGTCAGAAGTACTATATACCACAACCCTGCTAATTTGCTCTTTTCCTCCTTCCTCCCACCTATCTCCTGCCACTTCCCCAGAAGCATAAAGCTTTCAACATCCTGCTGTCCATTAGCATAAATAAACTAATGCTTTTAAAATAAAAATAGTTTGAATGCTGTATTTGTTAAAGACTGCATTACCATAAAAAGATAAAAATATTCTTGAGTAACAGCTAGATCATATACTTTAGAGACAATAACATACTTTTATTATGGTTCTCTGGAAAGTTGATTATTTTAACCATAGATTAAACCTTAGGTCTCAGCACAAGTTATATTTCCATTCATTGCAGAAATTGTTAAACCTTGCAGTTTCTCAGGGCATCTACCTTCATGTTTTAATTTATTTTTCTGTTGCCAATATATTATAAGCATATCTATGAAACAAAAAAGATGAAGTGCCCTTTAAATTCAATTTTGTAATATGAACCAGTGGATATGGTTATGGCTTTTTCCCTCATTTTTACATATCTGTTGTTAATTTAAATTTTATGTAACATTTATACAATAGATTAAAAAATACTGGGCTATGAAAAAACAGAAGTGGCAAGAAATGGAAATGAGAGATCTTCAGCGTCTAGAAGAACTGAAGAAGTTAATAGCTGAACAGTCACTAAAAGACAGAGAAAGGTAAAAGAAAATTTAAAATTGTGTGGAAATGGAGGTGGTGAATGGAGTCTTTTGTAATGAGTTAGAATAAATAATATCAGAGGGAGCATTTTTCTATACTTAATGTATCCTTTCAATATTTATATTCACAAATGAATACAATGATATCTATAATGCATTTTAAATTCTCATATTCATACATTAACCTCCGGTTTTTCATTTTGTTCCTTAGATAGCTTCCTAGTTAAAACCCTCACAGAGGATTTGATAGTATTTGATTACCCACTGTGTGCATAAAATGATACTGGCTGCTGCTGTAACTATCTCTTGACCCAGAAGGAGAAAACCGTTATTCAAATAAGAAGGAAAACCCATTTACTGTGACAGAGGCTGGGGAAGACAGTACACAATTATACAGTGCTGTGTGGTGTTTATTATAACATACTTAGGGCATGCCCAATACCTGAAAAAAATCTGGAATTTCCTAGAAATATGTAATTTTAGACCTGGAAAGGACATTTGAGATCAAGTAGCCTAGTCTCCTCAGTTTACATGTGAGTACAATAAGAGATTTGAGTTATTTTTTGCAAAGTTACTGTATCAGTTAGGTTCGATTAGGAGACAAAAAACATATAGTAATTTGAACAGGGAAAGTTTAAGAGAAAGAATGATAAACTCTAACAGGAAATCCTTTCTATATAAAGAGATAAATAACATGCTAAAGAATACCCTTGGACTTAAGGAGGGTTCCCATGGAAGAACCAAGTTTGGAACTGAGGAGCCCTCTCCATGGTTGGGATTCACACCTTACTGTAGAAGCTATGGTCATGACCCCTCTGAATGGTGAAGTTCTCGGGTGGATTAAGACAGAGCTAGCTCAATAGTCACTAGGCAAACAGGGAACACCCAACTTGGGTGCAGGCAGGCCAAAGCTGGAAGCCAATTATTGAGATGCTTGCAAGGCTCAATGGAAATCTGACCATAGAAGTACCTTTGAAATTTGATGGGACTGACCATCAGTGCGCCATTGGAACTCCATGGACACAGCAACACTTGTGTCCCCTACACGTGCTGCTGGCAGCTGTACAGTATGAACAAGAAGGCATAAACACACGAACCAGGAAGGAAATCCCCTTCCTCTGCAGTGTCCTTCAAGCACCCTCTTCTGACACAGCTTAATATTTTGCCAGTGGCAAGGGACAGATAGAGGGTCCACCTCCATTTTCAGAGAGCAGACAATGAAGGGTGGAGCTGTGAGGCATTACACTGATAACTGGCATAGTTACCTAATTTAGCTAGCTCCTTAGTGATTTTCACAAAAGATAAAGAAGAGAGAGCTCTCATTTCATATCATAAATCACAGTAAATTTCCTTTAAATAGTGATCTTCCCTGATATATTTACCTTAGTCACTCTAAAAAGATTTCCTGGAACTCTATACTTTCTGCTTAATTTCACTCGGAACCTAAAATTGCTATAACAAATAAAACCTATCTTGAAAATTGCCCCTCAGACTTACATATAACTTTGGAAGGCATAACCATTGGATACAATGAGGTTCACTTGTATCTAGGAAGCTTCCTTTGTGACCCATGTGACTGTTATCTCAAACTCTAATCACTGAGGTTGTAGATTGAATCTGGAGTTTCAAATAGATGCTAAGCATTCCTAAGGATTTTCTGTACAAAATGCACATTATTTCCCAGGTAGCTCAGGATTTTAGAGTTTAGTATAATCTATTACTGAGAGAACTGAGAATATAGCAAAGCCAGGGCTAATGGTTAGAAGGTGAAGCCATCAATGAGAACACAGATTAACAAACACGAACCAAGACCTAAGATAGAGGCCATGGGTCAGAAACAAGGAGGTGGATAAGAATTCCCAAACAGCTAAATACTAAAGGGCAAGGCAAAGGCAGATTGATCAGTCTAAAGCTATCCTAGCAAAATGAAAGAGAGCCACAGAAATTATAAGGAATGGGGAAAACAGAACAGATATGTAGTTCCAGCATTAGGAGACAGGCTTCCACTAAAATTACCCCTCATAGTCAGGGAGCTTCTTTGATTACAGAGTCATTTCAGTTTTTGCTTCCTGTCCCAATAATTATCAAGATTAGCTGATTCAGAACTTCAGTTGAAAAAGAAGAACAGGAAAATCAGATTAATCTGCATTAC
>NW_012099210.1:3407997-3408514 GCF_000951045.1 Mandrillus leucophaeus
TGGATCAGTTTTGTAAAGCACAAACTTCAAAATGTGGGGTTGCAGTGAGCCGAGATCATGCCATTGCACTCCAGCCTGGATGACAGAGCGAGACTCCATCTCAAAAAAAAAAAAAAAAAGTATTGTGGTTTTTGTTGCTGTTCTTAAAGATTTTATGTAGTACATATATAGGTACATTTTAAATGAATATTTTTAAAGTATTCTAAGTAAAATGTAAAAATGAGGACATTATTATAAAAATTAAAGTTAAAGCAAAAGTGCCCTTAACCACTACCCTCATGTAGTCTCTTCTCTAAAAGTCATTGCTTTTATTGTTTTTAAATGCATACACATACATGCTATCTATTTTGTATGTACCTATATAAAATCAAGTTTAAGAACAGCAACAAAAATCACAATACATTTAACAATATAATACCACTGTATTAGTTAGCCTGGGCTGTCATGACAAAATATCATAGACTGGGTGACTTGAACAACAGAAATTTATTTTCTCACTATTCTGGAGGCTAGAAAC
>NW_012099210.1:3410789-3411675 GCF_000951045.1 Mandrillus leucophaeus
TAAATAGAATTATATATTAGGTTGAACCACATAAAATTCCATTTTTGTAGGTCAAAATGGTTGAGTATTGGCAATTTCATGTGGTTCAACATTAAAAAAAGACATATAATTGTTTTATTAATTACATTTACCTTCTCAATCTATTAGAATATGTCTTTTGCCCTCTTCATTTTATCGAAATTGTTTTTGCCCAAGTTTCCACTAACCTCCTAATACCCTATTTTTATTTCTCAACATGCCATTGAGATTAAGAGGGAAGGCTCTAAAATTGGTTGACATTAGAATACTGGCTCTATCCTTTATAGCTGCCTGAACTTTGGATGAGTTATTTAACTTCTCTGTGCTTCAGTTTCCTCATCTGTACATTGAGGATATAAACAGTATCTACTTCTTAAGATTGTTGCAAGGATCAAATGATACATTGAATGTAACATATTCACTGCCTGGAACACAGTAAGTATTCATTAAATATAAGTGATTCCTATCAATTGACTTTTACATCATGAAATACTAACGTATTTTTTCTCAAAATATTAAAGCAAGAAGGCCACACTTCAAGCCAGAAAGAGAGCCCTCACCAGAACCTGACCATGCTGGCACCTAGATCTTGGGCTTCTAGCCTCCAGAATAGTGAACAAATAAATTTCTGTTGTTCAAGTCACTCAGTCTAGGGTATTTTGTCATGATGGCCCAAGCTAACTAATACAATGTTATTATATTATTAAATGTATTGTGCTTTTTTAGCCAGGCCTGGTGGCAGTGGTACCTGTAATTCCAGCTACTCAGGAGGCGGAGGCTGAGGCAGGAGAATTGCTTGAACCCGGGAGGCTGGGGTTGCAGTGAGCCGAGATCATGCCATTGCACTCCAGCCTGGATGACAGAGCGA
>NW_012099210.1:3416940-3417535 GCF_000951045.1 Mandrillus leucophaeus
CTTATGTTAAAATACTGTAGATTCAGATAATTATGAGTCCAGTGCTTATTTGCCAATGGAAAATCAGTGAAAAAGGCCTTTAAAATATCAGTATATATAAGAGATATAATTCTCAGGAAACTTTTTATAATATTATAGAAGTATATTCCTCATTTTGTGACTTAGGGAGATAGAGTTCAACATACAAAATTACTGATAGGTTTTGCTTTTGATAGTAACCAGAAGTTGTCTTCTTTCATAACTACATAGCACTAAGAAATTTGGTTGATTGGTTAAAACATTTTTCTGTACTACTGAAATGCAATTCATAAACCTTGTGTTTGATATTTTAACTACGGACACTTTTTTCCATATCAGAATAAGCTGGCTTGAAGCAGTTTCCAGATCTGTGTTCAGAACACACACACATATCCTTGAGGGTTTGAAAACTTATGTCATTTATTTCCCTTTTCTATTTTTAAATTCTAAGATTGTATTTCTTGAAAACAATATTCAGTAGGGCACAGTGGCTCACGCCTGTAATCCCAGCACTTTGGGAGGCCGAGGCAGGCGGATCATGAGGTCAGGAGATCGAGACCATCCTGGCTAACATGGT
>NW_012099210.1:3419045-3424296 GCF_000951045.1 Mandrillus leucophaeus
GTATTAGTTAGCCTGGGCTGTCATGACAAAATATCATAGACTGGGTGACTTGAACAACAGAAATTTATTTTCTCACTATTCTGGAGGCTAGAAACCCAAGATCAACGTGCCAGCATGGTCAGGTTCTGGTGAGGGGTCTCTTCCTGGCTTGCAGAGTGGGGCCATCTTGCTGTGACTTCACATGGTGAAGAGAGAATCAGCAAGTACTTGAGTGTCTCTTCTTATAAGGGCATGACTCCCACTGTGAGGGCTACATCTCCAAATACTGTCACATTGGGGGTTAGGCCCTCAACATATGAATTTTGAGCAGACACATTCAGTCTATAGCAACCATTTGTGTAAAAAAAGCATTTATGTATGTACAAATCGACTATTTACTACTAACTTATTTATAGGTTGCTGCTGGCATATAAGTCCTTTGTGCTAGTTAGGAAAAGGTGCCTCCTTCTGGTGGCAGAGTGCATATTGCTCCTACTACAAGTGGACAAATTAGGAAAAGATTCCCTTCTGAATCACAGCATACAGCTTGACAAGCAGAGGCAAAGCTGGATGTCATACTTCATTTGGATCTCTGGTCATGGATCAGTTTTGTAAAGCACAAACTTCAAAATGATGCATGGTATCTCTGCAAATAAACCTACCTAATTCTTTTAAAATAGTATATATTATTCATATTTCTTCTAAAGTGTAGTTCTGTAGCCATCTGGAACTTATTTTAATGAGTGATATGAGCTAAATTGTTCTAAATTGATAGCCAACTATCTAAACACCAATTATTTAATGATTCATCTTTACCCACTGATTTAACGTGCCACCTTTGTTATATATTACATTTCTAATTATACTTTTATATCCATATGGACTCTTGATTAGATTAAAAACTGATCTATGTTTATGGTTCTACATTGATAGCATGCTGTTTTAATTATTCTGTTTTGCTATCTAGTAGAACAAGTGTTCACTCATTATTCTTTTCAAAAATATCTTAGCTATTCTTATGTCAAATTTCACTTAGAAATGTTGTTGATTTTTTTGTGTTGAAATTTTATTAAGGAGAGCTGACACATATACCAAATTTAATCTCCAGCCTGGGGACATGCTTCCAAATAGCTCTACAGTTCTAGACTTCTACTAGATCCTTTAGAAAAGTTCATCATTTTTTTTTTTTTTTCTGGTGAGTACAGAAATTATTTTTGAAATAGGTAGAAACTGGTGACCAAGAAGCCAATTATAAGTTTCCTTCAATAAGCTCTTTGAGAAAAAGTCTCTGAACTAAGGAAGTGACAGTGGGAAGCAGAAGTGCTACAAAAGCTGACAGATGTGTGTGAAGTATTTACATGAGTTAGAGTTGGTGACTCATGTCATCAGGGATGGAGTCTGAAGGAAGACAAAGAATGAAACCCTGAATATTATTGTGCTTTTTCTGGCCTCTTGGGTTGAAAGCTTTAGTTATTTTGTTTTCAGTGTATTTTATTTCCTAACCAATTCATTTGGCTATAGTTTTTTTTTTTTTCCTGTTTATTTTGGCCATATTCTACAAGGTTTGAAATATGTGTTTTTATTACCTAATTTCTAGTAGTTTTCATTTCATTTTTGATGTCACAACAATAAATTGATGGATATTGGGGTGCTTGCCACAGCTAAGTTTCAGTTTCATTGATTGTCTTGCGATGGGCTTCAAATTGGTGAGCAAACTGTATAGCAAAATGTGTAAAAGTTAAAATACTAATCAAAATATGAGTATTAAGTGGAAGATACCTTTAGTTTTTTGGGGTAACAAATGACAGTCTTCAAAATAGATATAAGAACGTATCTTTGTCTTTTTTTTTTTTTTTTACCACAATGTTTATTCTTGTATTATTTCGTTTCTGTAACTCTATGCTGGTGGTTCCTTTCTAGCCATCCCAAAACATTGCCACTTAGTCCTCCAAAGTCTTCTCCCCCTCCCGCCACCCCACCAGGGCTGAAAGCTAAACTGTCTCTCTTTCGCATACAGTGGTTGTTCTTTCTTTTGAGCAGGGCACTGACTGCGCTTCCTAACTAACCTTGTTGGGACCAATACTGGTGCCCTGGTCACTGCAGTGTAGAGTTCTCTACAGCCGCAGTGATTCTTTGTTGTATATGTTTATTTTGTTTTCAGGTGATTTTAAACACTTACCCTGTTCCCAGAAACTTTCTTTACTGAGTATTCTTTATGTTGGGTAGCGAAAGATTCTACACATAGGGAGGAGTAGAAAGCTAGGATATGTAAGGGTCATATCTCATTCACTGTATATCCTTAGCATCACTGCTTTCTATTATCAGTGACTGTTGCAGAGCAAGCAAGCAGAAATTAGACAGTTCTTCCAAGCACAGGGGCCTTTCTCCCCTCTACATTACGACATTTTGAAAATGCTTATTACAATGTTCAATCTTTAACTTTTCTGAAGTTCAGCTCTCTTGTAGTTAACATAACAATCTTCTTCCTCTGTATTTGCCAATTATTGCTTTAATAAGGATAATTATAATTGTGGCCTTTCATTTACTTATCTCCATTGCTGTTTCTTGTAATTTAATAAATAGCTTGCTTTTCTCATTTTACCTCCTTTGTGCTAATTTTAATGTTTCAAAAATGTTTTAACAATATACTCCAGAAGATAATTTTAAAGATTTCTAAAAGCAGATTTACTTAGCTAAGGAGTTCCTCTAGATACCATTTCATGACCAAAAAAACTGAAGTTGCATACAACCAACAAATGGATGCTACAGGTTCTAAGAACTTTATCAGTCAATGCTCATGTAATACTAGAGCAGCTGTTATTCCATTCTTTGCTACATTAGAATCACTTGGGGAGCTTTTGAAAGTCCTGATGCCCAGGCCAGACCCCAGACCAACTAAATTCATATCTCTGGGGAAAATTCTGATCCCCACATTTTTGGGAAATTCTTAGGGAATTCTAAAGTGCAGCAAAATTTAAGAACCATTGTGCTAAAGTTCTCTCTACACTTTCTGAAGTGTGGGCCCAAAGTCATCTACTGGGTTTTTGAGACCATTCCACTTTTTGCAGAAATGCCCATAATTTTACTTTTCCCAGACAGTACCCTCACTGAGCTCAGAGAGGTCATATAGGGGAAACTTACATTCATAGAACAGTTTATCAATTCTAGAAAACCTCTTCAAGTAAAAATTTTGCATGTTATTTTTCTAACAACCCAGTTATGTGTATGTATGTGTGTGTGTGTGTGTGTGTGTGTGTGTTTAGTGGAGAAAACATTGCTTTCCACAGTAAAAAACAAACAAACAAAAAACACTAATTTTAGGTTATTTTTTCCCAAATAACAGCATTTTCCTGTGTTGTAAAACAGTAAACATTTGAAGTTTAAGATGTCAATGACCATTTGGGAAGGAAGAGACTAGAGCCAGCTGCCTTTCTAACACTAAATTGGCCTTGCAAATCTAGTGTGTGTTTTGAGGTGCTTGCCAGCATCAGGGAATTGACAGTTACTGTGTTTTCTAAGTAACAAAGCCAGATGTTTCTCTCTATTTTCCATGTCTTTTCTTAACAATGTGCAAATTTCAACATGTTGTATTGAAAGGCGCTAAGGAAATTTAAAGTGGGTTCACAGTCTAATATTTGAGATCTTTAAAGAGTATGTTTAGTAAAGTGACTTAATCAGAAATTTTTACAAACATTTGTCATGTTTTTGCTTCTCAGCATGAGATTTCTCAAAATTAGTAGGATTGCTCTTGTTCATTAACTCTCTGTCAACCAAATCCCCATTCCAAGTGGATGTGCCAAATGATATAGTCCAAAGATCACTGTGAACCATTAAACAAATACAGTTCTTAATAGGACTGTTTTGTATTTTATATGTATATTAGAAATGTTTTGCAAATTAGCAGTAACTTAAAAGATGGAAAGAAACCTCATTGGTGGCCAACAGTAATAATAATAATAGTACTTATGACCTGCTCCTCAGTGTAACAAAACAAATTGTGGGAGATGTGTGTGTGTGTTCATAAATTGGGACATGGATACACAGATTATTTGGATATGATTGTAGTAGCTCTCGAATGGAGTTTAGCTAAGCAAGCATGATTGACAGAGAGGATAAGAAATTCAAGGACAAAGCAATATATAGCCATTTTGATGTGAAAATGAGCAAGCAAGCTTGTGCCCGTGGGCAAATGGAACACCAGATGGACAGAGATGGCACAGCTGAGGGTCATTCAAGAGGTCTTGGATGATGATTTAGCTCCTGATGACTGTACATCAAGTTGACTGTACATATGTGGTTCCTTCCAAACCACAAGCAATTGAAGCATGTCGTTTGCTGAGTAGTTTAGGCTGCTTTTACTTTGTTGTTTACAACTTTGATTTTTGATTTTGGAAATCTTGTTCATTTAAAGAGATACTGGATTTTCATTGTACGCTAAGTTGATCTGTCTGTTGCATTTACTTGTTCGGGTCATAAAATGGAATGTCAGCAAGTATGTGTCTGGTAGAGGCCAGACAACAATCAGAAATGCTTTAGAATATGTTTTTTAAAGTATAAATGGGCGTTATTACATCCCTTTATGCCCACCATTATTTTTGTGTCATATGTATGTGTCAATGAATTGACCACAGATGCTGTAATTCCAAATAGAACATCTAGGTGCTATGATCTTTTTGAGAATAAATTATCTCAAATTCTCCTCTTCAGTAACACAGACTCTTATTTTGGTACATAACTAGTGCTACAGATATTTGAAAGTTTTTGTTGGAGCATTAGGTTGTTTTCTTTCTTTTTTTTATTATTATACTTTAAGTTCTGGGATACATGTGCAGAATGTACAGGTTGGTTATATAGGTATACACGTGCCATGGTAGTTTGCTGCACCCATCAACCCATCGTCCACATTAGGTATTTCTCCTAATGCTATCCCTCCTCTAGCCTCCCACCCTGCAACAGTCCCTGGTGTGTGATGTTCCCTTCCCTGTGTCCGTGTGTTCTCATTGTTCAACTACTACTTATGAGTGAGAACATGTAGTGTTTGGTTTTCTGTTCCTGTGTTAGTTTGCTGAGAATGATGGTTTCCAGCTTCATCCATGTCCCTGCAAAGGACGTGAACTCATCCTTTTTTATGGCTGCATAGTATTCCATGGTGTTTATGTGCCACATTTTCTTTATCCAGTCTGTCACTGATGGACATTTGGATTGGTTCCAAGTCTTTGCTATTGTGAACAGTGCCACAATAAACATACATGTGCATGTGTCTTTATAGCAG
>NW_012099210.1:3425151-3427108 GCF_000951045.1 Mandrillus leucophaeus
TGTCAAAGATCAGATGGTTTCAGATGTGTGGCATTATTTCTGAGGCCTCTATTCTGTTCCATTGGCCTATATATCTGTTTTGGTACCAGTACCATGCTGTTTTGGTTACTGTAGTCTTGTAGTATAGTTTGAAGTCAGGTAGTGTGATGCCTCCAGCTTTGTTCTTTTTGCTTAGGATTTTCTTGGCTATATGAGCTCTTTTTTGGTTCTGTGTGAAATTTAAAGTAGTTTTTTTCCAATTCTGTGAAGAAAGTCAATGGTAGCTTGATGGGGATAGCACTGAATCTATAAATTACTTTGGGCAGTATGGCCATTTTGACGATATTGATTCTTCGTATTCATGAGGATGGAATGTTTTTCCATTTGTTTGTGTCCTCTCTTATTTACTTGAACAGTGATTTGTAGTTCTCTATGAAGAGGTCCTTCACATCCCTTGTAAGGTGTATTCCTAAGTATTTTATTCTCTTTGAAGCAATTGTGAATGGGAGTTCACTCATGATTTGGCTCTCTGTTTGTCTGTTATTGGTGTATAGGAATGCTTGTGATTTTTGCACATATATTTTGTATCCTGAGACTTTGCTGAATTTGCTTATCAGCTTAAGGAAATTTTGGACTGAGGTGAGGGGATTTTCTAAATATACAATCATGTCATCTGCAAGCAGAGACAATTTGACTTCATCTCTTCTTGTTCGAATGCCCTTTATTTCTTTCTCTTGCCTGATTGCCCTAGCCAGAACGTCCAATACTGTGGTGAATAGGAGTGGTGAGAGAGGGCATTGTTGACTTGTGCCAGTTTTCAAAGGGAATGCTTCCAGCTTTTTCCCATTCAGTATGCTGTTGGCTGTAGGTTTGTCATAAAAAGCTCTTATTATTTTGAGATATGTTCCTTCAGTGCCTAGTTTTTAGCATGAGAGGGTTTTAGCATGAAGGGGTGTTGAATTTTATTGAAGGCCTTTTCAGCATCTATTGAGATAATCACATGATTTTTGTCATTGGTTCTGTTTATGTGATAGATTATATTTATTGATTTGCATATGTTGAACCAGCCTTGCATCCCAGGAATGAAGCCAACTTGATCATGGTGGATAAGTTTTTTGATGTGCTTCTGGATTTGGTTTGCCAGTATTGTATTGAGGTTTTTCACATCAGGGATATTGACCTGAAATTTTCTTTTTTGTTGAGTCTCTGCCAGGTTTTGGTATCAGGATGACACTGGCCTCATAAAATGAGTTAGGGAGGAATCCTTTTTCTGTTGTTTGGAATAGTTTCAGAAGGAATGGTACCAGCTCCTCTTTGTACCTCTGGGAGAATTTGGCTGTGAATCTGTCTGATCTTGGGCTTTTTTTTTTTTTTTGGTTGAAAGGCTATTAACTACTGCCTCAACTTTAGAACTTGTTATTGATCTATTCAGGGATTTGACTTCTCCCTGGTTTAGACTTGGGAGGGTGTGTGTGTCCAGGAATTTATTGATTTCTTCTAGATTTTCTAGTTTATTTGCATAAAGTGTTTATAGTATTCTCTGATGGTAGTTTGTTTTTCTGTGGGATCAGTGGTGATATCCCTTTTATCGTTTTCTATTGTGTCTATTTGATTCTTCTCTCTTTTATTCTTTATTAGTCTGGTTGGCAGTCTATCTATTTTGTTAATGTTTTCAAAAAAAACAGCTCTGGGATTCATTGATTTTTTTTTTAAGGGTTTTTTGTGTGTCTATCTCCTTCAGGTCTGCTCTGATCTTATTTATTTCTTGTATTCTGCTAGCTTTTGAATTTATTTGTTCTTGCTTCTCTAGTTCTTTTAATTGTGATATTAGGGTGTCAATTTTACATCTTTTCTGCTTTCTCCTGTGGGCATTTAGTGCTATAAATTTCCCTGTAAACACTACTTTAGCTGTGTCCCAGAGATTCTGGTACATTGTGTCTTGGTTCTCATTGGTTTCAAAGAACTTTTTTTTTTTTTT
>NW_012099210.1:3428590-3455284 GCF_000951045.1 Mandrillus leucophaeus
GATGCTGTGTCCTCCAGTATGTCACCCAGTATTTGTGAGTGATATGGAGGCAATCATTATATACTTTACTAATGTCTTTATTACTAATCTCTTAGGGAGTTTTACTAAGCAGTTTTAAGTAATGAAATACTGACCTTTTGGGCATAAACTTTGCAAAGATTTTATAAAGCTGCAGGGCTAGGTAGGCAGAAACTTATCTGGTATAGGTTAAATGAAGGAAGGAGAATAAAGCCATGGATTGGGAGAAATAAAATGGTAGCTTTTACAATATGCCAGTACCCTGGTGGATACCATAGAACTCCAGGCACTTGAAGTTTATTCTTTTGGGGGACTACCCCTGAAAAAATATATATATATGTATAAAAATATACATTTATGTTTATTTATATCTATACATACATAAATACAGCCATCAGATGATATTAAATAAGAATTAGAAGGTTAGTGAAGGGAGTATGTTTATAATCTGGGGTTATTTTCTTTATATATTCTAACATAAGTTTTACAGTGTCACATAATTTTAAAGCTGGGAGGAATCTTACAATGCATCTAGTCCATCCTCCTTGCATTTACAAAGGTTTTAGCTTACAAGCAACAGAAATCCTTTGTAATTAAATTTTGTAGTAAAAAGATTTCTGTGGAAAGTTTTTTTTTTTTTTTTTTTTTGAGACAAAGTCTCACTCTGTTGCCCCAGGCTGGTGTGCAGTGGCATGATCTCGGCTCACTGCAAGCTCCGCCTCCCAGGTTCCCGCCATTCTCTGGACTCAGCCTCCCAAGTAGCTGGGACTACAGGTGCCCACCACCACACCTGGCTAATTTTTTTTTTTGTAATTTTAGTAGAGACGGGGTTTCACCGTGGTCTCAATCTCCTGACCTCATGATCTACCCACCTTGGCCTTCCAAAGTGCTGGGATTACAGGCATGAGCCACCATGCCCAGCCGGAAAGATATTTGACTAACCCACAGAAGCATCAGTTAGGCCACAGACCCAAGCTTACCAAACAGTTGGGAATAATGAAATCTGGGAAGACAGAAAAGAATCAGGTTTGGAACCCAACTCCCTTTGGAATTATCCTCTTAAGTTTTAACTATGACTACTGGACACCATGGCGTGCCTCCTCCTCTGTGGTGTCATGACATTGGACATCTCTGCTGGCAACACTGCCTTTGTTCCTGTTCCTGTCGTGCCACCCAGCTCAGGGTCCTAACAGCTCCTCAACAGGCCCTGCTTCTCTGCACCACTGACTTCTAAGTACAGCATCCATGGGGCTGAGCTCAGGTCCCACACTCATGCTCTAACTGCAAAGGAGGCTGGGAAAGCATGCATCAGGCCTCCGCTTACAGTGGGAGTTTCTACAGAGGAGGAAGGGGGCTCAGAAGCCGAGAAAAAAGAAAGAGAACACCTTCTACAGTTCACAGCTTTAGTTGGAAAAATCAACACATAGCCTTCTTTCTATACTTAAAACAGCAAAAAATTTGCTTCCACCTAACACTGTTGTTTTACCTTTTACAACCCAAAATGTACTCACTTCATTCCCAAAGGGAATATACTTAAAGTCTTATTTGTGACAGCATCCAGCTCCAAATCCAGGATCCCTAGGTCATATCTTTTTGTCCCATCATCCTCTCATCTTGTCATGATCTATCTTGATATTCCATGACCTATGAATGGAATTTTAAAGTTCACTACCAATAACAACACCTCATATAAAATAGTATAGAAAAGGGAGGTGAAGGAAGTGAACAGTAAGTGTGTATGTGTTTCTGTGTGTGTATGCGTGTGTGTGTGTCAGATCAAGGATGAACACCTTTCTGTAAGTGGTCCTTGCTTCTGCAAATGGTCAAGATCATAATTCATATTTATAATTTCCCTTCTCTACTGTGAATTACATATGCCCTTTGCTTTCAGCCAGCATCCTGACTGATTGCAGTTCTTTACTTAATAGGTTGACTGCTACCTTTTCTGAAGGACTTGATTGCATAGGTTGACTTTTATCCCTGGCATACAATTCCATAAGATGTCCTAGGGATTCTTTGGATTTCATCTACTTCTCCCTGCCTGTATTAAATTATAGTACTCCTATATCCCCTTGATAGGTCTATTGTTCCAACCAACATTGTAACCTTCTTTTGTGTCTGTTTGCTTCATGGTATGACAAACCCCAAAAGGCAAACATTTGCATCAGATCTTAAGTCAATGTAACCATTGTTGTCCTCTGATGGAAGCATTAGAAGTAAAACCAGCAGAGCCTGGAGTCCTGGGGATGGGGAACAGAAATTTTATTAAAGGATCTTTGGGATTAATTGTGAAAAGCACCATTCCCACTTGTATTTAATGGTACAACTATGTGCATATTCTGTCTTTGTGAGAAATGGCACCATATATTGGTCACTAATCAGAGCAAAATCACTTCTTACAAAACAGCATTGAACCTCAGAAAATATTGCTTCCCAGTTCATTCTGTAGCGGAGTCTTCAATTGGCTATCTGTCGTTTTATAAGGACAGCAGCATCCGGGTGATGCGGTGAATGCCTGCGCTCCAGCCTATTGCTCTACTTCTTACACAGTAAATGGACTTCCTTAGGAAGAAACAATGTCCTGTGGGATATTATGGATACACAGTTGGCACAAAAACAGTGTATAGTGAAAGAAAATCCAATTATTTTTTTTCTGTCCTTTCCATGATAAAAGTGTGCAATAAAATATTGGAATTGGCTAAAATTAGCTGATTCCCCTGGGGTATTATACCATGTTAAGGACTCACAGGTACAGTAGTCGGATTAGCCTTGATAAAAGCAACCTACATGGTTGAGCAGTCCATAGCCCCTGTTCCCATCACTAGGAGCATTTTATCATAAGCCCATTGAGCAAGTGGCAGGTTGCTGGAGAAGAAGACTGATACACACATAATAGGCCATGACTCCCACCTACTTCTTTAAAATCACCTCCATACAATATATGTGCACTCTGGACTAATTCCAACAATTTTTCGGAGACTTATTTTCACAAATCCTCCAATCTTATTCCTTCAATGTCCGTAACCTACTGGCCAAACCATTAGCTACTGCCCACAAAATGTTACTAATCCATCTTTTATTCATCTGTTAAAAACTATTTGTTGAATACTAATATGAGCCAGTCACTAATTCTTTACGTCAGGTAAAGTGAACATGGAAATCATCCTATAGAAATTACATTTGCATGGTAAATCTCCCTCCTCAGTCCCCTTTCAGGGACTTCTCTGAGCAGTGCCATCAATCCCAGCACTCAGCTTCTGTCTGGACCAGTGCATGTGTAGATCCAGCTGTAAAACTGGCTCATTTTTTCCTTTCTCCAGAGGGGGTCTTAGGGGCTGTGGGTGTGGGTTGAAGGAGGGATGCTGCTGTGGCAGGAGTGGCATGCTGAGTGGGAGCTGCCTGTCTGGGTAAATTACTTGGGTCTTCAGGCCCATTCCACTTTGGTTTAATGAGTTGGTACTGCTTAGGAACTCCTAGAAGCATCTGGTGGCTCAGATGACACCCAGCTCATTAGAATAGCTGTGAGTCTCATTGTTACCTGGTATCTTAAGATCAGGAGCCAAACTCTTGTTTCTGAAATGGAGGTTAAAAAAATACATACCTCATATGGTTCTTGTGAGGGATAAACACACTAAAACATGGAAAACACTTACTACAATGCCTACCACATGTATCTGCTTGACAAGTGATAGTTATCATAATGATCACCAGGGTCCAATAGTGATTAAAGAGCTAGATCTTAAAAGAAAAATTACAACTTGCAAGGACGGCATGATTGTGCTGCAGAACCCTGAAGGTCTCTACTATGTGAGAACCTACAAAGGTTTTGACATGCTCTATAAGACATTCTAGTCACCCAGAATACACCAGGGCACCAGTGAACTCTCTGCATCAAGGCCAAGTGGCATTGCCATCTGCATCATGACCTGGACCAGCTGGACAGCTTTCTCTTGTTCTGACCGGTGTTCATACTGTTAGCTGTTTAGGTCACTCACTAAACTGACTGGAGTGGCATTCACAAATGCTGATTTTGCTACCTTCCAAACCTACAAAGAATCGTCTGGCATTATGATTGTCTTTTTTTAATGTGGAGTAAGAAAATCTGTATTAAAATCCCTACCTGACCACTTCCTACCTCTATGACCTTAGTCAAGTTACCGATGTCACTGAACACACCCAAGTGGTTGTTAGCAGAATTAAAGGAAACGATGTATATAAAGCACCCGGAGTACAATACACACTATTATATTCATTTCTCTCGACACCTTCCTCCTTATCTACAATGTTTAGCCAGCTGTCTCTGGGGCTTTGCTATATGGATGTCTCTCTGGCACTTCACATTTTCCATGCCTCAGGTAAAGATATTCATCGCTCTCTCCACCCTGTTCTTCCTCCGGCATTCCCTTTTCTGTAAATGACAACAGGATGTACTCACTGCACAATCAGAAGCCCAAGGTGACTCTTCCCTCTCTTACTCCCCACTCCTACAGCCAAGGGCTTATTAAATTCTGGAAATTTACCTTTTGAATATTGATATCCTTTGCTATCACCCTGATAGGGCCACCATCCTCTCTCACCTGAATTGCAGCCACAACACCTACTTCTTCAGCCTTGCCCCAAAGCAAACACAGCTAGTCATGTCATTCAGATACTGAAAACCCTTCTGTGGTTTTTCTTCACACTTTGAGTAAAGTTCAGATGCCTTAATGTTGCCCATGGGATACCCAAAGCTGGACTCTGCTTAGCTCTTTAATCTGTCACTGGACTCCTGCCCCTCCTACTTCTCTCCAGACTGCTGGGCTCTGTCAGTTCCTGGTAGATCCACTGGGTCTTCAGATAGATGTTTCTTCTACTGGGAACATTCCTGTGGCTGACTATATTCATGTGTTCTTCATGTCTCTGCACAAATGTGACTTCCTCAGTGAGACCTTCTTTGGCCCCTTGTTGAAGTTAGGTCGTCTTGGTGTATGTTTTCATGATGCCTGTTGAGACGAATTTGGACAGAGTCAAGAATTTTGACAGGACATGGAGAGGATAGTTTGTCTCTGCTTCATAATTTCTGGAGTTTGAGCTTGGAGAACTTGAACGGCTGGGGAGGGGAATAATCTGATGACTTCTTTCATTTGGGCTGAGATGACTAGAAAGCTGGGTGTAGGAAAACCAAACACCGCATGTTCTCACTCATAGGTGGGAACTGAACAATGAGATCACTTGGACTCAGGAAGGGGAACATCACACACCGGGGCCTATCATGGGGAGGGGGGAGGGGGGAGGGATTGCATTGGGAGTCATACCTGATGTAAATGACGAGTTGATGGGTGCTGACGAGTTGATGGGTGCAGCACAGCAACATGACACAAGTATACATATGTAACAAACCTGCACGTTATGCACATGTACCCTAGAACTTAAAGTATAATAATAATAAAAAAATAAAAAATTTAAAAAATTTAAAAAATTTAAAAAAAAATAAAAAAAAAGAAAGCTGGGTGTAGCTGGGAACTGTCATCTGGAGCCATGCATGGCCTCTCCATGAAGCTTGGCTTCTTCAAAGCATAGTGGCCTCAGAGGAGCCAGACTTCCTTTATAATGCCTCTGAGCTCCAGGAGCTTGTCTTTCAACAAAAAAGGTGGAAGCCTTAAAGCTTTCATGACTTAGTCTTGGAAATCACATAGTGTTGCTTCTATTTTATCCACTGGTTAAAGTAATTATAAGGCCCATCAAGATTCAAGTAGAAGGCATTTAGATCCAAACTCTCAATAGGAGGAGTATCAAATAATTTGTGATCCCATATCAAAACCCACCATAGTGCCCTTTTCCTGTACAATCTTAACACTCATTTTGTATTGTAATTACTTGTTAAATGTTTATCTTCTCCAGTAAACTCCAGTAAATTCTATTGAAGTAGAATTTGCATCTGTCTTCACCATCCTACCTTTGTATCTGGCACATTATAGGTAACCCATCTCAATAAATATTCATTGAGAAGAGGAAAATAACTAGCATAAACCACTACTAGACAAATGGTAGAGCCCTGATTTGTTACAGTTGAATGAACCACACTTGTTTTAGTTCTGGTTAAACTAGAAGAATAAGGAATTGTCTCTTGGTTATTTACGTTTGCCTTTTTGTTCTAAACAAAGGAAAGAGTAACATCCCAAAATTGTCAAGCCTGAGTATTAAAGATCATAAATCTTAAAAGTCATCTAGCTCAATGGTTTTAATGTTTAAATCTCTTCCACCTCTCTACTAAGTGTTCCTACATCTCATACATCCTAGGTACATGTCCATCTCCTGATGTTGAACTTGCTATCTTTGAGGGCATTATATTTTATCTTTTGATAGCTATAGAATTTTTTTATTTTCCTTTTTTTATTCCTTTTTTTTTATAGTAAGCTCAGATCTGTCTCTGGTACACATTGGTCCTCCTTTTATTGTTTGAGACCATGTGAAACAAATGTAAATCTTTCTCCTAACAAACTTTTAATATTGAGGATATTATATCTTTCTCTTTCCCCATGTCTGTCTCCATCCCTATAAGGTCTTTCTTTTATGAATTCTTTTTGGAGGGAGTATGCTTTCAACTCATTTGCCATTTTAGTGGAGGAAGGTTTAGGAGGAAAATCCTCACTGGCCAGAGGACACCACAGTGATGATGCCCACACGTCGTGGTTCAGGATCACTATGGCATTATTGTTAAAGGATATAAATTATTACAAATAAAGCTTATTGCTTAGGAAGTTATTTGTGTCAGTATCTAATATATATTTATTTAAATAAGATAAGTTCATATCTGAAAGCAAACCCATTTTACTGCACAGATATATTAACATGAGATTGACCTGTCAAGGTAAAGGCCTCAAAGCACAGACAGTGGGTAAGGTGGCTTCACTCGCAGAAGGGAGCAAATAAGACATTGCTCTCCAACTCTGAGTAGATTCTGGACTAACAGACCAAGGTTCCAGTTACCAGTACCTTCATTATGACTCCTTCAATCACGCTGATTGCAAACTAGAAGCAAGCCTCCCTACTTAGAGCAGCTCATGGACTTCTTTAATCTTGGAGGTCTCAGAGGAGTCTCCTGCTCTCTGCTCAGTGGCTTAAGAGTATAGTGCTGCTCAAACCTGTCACACCATCCAAGAGAGCCCCTTTCCTTCACCAAAGTTAAGCTAGGCAGCTAAAAGGACAGCTAACACAAAGATTCAATTGTAAGTTTTCCCTTTTGTTCTCTGGGTTAGTCCATATCTGGCCCTCTGCCTGTTTTTTTGTATTGCCTGCAAGCTAAGAATGTGTTTTTGCATGTTTAAATGGTTGAAAAAAGAAGACAAAAAAGAATTTGTGTTGTGTAGAAATTAAATGAAATTAAAATTTCTGTGTCCATAAGTAAAGTTTTGTTGGAACAGAGCCAAGTTTATTTGTCTCTGGCCGCTTTCGTGTGCTGCAATGACGGAGTTGAATAGATGCCAACAGGGACTGTATGGCCTGCCGGCCTGAAATATTTATTCTTTGGCACCCTTTCCACAAAACGTATGCTAATCCCAGGTCTAGCAGGATGGTGGAAGACGCAGGGAACATTAGTATTGCTGGTTAAAAGCAAAATATTCTTACATACTTGGGTTCTATCTCACCTTTAGAAAAACTGAACTGAAATGAAGGAAAGCTGAGAAAACTTGACATTCTATTAAACCTAAGACACCATTCTCATCTGATTACATTCCTTTCTGCCTATTCACTTCCACAGTGTAACACTCAGAGCCTTATGTGTGGTCTGAGCCTTCTGCTAAAACAGAGCAAAGTTATAAGCTTCTTTCCCCAGGATACATACATTAATTAATTTTGCCCAAAGTGGGAAAGTGTTTGTGTGTATGTGTATGGAACACTTTAAAAAATTCACTTGGAACAGTGATAATATTTTTCTTTCTCTCCCACCCTTTTCTCTAAATTTTAATTATTGATAAAATTTCAAGCTAAAGAAGAGTTATAAGAATAGTGCCAATAATTTCTACCCAGTTTTACTAATTTTTAATATTTTTCCCAATTTGCTTCATCATTTGTACTCTTTCTCTCTCTCTATACACACACACACACACACACACACACACACTTTGTTTTGCCATGCCATTTGAAAGAAAGTTGCAGACATCATGACACTTTATCACTATGTTGACATGAATTAGCCAAGAATAAGGACAATTACCTACTTAACCATGATACCATTGTGATACCTAAGAAAATGAATGGTAATTCCATAATATCTAATAGTACCTAGCCATATTCATATTTCCCCAATTGTCCTAAAAATGTTTTTTTAACCCCTCCCAACTAAGATAATATAACCACATGAGGAAAAAAGCTATTTTAACTAACTTGAAAACTCTGGGCCAGGCTTGGTGGCTCACACCTGTAATCCTAGCACTTTAGGAAGCCAAGATGGGTGGATTGCTTACATTCAGGAGTTCCAGAGTGGCCTGGGCAGCATGGTGAAACCCTGTGTCTACAAAAAGTACAAAAACATTAGCCAGGGTTGGTGTCGTATACCTGTAGTTCCAGCTCCTCAGGAGGCTGAGGTGGGAGGGTACTTGAGCCTGGGATGTGGAGGTTGCAATGAGCCAAGATCATAATACTGCACTCCAGCCTGGGTGACAGAGTGAGACCCTGTTCCCCCCCCCAAAAAAAAAGTGACAAATAAAAGAAAACAGTACTCTGTATATATTATTTGGATATATTCTTAGGGAAAAAGTACTGGAAAGAAATCCTAAACTTCACTCATTAGGTTTATTATTAATGGTAACACTGGTATTGAAACTTTGAAATATTTTAAATTTGCAGTAGAATAAAACATATACATTGACATATTAATATTAACAGGACTAGGACTCAGTATAAAAGAAAAATACCAATATTAAATGAAAATTTCAAAACTAATATTAAATATAAAATGAAAATTTTTCTCTCTCTAGAGAGCATCACAGTAAGGGCTAGAAACAATGACACTCCAGTGGCAATGAGTGTACCTAGTATCTAGATATTGATTTCTAGATGTTATTTCCCACCTAAAGGAACCTGGACCAACTGGGAAACAAATGACTGATTCCAGGTCTGGGGCAGGGAAATTATAGGGTGAGTTTAGGCTATTTTGTTGTGTCAGCTAATAAATGCTAAAGAAATGATAGATTTGGAAAATAACATTTTTTATTTCCTAATGTAATAATTCAAGATCATCAATGGATGGTGAAACTTTTAGGTAAAGAATTTTTCAGAAAATCAGACATTTACACAGAACCAAATATAACTCTATGAATTACTAAATTAAAAGGGGAAAAATATGCCTTTACAGTGGAGGGAGCTGGCTATCACTACCTTAACCAAGTCTACTGATTTAGTATCACAACAGTGGGGCAACTTGACAGTGTGCCTCATGATGGTATAATATGAAGTACATCACCCTGGTGCCAAAATATTTTACCTGAACCTAATCAATTTCTTAGTCGATGAGTTGGCAAATTTTATTTGAAAAGAGTTAGATCATAATTATTTTAGGCTGCGTGGGCCATCCTGTCTCTGTCACAACTTCTCAGGTCTGTCAATATATAAGCAAATGGGTATAGCTATGTGCCAATAAAACTTTATTTATAAAAATAAGCAATAGATTGGATTTGGTCCCAGGGTCATAGTGTGTCAACCCCTGTTTAAGACCCAACTTATTGTTTACAGGAAATTCAGGGGAAAGAGGAACCAAAGTAAATAATTGGATATCAAGAGGAAATAATCAGACAAATCAAAAATGAGGAACATCCTACAAGACTTTAAATTAAACAGTATTCCTTAAGTACTTCAAAAAACTTAATATTATGGGAAAAAAATTGGGTCTGTTCAGACTAAAATAAACCAGTGAGATGTAAAAACCAATTTCAGGGCATGAACCTAGATAATGATCATCTTTTTTATACATGCACCACTAAACTCTCTCTCCCCAGCTCTGTCTTTGTGCAGCTGACTTTTTTTGGACCAGAGAGGAGAATCTTTCAATTATCCTGTCCCTGCCATCACAATGATCTGTGATCACTACTACAATGACTAGTTTGAATGTGTCTCAACCCTCTTGAGCTGCTTTTCAAAGCCTCATGATATAAAATCAATGCCATTTCACCTGAACATTTGATTAAAATCATTAAGAAAGCAAGTTTATGGAGAGAGGCAGAAAAAGAGATGCTTATGCTTTAAGCACCAATCTTTAGTTATCATGAGACACAAGTGGAAGATTTATATCATTTGACCCTTTTTATTTTCAAAGAAAAAGAAAAATGTGCTTGTTCCCAATAATGATCTAAGCAGATGACTATATTTTCACTAATAATTGTCATAAAGTGACCTTCATTATTCACCTACAGTTTCTTGAGACTGGACTTGGAGTTAAAATGACAATTTATTACAGAAACTATCATCTAGAAGCACCTAAAGTCTATTATAGAAAGATAATTTAAATAACTTATAAGCTGAAAACTGGTTTTAAATTAATATCAAAGGCTAGACGTGGTGGCTCATGCCTGTAATCCCAGCACTTTGGGAGGCCAAGGTGGGTGGATCATCTGATGTCAGGAGTTTGAGACCAGCCTGGCCAACATGGTGAAACCTGTCTCTACTAAAAATATAAAAATTAGCCAGGGGTGGTGGCGGGTGCCTGTAATCCCAGCTACTCGGGAGTCTGAGGCAGGAGAATCACTTGAACCTGGGAGGCAGAGATTACAGTGAGCCGAGATGGTGCCAGTACCCTCCAGCCTGGGCAGCAGAGTGAGACTTTGTCTCAAAAAATATATATAAATAAAATTAAAATTAAAAAAATAAAGCAATATCAAAATGTCTTCATTAAAACTATAAGAAAATTACTTTCCAATCTTAAAGTATCATACATCTTAGAGTAGATGAATAAAACCAAGTAAAAGCTTTTATAAACCAAAACATCTTTTTTTAATTCATACTTTGCTGCCATGACACTCTTCTGTTCTCCCTATAGGTAACTTTCAAGCAGATCCCTTTATGCTTAACTAATCTTTACTGGTCCCAAGGTCCTTGCCTCTGGTTTTTCACTCTTGTTTTGGTCTCCTCCCTTAAAAAGTCATCTTTCTGGGAACAAAGCTGTTTCCGAATCAAGGTTTGTTTGATTTCACTCATCATAACAGAAGTTTTCTCCTGCTTTTGTTCCTTAGGGGAGATGTTCTTGAACTTTACAATAGCTTTTCAGCTCTGTTTGACAAAGAGATACAATTTGTGCTGCTGGTAACATACAAAATCTAACTTAAGATAAATGTAAACTCAGTTCACTGTTTCTGATTTTTTCTATCCTACAACCTATGCTTATAGGATGATAATTCCAAATAATTGTTTCCTACCTGGAAAAAAAGACCCTGAAACCATTACAAGTATTATCTGAAGATATCAGCCAAAACGTCCAATGAAGACCCCGGCATCATTAGGAAAGAAAGCAAAGCCATGAAATGACATGTGTGTAAAATCATCATGAATTTGCATTTGGGAAACTTCATGATTCCTGGCATGATTCAGAAAATGATGAATATAACAGCCATGAAGTTGGGCCATTCTTCAATTTCACCTTCAAAGGCGCAGAGTTGATAGACTGGCCTCTGGACTGAGAACACAGTGATACTATTATTTAAAATCCACCAACTTATTTGATTTACACAGTTAATAAGTATTATTGAGTGTCTACTACCTTGGGATACAATGATGGACAAAAATGACACTGTCCCTGCTTTCAAGAACCCGAAAGCCTAATGAGAGATTCAGATATTCCTGGGGAAGGCAAGCACAAAGTGCTATGGACACATATGGAGGTAGCACTTAAACTAGGGGTAGGCGATGCCAGGGATGAGTCAGGTGTTTTCATAGTAGAAGGAAAGGTCCTCCAGAAATAGGAAATGTCCTCCTGCCAAATCTCTATGAGGAACTGAAAGTAATTTAGGAATTTACTATAGTTGAAGCATTTGGAGTAGGTTGGGCAAAGGTTGTGGTGAGAGAAAACATTAAATAGATAAGTAGAGGCCAAATTACAAAATTCCCTGGAAGCCTTAAATATTGTAGAGCTTGAATAAGGTTAATTCTGACTTTTTAAAGTAATTGATTAATTCATTTGAATTAATTGTATTAACCAATTAATGAATGCATTTAGTGGTTTTTACCTTTTCTATTTCCAAAATATTATAATATATACCCAGAGATTTAGCAAATTCCAGGATACTGGAAGAAACTTGTATAGAAACTATATCTATCATTAGAGTGGCAATAAAAAATAGGGAAGTAATTACCAGGAGGTTGCACATAAATTGTGCATAGCAAGTTAATACATAAATTGGTTCAAAATGAGACTAGACAAACACAAGGGCCTCATGAAGTATTAGGGGAAGTTGTTTATTAGAGGCTTTCATATGCTCTCCAGCAAAATAACTTCAGTGACTTTATCAGAAGCAGAGTTTTAGACAGGATGTTTCTTTGGTCAAATTTGGTATCATGTGTCTTAGGTATTTATATCTTTATCCCTTAAACGTACACACTCTACTTGGGGTAACCTTAGTAAATAAGATCTTCAGTTAAGCTTAGAACTTTGTAGGATATTAGAAAGCCAGAGTCCATATCTGTTTGGGGGACAACTCAGACATCCCATCTCCCATTGACTATATTTTTGAGTGACTTTTTTGTAATTAGACTCTCTACCTTCAAATTCAGCTTCTGTAGGATCATTGATTAAAATGTTGATTAAAAACAACTTTAGGAGAAAGAAAACCTTTAGATAATTTTCTCTTACTGAATTCTTCTACAGTTCTTTAGATGAAGTGCTGTAAGTTGAATCTCTCCTGACTTACTGTGAGTGGAAACAGAGAACAAAGACTTCTCTGTATAAAATTCCCAATCATTCTCCATGATCACTTTCAGTTCCCCATTAGCCTTATCATTGCCACATAAAGAGTCTTACTTTCTTTAGATTTTCCTGAATCCATTTTCTGATCTTTTAATAATGTCTGCTAACCTCCTGAATTCCCTCTTAAGGACTCAAGTATTGATTCTAAGACAGTTAATGATCTCACCTTCTAGTGTTTTAGTAGATACTAAGCTGGGCTTAAATTACAGATATTTTAATTTAAAGTTAGTCAATCAGAAGTAACTGCCCAGCTACTATCTGGTACATACAGATACAAACACACAAACCCAAACACGCAGATATTAACACATAGACACACAAGTGCAGAGTAGGGTATAGGAGACAATGCAGGTAAAAGAGCAGGGACTTTAAGCAGAGAAAAAGTAGATGTAAAATTTATATGAAAGAATTCCTGAAGATTTTTAAAAGGAGGGCCAGTGTGAACGTTATTCAGGTAAGTTATTTGATACAGGTCGTGCTTCCACAGGCCTTCGCTTGCGACATGATGGACCATATGGAAAGGAAAGCAGATTGGGGGAAGTGAGAAAGTTTTAAGTTAAGATGGGAAATTTGACCCATGGTGTACTTTTGCACTTTCCATCAAAAGTACATGCATTATTCCCTAAGTGAGCTGGGTTCGCAGCAAATAATGCACTAGTACGTATTTAACAACTGGTTGGGGGTTGGAGGAGAGAGTTGGTTAAATCCTGATTTGCAGCACGTGCTGATTTCTGTGGTGTAAATATCCCACTGTAACCTATTTCAATTTACCAACTTGATATTACTAAACACGGAGATGGGAAGAGATGTGCAGTGGCACACTCTCATCTATTGTTTCCGCCATACAGATTTAGTAGATTTAAATTATCTCAAGAGCATAGATAATAGTAAAATATAGTAAAATAATTAAAAAGTGGTGAGTTTTTAGTATTTGTTACCTTTGTTTTTAATATAATTGATTTGATTGTAAATTTACATAATTTAATAATGCTCGTGTTTAACGACTAGCTTGCAAAGGTCCCAAAATGTAACAATTGGCTCACTCCCTCCAGCTAGTATGAAGCGGCTCTGGCATATGACTGATGGAAGAAATCATGTGAGTAAGTCCCATGAGGAGCTAAGTGTGATTCCCTATGGGTTGCTCTGGAATTTCCTGTGTTATAGACCTGACGTGCTATATCTGCTGTGCTGCCTCCCCTGATAAACTTTTCCAAAATTCAGAAGTGAGATCCTAAGCCTTCTGCATCCACTGGCCACTCTGCACTTGTCCTGGCTTGTATGATCAGTTTGAAGAAAAGTGGGAGGATCCTAAACACTTTGAAGTCTTGAGTAGAAGAATAAAGGAGATGAGTGTGGAGGTAGTATTTCTATCTTGTCTTGTTGCAGGTTGCTTTGGAAGCAGCATAACCATAGAAAACTCCCAGAATGTGCTGTCCATGCTCTTTTAAAAATGATTTCCTGAGTGGTATATGACCAGAAAGGGAGGCTCTGAGCTAGGGACAATGGGTACTCTCAAGAATGGAGCAAAGATTTTTGACAGGAGTCTTAATGATTCCACAAAGAGGGAGGGGGAGTATTACTGTAAATTTTTAGCAAAAGGCAAAACTTCACAGGGAACAAGAACAAACAAAATTACTTGGGGGTAAATGAATGTTAAATGATGATGAATTCCCAAATATATGACTGGAGAATTCTTATGTTTAGTGTAGAAATTAGGACCGTAAACTTAAAGGCCGGATGTTGGATATGACTTCATATGAAATTGTCAAATGTAAGAGGCACATCATAAGACAATAATATAAGCCAATAAATATATGGGGGAAAATGGAAAAGAGCAGGGGCAATCGACTGTGAGAGTGTGGAGAGAGTGGGAAAAGCATAAGATACACACCTCAAATACAGAGAATAAGCCAATAAAGCCAGTGAACTGGAAATATCTTTCAAGAACAAAGAACAGATAATTTCTCCAATGTAGGTCCGCACCTAGGCATTGATGGCTAGAAGCTGGAGTAGGGAGGGTATCAGACGGACCCATGACCAGCATGGAGTGAATTGATCCCAGCGAGACAAGCAGAGACTGTAGCACATGCAGACCTATCAAAGTGGGCTTAGGAGTAACCAGCAGGTTATGGGGCATGCACAATTATCAGGGGCTTGTGGCAGGAACCAAAAAAGTGTGGATGGGCAGATGGGGGATGGGATGCTGGAAAGAGAATAACATAATAGTCAGAGGAGTTCAAGCACATGGGACCATTCAAAATAAAAAATTAAGTGAACTGTGGACCAGGCATTTCAATGTATTTCCTGTACAGGGCAGAAATAGCAAAGCATAAAGCAATATCCAAGGGGCTGGTCACTACAACAATTTTCTATCTCATTGTTGCTGAGTTTTCTATAGTTCCCATGCAATTGACACCATTCCCAGGAAGGTAGTGGTTTCCAAATTTCAGAGAGCAAAAGTGTCACCTGGTGGGTAATATGAAAATGCAAATTCCAGAACCCTATCTCCAGAGAGCCCAGGGCAGGCCCAGGAATCTGCATTTTAAAAATAGGCATCCTTCAAGATTCCTTGAAGATTTCTCACTGCTTTCTGAGAAATATAGCAGTATAATTAATCCAGGGTCCCTGCTGGTGACAGAGGTCTAGAAACACCCTGTTAAACAGGCGCAGAGTTTCAGTAGTTCCATCTGGTGAGCAAATGCTGACACCTGTGGAGGCAAATTCATGGCCCAACTGTGACAATTAACTTGTTACAATTGCTTGGAAATATCTACTCCTTTTACCTTGTCTTGCCTTTGATTTTTAATGTTGTTGTTTTACCTGTGTTTAACACTAAATATCAGTTCAAATCTTGCTTGGAAACAGGTGAGTAGAAATTTTTATTAAATTTTTAAAAAATTGCCAACACCCTTCCTCATTTAATCAGAAGTGGAGAAAGTAAATGATGCTGTTTAAATATTAGTTGAGTAATAAACTATTTTTATACTAAATGTCATGATAATGTATCAGAGAATACTTTTTAAACTGTACATTTTTATGCAAATGGATGATTTTAGAAATATAAGGTACTTCATATACACCTAATAAGCATGTGTCTTTATCTGTTGTATGCCTATAAAACCTTATATACTCCAATGTTCTTGCAATTATAATTGCAATTTTATCAGTTGAACAGGGAAAGTCCAAAAGTTTCCATCAACTACACCTAGAGAAGAACGCATCACTTTGTCAAAATATTGTGGTTTTTTTTTTATTCTTTGTAGCTCTTCCAAATCCCACAAACAAAGAAAGGATTATCATTACTATCTGAGCATGTGTGGGCTTGAATGCGCTAAACGTTTCTAGAGGAGCAAGGCTTTTTGATGCTTAAAAAAAATACTGTGAGCTTTCGGTGCACACTAATCAGGGTATTACTCCACAAGCCATACCCTCCTAGGACTTCCATAGCTGATGTTACGTTGGACCAGTCTCAGAATAGAATCTTGCTGTGGTCCATGAGTGACAGTTGTCTTGTTTGCAGAAAGGTTTGTCTCTGTTCACAATTATGCCAATTTCTGCATCAACACTTTTATGCATAGAATTGGGGCGGTGCAAACAAAACATTCTGCTTGAATTGAAGAAAGCATGTAAGAGAGAAATGTTGATTGTGCCTGGCTAAACTGATACAATTATTTTCAAAGCCTAGAATCCAGGCACAAGATAGATTTGTTGATGTGACAGTCTTCAGGGAAACCAGAGACATGATATCAGAAAGATGTATATTCAAAAGGAGGCCTTAAGGAATATTCTTGTCTCTTGAAATAATAGAGAATCTGGCAGAGAGGAGTTGTGACATCTGGGAAAGGATAATAAAGATTAAAATTTAGAGTCACTTGGAGAGAAAATGTGAGTTGCCTTTCATATATTGACAGGGTTGGCAATATCTCTAAGAAATTATAATCTTTTAGACATAAGCTTATTGCTTTTAGAGAAAATAAAATAGCCTTTTTTTTTTCTATTTAGACCATGGGATTGCCAAGCAGCTTAGGTCAGAGCAAATAAACCTATCTTTAATGGGCAATATTGATAGCCCTTTTGTCAGCTTAACTTGGACTAAGTGGAATTTTCCCTTGGGTTGACTGTTTGGGGGTCATGGTTAGGCCCCATGAGAGAGCCAGGTCTGTTTATTTCCTGACCTCTATTACTGTGAAGTTCTCATGAAGGGAGAGAGCTCTTTTTCCTAAGGAGCCTCTCCTGCTACTGCTTTACTTTCTACGTAGAATGTGAACAAAGAGACACAACCACTTCTTGGTGTCCTTTGTGAGCTGTGTCTAGATGGCCAACCCTTGGCCATTGTAATCTTTATTAAAATAAAATTTCATAAAAGTTAGCTATCTGTTTTTCCTACACCATGATTTGCTTAGTAAACCTTGTCCTACTTCTCATTCAGCCTGTCTACCCTTCCCCAGATGCCTTCCAAGTTTTTGATTTAATTATAATCCAGACATCCGACTAAAGTTTACAAATCGTGAGTTGTTGGAAGCTTGTTTTATTCTCTGGCCCACGACCCTCCTCTAGGAATTTCTGTTTCCTTTGAGAGAGCTATCCAAAGAGAGACCCATATGGACATCTCTAGCTTAATGTAGGAAAGGAAAAGACAAGGTTTCTTGAGGTTTATTTCTGTCCATACTTGAATAAAGCTAGTGAGAGGATATATACATGTTTCCTTTAAAAGAGGGGGCTATCAGTGATCTATGTGTTGTTTGTAAATTCATCTGAATCTCTGTCCAGTTTATTGCTTTATCTTTTCCAGTAAAGTTGGTTCCCTATTAATTTAATTAATTGTACTATTTTTGACTTTATTGTCTGAGTGCTGGAAAAAGCCACACATCTCTCTCTTTGCCTTTCTTGAACATAAGCTTTAGCATCTCACCTGAAAAAAATTACAGCGTAAGTAACAGAGTTCCCCAAGTAGGCACTGGAGATGGGCTTTCCTCCCAAAATCCAAACACCAGGGTTCACTTGGTGGGACTCTAGGGTGAACTGCTTTGTAGAGTTGTCTGTCTCCAAAGAAAAAAAGGAACAGTGATTCCGGAGCTCAATTCCAAAAGCTGAATTCTGAGACAAAAAGGAAACTGCTAAGGTAGGTGTGACTTGGCAGAGTCACCAAAGAAGTTAGTTGAAACTCTATAGCCAGAGGAAATCAGCATTTGAGAGTGCCAAGGGGAAAAAGCACTAGAAAAAGTCACGCCCAATACATAAATATATTTTATCATTTGTTTTTCTAAAGCATGTTTAAAATGCCTAGCCAAAAACTTAAACTAATGAAAATATTTTACTGGGGGGATTAGAAGGGTTACTTTAAAAATGGAAGAAAAAACCCGGAAGGTGTTTGTAAAAGTAACTGTTCTGCTCCACTGACTGTCTTTTTTAACCTCAAATGTTAGAGGCTGTTTGTGAAGCCTCTTCGCTGATCATTTCCTAAGCTGAAAGAAAATCAGGGTTTTACTTCTTTGCTGTGGGCAGCTGAATCGCTACAAAAATCTTTGGTCCTTTTGATGTTTGCTTTCTACAGAAGTTCTGAGAGATTTGGGAAGGAAGAAAGAAAATGTAATGGGGATTTTTTCAAACAGCATTAGAGAAGCCATGTTTTATTAATCGTATTTACTTAAATCGTTTGTTTGAGGGAGAAGACTGTGGTTTCTTTTGTGGTCTCAGTGTCCTCTCGGTTCAGCAGTGCTGCTAAAGAAGGGAACACAGTCCCATCATCACAATCATACAGATATCTATCTCTGGAAAAACGAGGACCAATTAAAATCAGTTCTCGCAATAAGTAGCTGAAGTTAAAAATAGATAGAACTATACTGAAATATTCGATAACACAGTGGTATATTTTATTAGCATGTTTTTTAAAAGCTCAATACTAAAGCAATGCCTCTTTAGTATTTGTGATTTAGTAAAGTGTTTGTGATTCTGAAAACACATTTATGAAAATTTTGGGCATCAGAAATTATATGTGTCTTATGATAATTTTTCAGCTGAAAGAAACCTCTCCAATAAAAGTAATCACCCATGCTTATCATTTTCTTACTTTTAAAGGCATCTTTTCCTTTACAAACAAAATTGGCATAAGAATTTAAAGAAAAGTTCCAATACTATGCGGTAAACCCTCAACAAAAGTTCCCTTCTTACACAACTGTTAAAATGATTATATAGCCTTGTAAAGATTGTTAAAATGCAATATGTATTAATTGTGGAGTTATACTATATCTACCATAAACCATTTGTGAGTTCAAGAGTCACTGTGCAAATTACCCAATTAGTATTAAATGGCAGATGTCTTGTTAGTGAGTTCATATGATGGCAAGTGACAGGTGCCTGTAAGTATTCAAAATCCAGATGTAAGCTCTGCCTTTGTCTGCTTGATAGGTGTTTCTAATTGCTCTGGGTTTTTGGTTTGTTTTGCAGAAATACAATTGTTACACATTTACATATATGGCACTTTGTATAAATGTGCTGAATAAATAAATGTATGGAGGCAATTGGGCAAATAAATGCTGATCTGCCTGGGTGATTTAAATTTCAGTTCATGATACATAATTTCTGAAAGCCAACGTTAGTTCTGCCTGTGCTGTCCCTCCAAAATCATGATCCTAGCAAGTCTGTGTCATGGCCGTGGATGGCATGCTTGAGTTTGGCTTTTAGCATTCCTGGCTCCTTATTCTTAAAAGGAACTAGAGACTAGATTTGTTCTCCAGTAATTCAACTTCTCTTCCAACTTCTCAAATGATCAAATATCTTACAAATACATACTCACTGACTAATTAGACAGGCTTAAAGGAATAATATATATTTAATTTATTCTTAAATTTTATTTTGCCCACTCCTGTGTCCTGTTATTTACCTACAGCTTGGGATATTCAATGGAATGCTTTCCATCACTTTTTAATTTCATTAATTTATTCGATGTTTCTTTCATTTATTGGTGCATATCTTCTGTGTTTTAGGCACTCTGCTAATTCTTCGGGATACACAGGAGATTGAGTCATAGCCACTAGACTCAGGAAGTGCACAGTCTAGTAGACAAGACATGAAAACAAAAACTCTAATACAAAGCAGGAAGTGTCTATGTGTCTATGCCGTTCAGTTTGTTTATTGGCCATTCCTGCTTTGCTTATGGAAAGGCAAGTGTTATTTCCCAAACTGGGTCTATTGAAAAAGGTTTCTGTTATCAGATAACTGAGCAATAAGCACAGCAAGTCCTCCATTTAGAGATTCATAATGCACTCCACCATATTATTATAAATATTCTGAAAGCTCCTGCCATAAATAAATTTATTTTACTTTGTTTATCTTAGTATTTCCCAAACTTACTTGAACACATTTTTATGGTATACATGTTAACATCCTGTGGGAAATTAACATTCCATGGACCATCAGTTTGGGAAAAGAACTGATTACCCTTTGGAACAGCTAGATACATGCCCTCTTGTTATAGAGGACAAAAAGACACAGATTTCCTTACACATAGAAGATATGTCTACTAGTCAGGAATCTTCAGAAGCAGCTAACAAAACCTAACTCAAACTAGCTTAGGCAGAAAAGGGAATGAATTGATTTACAAGAATGGGAATCCAGGGCGTGAGTCTTGCCTCAGTGACTCCAATGGTATCTTCAGATTCCTCTCATTCTCTTTCTAACTCTTTGCTCAGTACCTGTCTCTGCATTGATATGAACTTCCTCTATGGGCCTGGCTGCAGGTGGGAAGAAGAGGAGGCATGACTGTAAGCAGCTCCAGGCTTGATTATATCATTCTAGCTGAGTGACCTCAGAGAGAAGAGAAGGCTTTTCTTCAGTACCCGTATATAAATCCCGGGAAGAGAGTCAAACGGGCTAAGCTGAAGCCATGTGTTCACTCCAGGGCCAATCCCTGTGGTCATAATTGTAATGTACTATCATTAACCATATCTGGTCATATGTAAATCCCAATACCAAGAAGAGGTGGGTGGTTCTCAGAATGGAGCCCTCAACAGACCTACATAGGACAAGAATGGGCAGTTCTGCAAAAGAAGGGGGTTGGAGTTACTAGGTTAATGCTAGAGGGATTAAAAAAGGAAAAGCTGTCTACCACATTGTGGTTCACATATTTTTCTTAATTTTATTTTATTTTAGATTCAGAGAGTACTTGTGCAGGTTTGTTCCATGAGTATATTGTGTGATGCTGAGGTTTGGCCTTCTAATGATCCTATTGCCCAAGGAGTGAATATAGTACTCAATAGGTAGTTTTCCAACTGTTGCCCCTTTCCCTCCCTTCCCCATTTTGGGATCCTCAGTGTTTATTGTTCCCAACTTTGTGTCCATGTGTACTCAATGTTTAGCTCCCACTTATAAGTGAGAACATGTGGTATTTGGTTTTCTGTTTCTGCATTAAATTCACTTAGGATAATGACCTCTAGCTGCATCCATGTTGCTGCAAAAGATACGGTTTCATACTTCTGTACAGCTGCATAGTATTATGTGGAGGTTATGTACCACATTTTCTTTTTCCAGTCCACCATTGATGGGCACCTGGGTTGATTCCATGTCTTTGCTATTGTAAATCGTGTTGCAATAAACATGTGAGTGCAGCTGTCTTTTTGGAAGAATGATTTATTTATTTTTTTGTGGGGTAATAAATTCCCAGTAGTGGGATTCCTGGGTCAGATGGTAATTCTTTTTTTTTTTTTTTCAGTTGGAGATTTGAGATTTGAGAAATCTCCAAACTACTTTCCACAGTGGCTGAACTAGTTTACATTCCTACCAACAATGTATAAGTGTTCCCTTTCTCTGCAACCTGGTCAATATCTGTTACTTTTGTTTTATACTTTTTAATTATAGCCACTCTGACCTGTGTGAGATGGTATCTCATTGTGGTTTTGTTTTGCATCTCTCTGGTGATTAGTGATGTTTCTTGGCCTCTTCTATGTCTTCTTTTGAGAAGTGTCTGTTGATGTCCTTTGCCTACTTTTTAATGGGGTTATTTGTTTCTTTTTCTTGTTGACTTAAGTTCCTTATAGATTCTGGATATTAGTCCCTTGTCAGATACTTGGTTTGCAAATATTTTCTCCCATTCTGTATGTTGTCTGTTCAATCTGTTGAGAGTTTCTTTTGCTGCACAGAAGCTCTTTCGTTTAATTAGGTCCTACTTGTCAATTTTTATTTTTGTTGCATTTTTAGAAGACTTAGTCATAAATGCTTTGCCTAGGCCAATGTATAGAAGATTATTTCCTAGATTTTCTTCTGTGATTTTTATAGCTTGATTTCTTATTCTTAAGCTTTTAATCCATCTTGAGTTAATTTTTATATATGGTGAGAGGTAGGGGTCCTGTTTTGTTCTTCTGCATATAGTTAGCCAGTTTTCTCAGTGCTGATTTAATGATTAAAATCTAGATGTGTCCATAATACACATCTAGTATCTAATTAGATACTAGTTGGCTCTAGTATCTAATTAGATACTAGTTGGCTCTGGTATCTAATTACTGCTAGAAAGAAGACACATATTAAAAAACTATTCTAATATCAAAGTCATTAGTTTTAGATTATATAAAGTGGTTTATAGCTAATAATTGCAAATGTGAAGTCACCGCAATCAGTTGTTTAAGCATATACATGATTTTCTTGGCCCCAGGAAGTTCTATTGCTCAAAGTTACATATTTTATGAGTGCTTTCCTTAGGTTTTTAAGTAGCTGAAATAACCAACTCCTCTATAAATATTTCAGGCTAAAATTATTGCAGCCATGTTATAAGACATTAAACATTGGGAGCTTGATTGTCTGCTTTTGGATTGGAGTGAACCCCAAATAATTGACCAGACATAATCTGAGCTCTGTCCATGGTACCCAGGGTACCATAGTGGCTCATCTCCAACAGCATGTAAGGAGGCCGTCTGTCTTTCTATTTAGATGTGTCATCAGGTTCGTTCCTAACTTTGCACAAGAAGATGTCAACCTTATACCCAACTCAGATGCCCTTAAAGCAGCAGTTCTTCATTTAACCAGCAATGTAATATAGTTACACTTGAGAAATTTGTTTGAGGGTAACCCTGAATGTACATAAAGAACAAATAAAAGCTCAAAGGATCTGGGACTTTGAGGGAGGTGAAGGCTACAGATATTTGTGCACTGATTGTAGTTGAAGTCAGATTTCTCAGAATTAGTTTTTAAATTGAGAAAAGAAGAGGATTCATGTTGGAACTTTGGGTAGACAGATGAGGAGAAGCTGGTAAAAGGAATGGAGAGAAAGAAGTGCAAGAGATAGGAAGCATATTCCAAGAAGAAGGTATCATCAGTACCAGGTATTGCAGACAGGTCACATTAAAGGAGCTCTGAAAGACAGCTCTGATTTTGCAATTTTGAGTCACTGGTGTTTTTGGGGAAAGTGGTTTCCATAGAGTGGAGTGGACAGAGGCCAGACTGCAGGATTGTTTGGACTAAATGAGAAGTGAAGAGCTGGAGGCAGAAAGTGTGACTTCCTCAGTTAAGAAATTTTGCAGTAAAAGGAATGAAAGAAAAAAGGTGGTATCTGAAAAGGAGCCAGAGTTGAGAGATACATCCCCCCACCCCATTTGAATACATTTATACATAGAGAAAAAAGAACCATGGAAGGTGATTGGTTATTAATTTAAGTTAATAAATATCATTGAACAATGGAAATCTTGCTAAGCTCAAGTCACAGACTGAGTGAGGTTAAGTGAGTGACAGTGTCAGAAGGAGGGTGACAGGCAATCCATGTGAAAAAGTTACATATTTTATGAGTGCTTTCCTTAGGTTTTTAAGTAGCTGAAATAACCAACTCCTCTATAAATATTTCAGGCTAAAATTATTGCAGCCATGTTATAAGACATTAAACATTGGGAGCTTGATTGTCTGCTTTTGGATTGGAGTGAACCCCAAATAATTGACCAGACATAATCTGAGCTCTGTCCATGGTACCCAGGGTACCATAGTGGCTCATCTCCAACAGCATGTAAGGAGGCCGTCTGTCTTTCTATTTAGATGTGTCATCAGGTTCGTTCCTAACTTTGCACAAGAAGATGTCAACCTTATACCCAACTCAGATGCCCTTAAAGCAGCAGTTCTTCATTTAACCAGCAATGTAATATAGTTACACTTGAGAAATTTGTTTGAGGGTAACCCTGAATGTACATAAAGAACAAATAAAAGCTCAAAGGATCTGGGACTTTGAGGGAGGTGAAGGCTACAGATATTTGTGCACTGATTGTAGTTGAAGTCAGATTTCTCAGAATTAGTTTTTAAATTGAGAAAAGAAGAGGATTCATGTTGGAACTTTGGGTAGACAGATGAGGAGAAGCTGGTAAAAGGAATGGAGAGAAAGAAGTGCAAGAGATAGGAAGCATATTCCAAGAAGAAGGTATCATCAGTACCAGGTATTGCAGACAGGTCACATTAAAGGAGCTCTGAAAGACAGCTCTGATTTTGCAATTTTGAGTCACTGGTGTTTTTGGGGAAAGTGGTTTCCATAGAGTGGAGTGGACAGAGGCCAGACTGCAGGATTGTTTGGACTAAATGAGAAGTGAAGAGCTGGAGATGGAAAGTATGGCTTTCTCAGTTAAGAAATTCTGCAGTAAAAGTAATGAAAGAAAAAAGATGGTATCTGAAAAGGGAGCCAGAGTTGAGAGGTACATCCCTCCACCCCATTTGAATAAGTTTGTATGTAGAGGAAAAATAACCATGGAAGGTGATTGGTTATTAATTTAAGTTAATAAATATCATTGAACAATGGAAATCTTGCTAAGCTCAAGTCACAGACTGAGTGAGGTTAAGTGAGTGACAGTGTCAGAAGGAGGGTGACAGGCAATCCATGTGAATGACACTTCCTAGACTTGTGCAGCATACAGCCTTTCTAAGTCTATGCCATGACCCCAGACCTTGGAGACCTTGGAGTCATATAACGGGATTCTCCAGTTTAAGGTTTTGGCAGGGGAACAGTTCTAGGTGATGACAACTCCAAGTTCGGTCTAAGGAAAAGATTGTTAAAGTAGGGATGGAGTTAATGGTGCTGGAGATCAAGAGATTGTGTGGGCAGAGTTGAGTAAATATTGGACACTGACCTAGCCAGCCAGTAGTTAATTCCCAGAGCCATAGTACAGATAGGATGGTATCATCCCAAAGTCAATGTGTAAAACTTTCTGGAATTGTCACTGAGGAGCCAGAAAAACTCAGCCTCCTCTCTGCAGGTGCCTTCTATTTTAAGAGGTTGCAATAAAAGTAGTGGCACCTGGGAAGCACTGGTTTTCAATTAAGGCAAATCACTGAAAGCAGTGACTGAGAATGGGGTCAGGTGGGGCTGAGTGTTCCAGTGGAGGAAGTATTTTATCACTAACATTATTTAGACTATTGGGGCATGGTGATTTTTTTAAAAAAGATTTTTGTCAGTTTATTATTTTTAAATTCTCTACAAATAATGAGCCCCATTTGGAATGTTATTGGAAAGGAGTAGTTGAGGAAAATGTTGAAGATATGTAAAGATATAAAAGGATTACAGAAAGTGAGGTAGAAAGACTTACGAATGGTTCAAAAAAAGAAGAAGAAATAAGTTGTGGCAGGAATAGTTTTTTGGATTAGTTTGGGGAACGGGCTAATATTATATTTGCAACATTCTTCCAATGTCTCTCTCTTCACAGCTTGTCCTGCTTTCAACATTGGACTTCCAGATTGAAGTCCTTGTTTGTATCTCTCACGTCCAGCTCACCTGAACTCAAACAGCAGGCTTAGAACTGATTAAAATCAACAGGAAAATGTACTCTTATTTATGGGTTTTTGCTTCCATTGTGATAAAATATCCAACCCTTGGAGCTGTCAAAATGATTCTCAAAGAAAGTGGTTCATACCTCTTTTTCAAGGCTGAGAGATGCCTTCGAGTTATTTCCTCTTCCTTTGATTTTGCTGAATAGACTCTTTAAATATTGGCCAGTAGCCCGAGGTTTTCAACTGTCATCAGGATACACCAGTGTTTTGTCCATCAGAGGGAAAGAAAGGTTCAGTAATAGCCATTGTTGCAACTGCCCATCACCAGCATTTATCCAAGCCTGAGAAGGCTCTGGTCTCTGAAGGAATCTGTCATCCATGTGTGTCAGGGCCATAGGGGCTGGGAAAGAACGGAGTTGAAAGGTCCTGCTCTGGAATGTCAATAGTACCAAGCAAGAATTTCTAGTTTAGAACAGTCCTGAGGCATATAACTGCAATGTTTAGCACAGGCAAACAGAAATAAGCCCTGTCTGGGTAATAATTTGTATCTGGTTTTGTCTTGATAACAATAGTCAGGTAGAGTCCTTTTAATCTGTATATTTATCTACGCTGTAGTTCTCAAAGTGTGGTCCCCAGACCAGCACAATCAGCATCACCTGGAAACTTGTCAGAAATGTAGATTTGGGGGCTCCGCTTCACAACTACTGAATCAGAAACTTTGGAGCTGGCCCAGAAGTCTGAGGGTTAACCAGCCGCACAGGTGATTCCGATGTACGCTCATTTGAGAATCACTAGGCTATGTAGCATTGGTTCTCATCCCAGGCTGCTCATTAGAATCATCTAGTGGAACTTTCAACAAAATACAGTACTTGGGCCTGACTACTAGATTCCAATGTAATTATTCTGGAGTGAAGCCTTGACATTGCAGGTCATTTTACAAGTTTCAGTGATTGAGAACCATGATTCTGTAGCAATCTGAGAAGGGGCTCTCTAATTTGGAAATTTATGAATAAATT
>NW_012099210.1:3460704-3461486 GCF_000951045.1 Mandrillus leucophaeus
GGAGCCAGAGTTGAGAGATACATCCCCCCACCCCATTTGAATACATTTATACATAGAGAAAAAAGAACCATGGAAGGTGGTTGGTTAGAGAGAGAGAGACTGAAGAATTAAGAAAGAAAGAAGTTTACTTCTGGAGAAAGATCCTAGCAGCAACTAGGTTTATATGATTAAGAGCCCAGATTTAAGGAGGAAAGGATGAATGAAGATGAGTTTTGACAAGGTTGGAAGCGGGCAAAGCATGTTGAGGAAATGAATGCTCTTTTCAGTGGAGCAGGTGAGGTTCTCTACTAAGAGGGAGAGTTAGCCATGATGTAGAAATTCAAGGAGAACATCAAGCAGCTGGGGAGAAAATAAATAATTCTGGAGTAGGGCTTAATGTCCAGTTAAGGTTCAACTTCATTAGAGTATAATAATTTCAACAAAGAATTAGAGCTGGATATTGGCAGGGTAGATGAGGAAAAAAAAGGCAAGATAATTAAAGGATACTGTTGATAATGCCTTTGAAAAGATAGACCCAGGGCTCCAAAGCTGGAAAGAGAATGAGATAAAGCTTGATTGGTTCTTGTAGCCTGGGTGAAAAGGCAAAAACTAGAAAGAAAATTTCAAGAGGGAAGGCCTAACCTGGTACCTAGCAAGATTTCCATTGTTCAATGATATTTAAGTTAATAAATGAGAAGTGAAGAGCTGGAGATGGAAAGTATGGCTTTCTCAGTTAAGAAATTCTGCAGTAAAAGTAATGAAAGAAAAAAGATGGTATCTGAAAAGGGAGCCAGAGTTGAGAG
>NW_012099210.1:3463241-3495156 GCF_000951045.1 Mandrillus leucophaeus
GGTGATTCCGATGTACGCTCATTTGAGAATCACTAGGCTATGTAGCATTGGTTCTCATCCCAGGCTGCTCATTAGAATCATCTAGTGGAACTTTCAACAAAATACAGTACTTGGGCCTGACTATTAGATTCCAATGTAATTATTCTGGAGTGAAGCCTTGACATTGCAGGTCATTTTACAAGTTTCAGTGATTGAGAACCATGATTCTGTAGCAATCTGAGAAGGGGCTCTCTAATTTGGAAATTTATGAATAAATTCAAAAACAATTTGTTAAGAACAATTTTGTGATTTTGCTCCAGTGTTCATTTAGGCATGCTTATACATAACAGACCACAGATTATGTAAAACTCAGCAGAGCAGAGACTTTTTTCCTCGGTTGTATTTCCCCCCACTATTATAACCTGAGCACCTAGAACAGTGCTTGGCACATAGTAGGTGCTTAAGTAACTCTATGTTGACTAATTTAACTAATTAATCAATTAAAAGATAGGGTTCCAAGAGCTTCACAAAGGAACCAGGAAGTTCTCTGAGCTGGAACAATGGTCTGTGTTTGGGGCTGGCATGGGTTCATCTTTTCTGGTTCTGCAGAGACCTGTGAGTTTTCTTTGTTCTTGCCTCATGCCAATCTGTACCAGGATGTCACTGTCTTGTGTCAGGATTCACATTCCTGTTTGCAGAAATTGGTCTTTGCTTATGTCCCTAGCCAGAATTCCCACTGAGTGGAGACTCCCAGCCCGTGTGGTTAGAGGGGTGATGCCTTTCAGTGTGAATGTCTGCCTGTGCAATTTCCATTCTTTTCTCTGGGCAGACTTCTCCCCTCCGCTTGAAACATGTCAGCACCTGGCCTGCCTGCTTTGATCTGCACATTCTTCCCTGTTGGGGTGCCCTGTGGTTAATAGAGGGGTCCCCTCTGCCTAGTGGGAAGAACAACCTCCTGAGTAAAATCTGAGCCAAAAATGCATTTCCCAACAGGCAGAAAGAGGTTCCCCGTGATGCTGCCGCTGAAACACCTGATAGTAGCACCTCCGGCACGTGCCTGTTTAAAGATTTCTTGTTCCATATTGACTAAGCCACACGACTTAAACACTAAGTAGCAAGTTTGTTTATAAACCGCCTTTAATTCAGTAGGGCAAATTACTTGCCTGAAATGTTAGGTGGTGGGGGGAGTTCCATACTAGTTAGAGACCCTAATTAAGATATGTCTTTATGCTCCGTTTTATTGCTTCAGTTTTTTGTTTGTTTGTTTGTTTGTTTTAAATTGTAGAACTTGCCACTATTGACCATTTGTCAGAAGTCTTTTTCCCCCTTGGTGGCTGTAGCGTCTTTTGAGAGGAAAGTTAGCTGCGACTCCAGATAAAAGGGAGGTCAAGATTTAGTACTTATTATTTTGCCCGGTTCTTACTGAAGTTTCAGGGAAGCTGTTACTACAGATCAAAGTGTTTCCAAACACTTGCGTTTGTATACTCATTTCTTAGAGTGCAGTGCACACATTAAAAAGTCTCAAAAATGACACATAAATTCTCCATTTCTACATGAAAGCATACTGTCCCTTCAACTACACTCAGGCCTGGAGGCTTAAATAAAATCCTTTCCAGATTATTGTTAGTGCTGTGCCCGATTCTGCAGCAGCTGTTACTTTTGAACAATATGATGCTTCTCCTCCCCCAAGAGAAGTTGAAAATGCCTCTTTTGCAGCACTTTCAACCTTTGTAGACTCAGGGAGCATATAATAGACTGAGAAATGAACCCAAAAAAGTTTCTGTTTGGGAATTCAGTGCACAACTTAAAAACTATTGAGTTTAGTCACTTCCTGACATTGACTTTCATAGCAACAGTTTAATTTGGAGAAAATCTGCTACCTCAAATGGCTAAAAGTATTTATGTGGAAAATTTTCCAAATGATTGACTTTACTGTGTTGCTATTTTCTTTCCCCATGAATATGTATTTGGCTTCCTCCCAGGAGTTTTTCTGCATCACTTCTCTTTAGGCAAAGAAAATTTTCTATCGAGAGTAGAAGAAAGAAGCACCAAGAGTTTCTCCTTTTTAAAGTGAAGTATTATTTGAGTTTAAACCATAGCATCTGTAAAAATGAAGAAATTGAGTGTGTCTCCTAAGTCCTGAAATTTTTTTATGGCCAATCCTTGAGGCAGTCAGAGTAACTTTGATCATCACTTTGGAGCCAATGCAACTGTGGTCGGCTCTGTGCACCCTCCATCTCCCCCTTGTCTCTCCCCTCTCCATTAGCATCAGTGTTGCTGCAGGACTTGCTTATCTCCACACCCTCTCTTACTGCCTCACCTTACCTCATCCACCTCTGTGGGATGTTCTTGCCAAGGTCAACAATGACTCCCTGTTGTTTAACCCAATAATTATTTTGCACTAGAATTGATCTTTCTATAGCATTTGATGTTGTTGACCCCATTTTCCCTAATGTCTTAGACCACTTATCCTCCTCATTTCCCTAAATGATTTCCTCGCCTTCTGTCCCTTTCCTAAGTGTTGTTTCCTTAGGAATCAATCCCAGGCCTACCTCTCTTCTTATTCTACACTCGTTTTAGATGATGGCATCTGCCTTGTGGCTTCAATTCCGTTCTACTGATAAAGACTCCCCATGTATTTCTCCAGCCCAGATCTTGTGAAGACCGGTCTGTGTTCAAACTGAACTTAATTCCTTCACTTCCCTGTTTCTAATGTAAGTTCCCAGTCGTAGAGAGGAACACCACTGTTCACTGTGTAAGACAGAAAACTTCCTCTCTTTGCCTCTCCCATAAAATAAATGAAAACTTTCTATTGATTTTTATTTTCTACATGTCCTTTAAATCCCTATCTTTTCCCAACCTCCTATGAGTCCTCTTCCCCCATCCTAGATCAGGAAGCCTTCCACTCCCATCTGGATTGCTCATCTCTAGTCTTGCCTCCCCACAACCCATCCTCCATATCACAGCAGATCTTTCTCCCTGATAAAAAGCCCTCATGCTTTCAAAGCCCTCACAGTCCAGACCCTCTTGCTTCTCTAGCTTCAATTCTTGGTCCTCAGCACTTTATTTTGTTCATTTTTTGTTATTGTGAATTTCTTTTAGTTCTTCAAACATACCTGCTCACTCTCACCTCTGGGCCTTCAAATGTTACTTTTTTGTCAGAATCATTCTTTCTATTCTCTCCCCTCCTGGTGCGTTCCTGCTCCTTCTTTGTATCTTAAATTCAGAGTACTTCTTCCTATTATAGATACTGCCCTGAAAGCCCCAAGTGTGGCAAAGCTGTCTTTCCCATGGTCTCTGCCCCATTGTCCCATCAGAGCACAAGCTGCCCTGTATCATAATTGCCTGGGTCATTGTATCTACATTGGATTGTCAGTTCTTCCAGGACAGAAGCATGTCTCCATGTTGACGTTGTATCACCAGCGCCTAACACAGCCCTTGATGCATGGCAGGTGCTCAACAAATATCTGTTACATGAATGAATGAGCCTCAGAGTAAATGATGAGTCAGCCTTCTCTACCACACAAGTACAAATGCCGTTCTCTCATTTGCAATTTCTTCCTCACTAGTCAAGCTCCCCTGACTGTAACAACTATTACTTTTCCACAAAGCAGACAAAAACTTTGTTGCAGACAAAGCAACCTATATATCCCAAAGGAAGAGAAACTTTCCAAAGTTCTGAGAATTAGCATATGGTAATTGTCAAATCCCAGGGTATTTTTTAATTGAACCTTCACAGTAGTTCACTTAGCTTGTACTCAGTGCTTAAATTGAGTAGAACCTCACTAGGGAGGTTGTGTCATGTCATGCCTTAGTGAAAGTGGAGAGAATGAGAAATAGAGCTTTCCATGACATGGAGGTGTGAAAGGGAGCATTCTGGTCTGTGGGCTCTTTAATCCATGTGTCTTGACTATATTGACTCCTGGTTTTGTCAAGAACACTCATGGTCATCAAAGGAGATTAGGATTTTCCTTCTAAATCCCATTCTGGGTTTTGTATTCCTCAAGGATCCACTGTATGCTTCCCTCCTTTCCTCTCCTGTGCCTCTCCTTTCATGACAGTCTCATGAGCAACCTGTTTCTAGGGTGCTCCTCCCCAGGAGCATGTCTTCCTAAGGGAACCCTGTGGCCGCCAGCCTCAGCCACCAGTGCTTGCCTGGGCTTCTCTGTCACTCATCATTCATTTGTTCTCTTCTTGCCACCCTGAGCTCTTCCCCTCTCGTGGCCTCCATGACTAGGTCAAGGCAAGTGAGGGCCACTCCCAGATACCAACCTTGCACTTGCTGTCTCTGCCTGGAATCCTAATCCTCAAGACTCTGCTCAGATACTGCCTCCTCCATGAAGCTCTTGCTAAGTTTCGCCAGCCCGTCCCACAATGCAGTGATTGGTCATCTCACCTTTCTCCAAATTCTCAGTGACTCTTATTTGTACGTCTCTTAAGATCACATGTCTATGCTTCTCTTTCTTTATATCCATAAAATAGAATTTTAAAATGGCACCCCAGCATATGATTGTTGTGAGGTCTAAATGAGCTAAAACATGTAAAGCACTTATCACAAGACCTGATGCATGGTGAACACGCAGTAAATATCAGAATCCAGAAGGTAAAAGGTCTAGTGAAGGTGTCTCCACCTTGGAAAATGCAGGTGTGCACACTAAGGGTAAAGGACATTTGTGACTGATGCCACAGAGAAAGCTAAATCTAAACTGTCAATGATGGAAGGCAAAGGTGGAGAGCTAATACTCCCCTGAGAACCCAGGTGCCTACTCTTTTGAAAGGATGAATTCCATCTCTGTAATTCAGTAGAAGAATAGCTTGGACAAGAAGATGTCAAGGGAAGCTGCCCAAAAAAGGCAGCAGAGGAGGGCCAATGTGCACAGGGCTTTAAGCTGGTATTTAGGTGTGCCATATTTTAATAGCTGATGATTTCAAGGGGGTTGGAAATAGAACGCTAAGGGAAAGTCATGTTTTTGCTGCCATCTACAGATGTCAAAGTGCAATTTTAAAAGTTGCTTAACACACATATGCACCTACTCAGAAAGTGAGAATGTAGATGACAACATATGTAAAGTTTAAGTTCTAGTAAGTAAAATAATTTAGACATTATTATAGTAGCTTATTTTACTTTTCCTTCTAAAAATTTGTATATTTAATCAGTAATGTAAACTTTCTAACAACTCAAGGTGTGCTAAAACTTCTCATTGGGAGACCACTATAATAGCTCACTTGAAAGTGAGCCAGTCACCTCTCAGGGCAGTTAGCCGGAGCCAAGGCAGCCAGTGGGTACTTTAAGAGTTAATAAAGTGATTTCTGTGAGGAATGAGATGAACTGAATTTTACTCCCACATTTTCCTGCATTTCTCTGGTTGTTATTAGAATTACTATGAATTCCTGTAATCTCAGCACTTTGGGAGGCCGATGCAGGCGGATCTCGAGGTCAGGAGATTGAGACCATCCTGGCCAACATGTTGAAACCCCCTCTCTACTACAAATACAGAAAGTTAGCCGGGTGTGGTCGTGGGCGACTGTAATCCCAGCTACTCGGGAGGCTGAGGCAGGAGAATCGCTTGAACCCGGGAGGCAGAGGTTGCAGTGAGACAAGATCGTGCCTCTGCACTTAAGCCTGGCAGCAGAGCGAGACTCCGTCTCAAAAAACAAAAACAAAAACTATGAATTGCATTTTATACAAGTGTTTTTTATTGGTTTGGACATGAGAAATCAATTAAAAAAACAAGTAAAAACAAAATGTGACAGTGATGTCACCTCTGAGATGTGTTCTGCCCCTATGCTGTTTTCCGTACAATCTCCAATATTATTATGATGCTTCAACAACTTCCTTCTGTGTTATTTTTTAAGGGTTAAATATAGAAAAGAATTATTGGAAAGGCGTTTGATGGAGAAAAAGGAAGCGGCCCTTCAAGAAGCTCATGAAGACAAAGAGAGAGCGAGGCGGCTAGAAGCCCTTAGGAAACAGGTGTTTTTCATTTGGAAATTTTCATGGGTGGTTTTTTAAAAAAAAAAAATGTTTCTAAGTGCTCTTAATAGCATTCTTACTGGGGCTTAGTTCATGTCATCTGCTATATAAAATGTAACTTTTCCAAATTGGGATACTGCTGTTCATTCCTAGGAGCAATTAAATTATATTGAACCATTTCCAGTTTCTCAGTGTATTGAAAGAACTTTATCATCACCTTTTAAAAAGCTCTCCCACTATTTAAGTATATCATATCACCTAGAGTTTATTAGCTGGGTAGTATCCATTTACAACAGTGAGGCTCTACATCTAGTCTACGAATTTTACTGTCCTCAAAAAACCTGGTGGAGCTCGAGCAAGATAATCTTCTTTGGCACAGGAGCCTCCCTTTGGAAACATTCCACAGTCAACAAATGTGTTAAAAATTACCTTTTAGAAAATATCTATGGAGAAATAAAAGCCTCCCATCACTTTGCCTAGTGAAAGTAAGCAAAAGTAGATGAAAATGGATGGTAGATGGCAAGGGTGAGAATTTGAGAACTCGGGAAATGTGATAGTTTTACTTGGTAGTTTTTCAGAGTTTTGAACTTGAAGTGGTTGTTTCAACTCAAAATCTCTAAAATCTTCATTGACACCGTTTCCCAGCTAATAGGAAAGGGCTACTTGGTTCCCTCCTATGTTGCTGGAGGGAACACAGAATCATGGATAAGAACTTGGCGTCTGGTGTCCTTCCAACCTGGTACAAGCTGGTTCTGTACTCACCAGCACTGGAAACAGGTCATTTACTTAACCTCCGTAAACTTTATTTCCTCATCTGAAAAATGGGAATAATAGTATCTGTCTTATAGATTTGCAATAATGTGAGTTCAAATTTATTATTTACTAAGTGTAAAGTCCTCTTCTAAATGCTGTTAGGTATTACTTTAATTTCTATAACAACTTTATGATGTGGGCAGTATTAATATCCCCATTTCATAGGAGAGGAAACAGAGCAGACACAGAGGTTAGGTGCTTTCCTCAAAGTCACACAGCTAGTAAATGTTATACTGATTCAAACCAAGGAACTCTAGCTAAATGAGATGGTATAGATGTGGTGTAAATACATACAACTATTATATCATCATCTTCTTTGATAAAAATATTATAAAGATAAATGTAAAGCATAGGAATGTAAGTCCTGGTAATCCTGGATCCTACAAAATTTTAGTTATTCAACCATTAGCAAGTATTTATATACCATGGCCTTCTGGGTACAAGATTTAATGTCACTATTACTAAACACATTCTTGTTCAAAACATAACTTTGATAACTGCACAGTCTATGTGATTAGAATTCTTTCCATCTGTGAATGCTTCAAAAGAGGAAATAGCTGTTATCTCTTATCTATAATCAGTATTTAGAACTGTGATGGAAGCTATTTTAGCTAGCAAACCTAAAATAATTAAAGCATGTTCAACCCTCAGTTATTTTATTACAGTCTTTAAATGGCATTAAGAATGCCACTTTCTTCATGCTAATTCTTGACTTTCAGAATTAATAGGCAGGTGTTACTAATGGTGCATATCATTTACAGAATTAGTGACTTCTTTTCATTAAGATGCAGGTTTGAATTATAAAAGACAAGGACATTTGGGTTAAAATGACTTTGCAATTTTTCAGTAGAAGGAGGACAATGGTTTACAGCAGTCCCTAGAAATCTAGTTGCCTGTTACAAAGGAAATTCACCCACCTTGCTCACTAATGCCAACACACTTGACTTGACCCATGACTTATATGCTCCAGATCTAGGTCAATCAGATTAAACTTCCCAGAAAACTTCATGGGGTTGTTACCATAACCATAAATTACTAATGGTTAAAAAGTGAATTTTTTTTTTTTTACTTTCTATGACTTTCAAGTTGGTTGAATATGTAAGATTTTCTATACGAGGATTTCCTGTGACTTCATATCAGAAAGATAAATTGTTATCTGAAATTAATTATAATTATTCAATCATTAGCAAATAACTATATGCCATAGCATTTTAATATTTTGTCTTATATGTATTGTCTTGTTTTGTGTTAACTCCTTTGTGGATCTCTAGGACTGGCCAATTAATACTTTTTTCTGCCCTTTTCTCCCAGGCTTTACCTTTAATAAAATGTCCAAATTTAATGGGCATTAGACATCAATAATGTTGCCCAGAAATATTTAGTTTGTACCTTGTTCCAAGTAGCCATGCTTTCTCATTTTTAGGTTGCTGTTGTTGCTCAATTTGATCCTGTTAGAATGATGTCAGATACAATGGCATCGAAAGCTAGGATGGGCATTGAAATTGAAGAAGAATTTATTCTTCAAAAGCCACTCTTCACATTGAATACATACAATGAACAGCAGGTAATTATGGAAATTAGCATGACTGATGAAAAAGCCATGATGATGGTAAAGGTTGTAGAAGTGTGTGTTTGGGGTTACAATAGTTTTCAATATTTACATTTGAATATCACACATATTAGCATAATTTTTACTTCTAAATGATAGTACATAATTGCTACATAATTCTAAATATTACAAACTAGTTAATAGGCTACCACAGAACAAGAGCTTACCTAAAAATGTTATAAATCTGTCATTGAAACTTATTTTTTAAATTAAAAAAATGCTTTATAAAATTTTATTTGAGAGTTCTGTATTAATATTGTATTTTGTTGTTTAAACGTTTCTCTGTTACATTAAGAATTATATTTAAATTCATAATATAAATTATATTAAATAAACAACTGATATTGATGACAAAGCAGAGGAAAGCTTTTAGAAATGAAAATGAACAGACGATAATACATCAGAGCTAATGATAAAACATTTTCTACAGAAAAAGGTGTTAAGAGCTTATTTAACCATTTTTGGGAACCTAGGGTTCATTTTAGTCTGTGCTTGTAACTGAGAAAGGATTTTTAAAAGATCTTTTAGATGGATGGATTGACGGATGGAGGGTCGGAGGGAGAACAGATGAATGGATGGATGGAAGGATGGATGGATGAGTGGATGATATGTCAGTCACTGAAATTAAAAGAGAAAGTAGTTGTCAATTTTACAAATCTAAGGAGAGAAGCTAAATAATCATTTAATTATTTAAAAACCAGGAAACCATCCATTCATCCGCTTATGTCTCTACTTTGTGTGACATACTTTGCTAGGGACTCTAAAGAGGCATAATTCATTCATTTATTAATTGAACCAACATTTATGCAACATATATTATATTCTGGCTCTGTGTATGGTGCCTGGGCTACATCTGAGCAAGATAGGCTGATCTTGTCTGGAGGAAGTGAGCAAAAGAGCCCGCTGGGGAAGGAAAGTAGCATGTACAGCAACAATGCCACTCGGGTGGGATCAACTCTATAATGAAGGTCTAAGGGTTGCCCTAGGAAGAAGAAGGGAATGAATGGCTAACCCTGACTGGAGAAGTCAGAGAAGGTGTCAGAGAGGAAACTTCTGAGCCTTATCTTAGTCAAAGATTTTTGGAAGCAGAAGCAAAATCCACTCCAGATGATTTACAATAATAACAATAACAACAACAACAACAACAAAAATAGGTTGTGGGGGAGGATACATAGGGAGAAGGATTAATTACAAGGTTTAAGAGGTGTCTCTAGATCCTGGCTTCCAAAGTGGGGAGAATAGCTGAGGCTTGAAAGGATTGAAATCAGAAGCTGCAAAGTCTCAGGCTGCTGGGCTAACCCTTATTCTGATGAGACCTATTTCACCTCTGGGTTTGACCAAGCAGAAGAGGGTGGGACAAGGCTTTTCCTAGGATGTCTTCAGTGTGAGACACATGACAAGGGGTACATGACAAGTGCTGAGAGAGGAGACTGGGAACACGGGTTAGGTTCAGGCGGTGAAAAGCACAGTAGGTCTTGCTACTAAGGCATTTGACCAGTAGTAGCAAGTAGGCCTTGCTACTAAGGCATCTGTATGCAGATGCCAGACTTTGGAGCTTTAAATTGTATACAGTCATGTGCCCCATAACAGTGTTTTGGTCAAAGACGGACCACATATATGTTGGTGGTCCCTTAAGATTATAACTGAGCTGAAAAATTTGTATTGCCTAGTGGCGTCTTAACATCATAGCACAATGCATTTCCTCTTCTGTGTTTAGATTCACAAGTACTTAGCATTGTGTTACTAGTTCCTACGGTCATGAGCACAGTAACATGCTGTACAGGCCGCAGCCTAGGAGCAGTGGCCTATATCATACAACCTAGGTGTGTAGAAGGCTGTACCATCCCAGTTTCTGTAAGTACATGCTATGACATTCACACAACAAAATTGCCTAAGGACACATTTCTCAGAATGTATCCTTGTCATTATGTGACACACAACTATAATCAGATTTATGTTTTAGCTCTGTGTACTGAATGTAAAATTGGTGGGGGTGGGTGTGGGTTGGGGTGAGTTCCTTTTAAAATAACAGAGCCTTCATAGAAGTAGTGGTGGTGGTGGGGTCATGAATGGCTCTGGCTGAGAAAGGGAGGGGACAAAGAAAGTAAGGATGATTCCAAGCTAGACAACAAGTAATATTAAGAGCTGGTGTTGGCCAGGCACGGTGGCTCACGCCTGTAATCCCAGCACTTTGGGAGGCCAAGGTGGGCAGATCACGAGGTTAGGAGATTGAGACCATCCTGGCTAACACGGTGAAACCCCGTCTCTACTAAAAATACAAAAAATTAGCCGGGCATGGTGGCGGGCACCTGTAGTCCCAGCTACTCAGGAGGCTGAGGCAGGAGAATGGCGTGAACCCGGGAGGCAGAGCTTGCAGTGAGCCGAGCTCATATCACTGCACTCCAGCCTGGGTGACAAAGACAGACACCGTATCAAAAAAAAAAAAAAAAAAAAAAAAACAAACCAGAGTGGTGTTTTGGTTTCAAATCCACATCCACTGTTTGTTGGCTGGGTGCACTTGTATAAGCTATTTATATCTTTATGCCTTGTTTTCCTCATCTGTAAAATAATTACTTACAAAGCCCTTGTGAGCATTAGAGATAATAAATGTTCACTGCCTAAAATATTTCCGGGCACCTAGTAGTAATTCAGTAAATTATAATCATCTGGTGGTGCTGCCATTAACCATATAAGAATACAGAAAGAAAAACAGATTTAGGCAAAGAGAGAATTTGTTTTACTTATACCATGTTTAGAGTAAAAGTATCTAGTACGTATTTACAAGAAACTGATGGGCTGCCTGTGGGGAAGGGAATTGGGAAGATGGAAGTCCCAGTAGTGGGGAGATCACCATTTCATGCTCTAGCTCTGCAAAAATTGAATAATAAAAAAAATTTAAGCCTCACAATGTGGAGCTGAAGAGAGGTGAGTCCTGGATGTAATTGGGAGTCAATGGCATACAGGTTGCACATGAATCACTGGAGCACATGAGAGTGGACCAGGGAGAAGACATTGAGACAGAAGAGGAAAAACTTGGGTCTTAGGCTCATATTTGTTGCTTCTCAGACACAAATCTCTGTATCATTCTTGACTTCATACTCATTGTTGCCCCAAGCCCTGTATCTGATCAACTGCCAAGTACTATTGATTCTTGTTTTCATAGTGTTTCTGACGATTATCTCTTCCTTGCTACCAGCCAAGTTCAGACATTTATCACTTTATGTCTAGACAATTGTAGTAAATTCCTAACCACTCTTTTGGCCTCCGTTTCTTCTTTCCCTGCTACCTTAATTTATTCTGAACTTACAATCAGACCCATCTTCCTATGCAACTACAGTGATTATATTATTTTTATTCAAAAACCAGAAACAAACATACCCTAGTAGCTCCTTAGACTCAGCATGGCCATGCAAGCCTTTTAAGTTCAAGTCCTTGTCTGAGAAGCATCTGTTTCCAGTGTTCCTCAATGATAACCAGTGCTCTGCTCAAACCACCCTTATCCCAGGTTGACCTATTTCACCTCTGAGTTTGTATGTATGTTCCTTTCTCATTAGGTCTCTCTTCCTCCCCAGTCTGCTTTATAGACTAAGTTGGACTTTAAGGGTAGTTCAATTGCTCATCTTCACCTGAGACCATCCTCATGCCGCCAGCACCAGGAGATGCTCCCCCTTGTTTTACTACTTTTAGGGCATCTGCCACGTGTTGCCATAATCTGTAGTTATCTGTCTACATTTTTATTGCCCCAATTCGCCTAAGAGCTCCTGGAGGGGCTGCTTTTACTAGCTTATTATCGCATCCTCTAGGGGGACTTCAAATCCATGTAAAATGCCTCATTAGGTAAAATCCATATGTGGCCACCTTCTTATCATTTCAAACAGTCTCTGTTGACATTTAATATTCATAGGAGGAGGGGAAGAGGAATAAGATCCAATCAGCTATAAATGAAAACAGAAATTGAACTACTCATATGTCTACTCCCACTTAGATTGATGGAGGCATTTTCTACTTCTGTTTGAAATAGAAACCCAGCCTTGGAAGAAAAGTCCTATTGATTTTGTTTTTCAAGTGGTGGCCATGTGTTTAAGCTTAATTTACATATTGCCAAATGATGGAGAAATTAAGATGCTTTTTAAGACAGATGTACAAGGTTGTGGCTTAGATTTATTTTAATCAATGCTTATCTGTATTTTATAATTCCAGCCAGCAATAAGTAATAAATAGATAGTAGCACTGAAAGTAAGCTTCTTTTACTTCATCTTCTAATAATTTTAAGGCATTATATTTTGACTAATCTAGTACACAATATTCTATACACCCTACATTGGAAACCACTGAAGTACTGAAAAGTGATAATGTCAAAAAGTTTGGATGCTTCCAAAATATAGTCACTGTATTCACAAAGTTTACTGTCACTAGTCATCTGTCCAGAAAAAAAAAAATTAGTTTGGGAAAACACGAAACTAAATGTTAAAAGTTATTTTAGTTCAATGAATTGCTATTTAAATTGTATTTTTATTTCTACAGATAATTTCTGACCCTAGACTTCGCTTCGAGTTAGCGCTTCGAGAAGCTGGACTTCATAGAACACTTTATGCCAAAGAGATACTACCAAAAATTAGTCCTCGAAAACCTCCAAGGAAGGACATGGAGTCTACTGTATTTAAAATATAGAGCTCATCCTCAAATTCTATATGTAAAGAGCATTTTTCTTTGAAAACATTTATATGGATAATAATAATTACTACTTTCTAAAATGTTTGAAATATCAGACATAGAAATCATAGCATCTATTAAAACAACTTTGCCTTTCTTTTGTGATTCTTAGAATTTTATGCACTATATTTCCTGTATCTTTAAGTTATATTTAATAGTACTAAATTCCCCCAAATTATGGAACTTAATTATGGCACATATAGTACTTATACTATAATTTAGCAAACTGCATGTTGGAGGTTGTGTTATCCTATAAAAAGAGCTCAAAATAACTTTGTAAGAATTATAAATTATGTAGCTGCTACCTGCTAATGTTCATTTCTGCTTGTTATTTCAGAATTTGACTTTTTAATTATGGAAACTTCATTATCATTAATACTTCTATTATTTCTTGATTATTTTAAGAGGAGACTCAACCTTTCTCTAAATTTAGAAACCAATTTGGTACACCATGTTTACTGCAAACCAATCATCCAAACAATTTCATTTTGCAAATTAGCCCTTAAGAATAAATTAGAAATTAGAAAAAGCATTTCAAGCATGGGAATATCTGTTTTGGTTTGGAAACATGTGTATTTGTGTGATTGTTTAGAAGAAATATTTAAAATTTCATAATATTTGGAATGCTGTCAAAAGTTCCAAATTATTAAATATTTAGATGATTTTATAGAAAAGGAGCATTTCAAACAAAACTCAAACATAAATATTTGACTATTTCTAAAAAATGATTTTTCAAGCAGAATAACAAGTTAGTGTTGTTGAAAGTTGCCATTGTTACCGTTAAGATTACCCCCACTCCTTTTTCTCTCTATTGCAGCTCCCTGACATTTCCCACCTGCCTCCCAAGGGTTGCAGCCTCCGTGCAATTACTGGAATAATGTAAACAAACAAACAAACAAAAAAAAAGACATGTCCATCTAGTGGAATCTTTGACTTTATGATTGTCCTCAACATCATGGAAATAAAAAATACAAGTACAGCCTTGTTAGAATAAATCTTCACAAAAGATTCTATGGGCAATATCCTTATCTGCATTCCAAAATTCATTCTAACACCCTTCTTGTTGCCGCATCATAACATCTCATAAAAAGAGAGGAAGGAGTGTTTAACAAGCGCTAGGGAGTAGTGAGCATTATTGTTATCCTTACAGTGTCTCCCAGGGTTACAGTGTTCCTTTATGGGTCCTCAGTTTGCTTGATGTGGCGCCTCAGACATAGACCCAAGAAAGCCCTGCCATGTCAGAGCATACCCCGTCTAAACAGCATGACACCGATATTCCTCGGAGTCCACAGATCCTTCCCAACATCAACATCCACACGGATGTCCAGAAGATCACACTCAGATTTCAGCTGAATATCATCCCCTTTACGTTTTCCCAACAGACTAGTAGCTGGTGATAGTACTGTGAGGGATAGCACCACCATTTTGAGAACAATCGACTGACATGTGGAGGCTCCTTGTAGACTCTGGGTATTAGAGCTTTGTCAGATGGATAGATTGCAAAACATTTCTCCCATTCTGTAGGTTCTCTGTTCACTCTGATGATAATTTCTTTTACTATACAGAAGCTCTTTAGTTTAATTAGATCCCATTTGTCAATTTTTGCTTTTGCTGCAATTGCTTATGGCATTTTCGTCATGAAATCTTTGCCTGTGACTTTGTCCTGAATGGTATTGCCTAGATTTTCTTCTCAGATTTTTATGGTTTGGGGGTTTTACATTTACATCTTCAATCCATCTTGAGTTCATTTTTGTATAAGGTGTAGGGAAGGAGTCCACTTTCAGTTTTCTGCATATGGCTAGCCAGTTCTCCGAGGACTGTTTATTGAATAAGGAATCCTTTCCCCATTGCTTTTTTTTGTTTTTCAGATTTGTCAGATCAACTCTAACTAGCATTTTTTAATGAAACAAAATTGAATAAAGAAATCTGAAATCCAAATGGCCAATGAACATATGAAAGGATAGAAGTACCAATTAAAGCCCACAATGAATTGCCAATACATACCCACCAGATTGGCAATAGTGTCAAGAAATCTAAAAATATCAAGTAGTGATAATATAGAACGATGGAAAACGCCTACTGGTAGTGGGAGTGTAAATTGGAAGCATTTGAACTTGTCTGATAAAGTTGAAAGTATTCATACTCTTTGATCCAGCAATTCTACTGCAAGATAGATGCTCTTGAGAAGCTCCTGCATGTGTGTAGGAGGACATAAACTAGGATTCCCAAATGAAAACAAGCAGAATGTTCATCGACAGTAAACAAATATAAAAAATGTGGTATATTCAAATACAGAATTGCATTCAGCAACAAAAATGAATAAAATAGCATCATGGACATAATATTTAGTGAAAGGAGCCAGATACAAGAACATGCATACGGTGTAGTATTATATTTATCTAAGGTACAAAAGCAGGACAAACTAACCTATATTATTTAGGGATATATGCATAAGTGGCAAAATAATAGAGAAAAATGGAATGGTTAAAAGTAAAATCAAGGTAATGATGACCTCTCAGAGATGGAGAGACAGTTGGGAGTGGGGGCTTCCATGTTACTGAAAACATTTTATTGCTTAACCAGGGTAGTGAGTATAGGATCTGTCTGATTGTCCTTTAATGTTTACATAAGTGTTTTATTTATATACTATAATAGGTAATACTATAAATTCCCAATAAAATTTTAAAAATTAGAAAATTATGAAAAACAATATTTTAGTATATAAGTGCATTGGAAATAATCTTGTTAGCCAATTTCTGATTTAATATCCTTAATTTACATGTATTTCTGAGACAGGGAGGCCAGTCCCTACTCAGGAGTCATATTTACCCTGACATGGGATAGGATCCCCTTTATTTTCGTCCTCCCCAACCCATGTGCTCTGATTCATGACTCTTGCCAGTCTAGTTAGACTAGTAGGCTTGAAAAAGAAAGAACAGAGAACATACCTGATAGGAGTAAGCACTGGGCCATGAAATTTTATTTCAATTACCTGTGTTTGTGTACAGTGGGTCATAAGAAAAATACATTTATTAGTGGGTAATGGTCAAAAAAAATTTAAAAACCACTAACCTCAATCCCATGGTTAACAAATGGGATATCCTGATACAGCTCCACATCTTTGAAGATGATGGGCTTGTTTCAACCTGAAAGGAAAGAATGTAATCCATCTGGTAGAAATTCCCTTACCTCCCTACCACCAAATCTGCAAGTATACCCAAATGAGCATTTACCTTTTGCATCCTCTGGCAGATGGAGCAACCCTCCCTCTATCAGAGATCAATGTTTCCATGTGTGTTTTGGGTTTCATCCCATCTCAACTCCGCAAGAACTTTTCTTTTTTGTTTATTCTTTTTCTCTTCTATATCTTCAAGCTCTCTCTCAGCATACAAATATGCTAGAATAAACTCCACTTTAAAAAGAAATCTCCGTTAACCCTGTATTGTCCCCTAGCTACCAGGCTGTATCTCTGCTCCTCTTCTCAAGCAAACATTTTTAAAGAGTTGCCAATAGCCATTATATGTCTCTTTTCATCTTCCAGTTACTGTCACTCATTTGATTTAGCTTTGCCTTCAACTCCTCTGATACTGCTTTCAGCAAGGTCACCAATGAACTGTGTGTTGGCAAATCTGATGACCACTTCTCAATTTTCGTCTTACTGACTTCATGATATTTGATTCAGTTGACAACTTCCCCATCTCAGAGCATGCTTTTCTCTTGGCTTCTATGATACCAGCCTGCTTTACCTCTTGCTTCTCTGGTCATTCCTCAATTCCTTTTCTGACTCTTCCATCTCTATCCATCTCTAGATGTTGAAGTGCTCCAGGATTAGACCCTTTAACTCTATCTTTTTAATTGTATTATCAAAGGGAACATCCTTCAATGCTATACTTTACTTTTAGCTTTAAATTATGTCTTTTGAGTGTTTTTTAATTTACAGGTTTTCCCCCTCCATCCATTTTCCCCTTTTGCATTTTATTTTTTGAAGAAACAAAGAAATTTATATGCAGAATTACCTTTGCTGGATTTTGTTGACTTTATCTTTTTGATGTATTAATAGTTTAATATATTCCTCTCTCCTGTGTTCTTTGTGTTTCCCATAAATTGGTAGTTGACCCAGAGGCTTTATCAGACATAAGATTCAGGTCGTTCTCTTTTTTTCTTTTTTCCAAGGCTGCTTTATTGTGGTGGTGTGTTTCCCCAGCAGGATATGCATATTGTCTGATGGAACCTCTTTTTGCAATTTTTGCTGCCACTAATTCTCAATGCCTAAGTCCATTAATTAATTACAGATTGCATGGTAGAGATATATTCAAATTCAATCACTCTTTCCTTTATTACCTAGAAAAATTATATAAAGAAAAAATTTTCCTCTTCTGGTATTTAATAGTATAAGGGGAGTAGGCTAAGTAAGTGTTTACATTTTGTTTTTGTTTTTGTTTTTGTTTTTTACTTAACAGTTTTACAAATAATGAGTTTATTCTTTCACATCCTACAAAGTTGATCAGTTTTGTTGTATCTTTATGAAGTTATGAATTTAAATGTATTTGATCATTTACTCTATTAAAGTGTTATCCTTACTGATGCTCCATTTATTCCCCCTTTGCCCAATGGAAACCTTTTCAGTTTGGCTCATGAATTCTATTAAGATAGCCTAATAGACTTGGTAACTCCCTTGCTATTCCAGTTATCTATTGCTATGCAATAAAACTTAGTGGTTCAAACTTCATTTTAAAAAACTATTTCTCATGTTTCTATGAGTCGACTGGACTCTACTGGGTAGTTCTCACTTGGGGCCTATATTAATTTCCTATTACTGCTATAACAAATTACCACAAATTTAATGGTTTAAACAATGTAAATCTATCTTATAGTTTTGGGAGGTCAGAAATCAGAATTGAATCTCACTGGGCTAAAATCACAGTGTTGACAGGGCTGTATTCCTTTCTCAGGGCTCTAGGAGATAATCGGTTTCTTTGCCTGCTCCGGCTTCTAGAAGCTGCCTATAGTCCTTAGCTTATGCTGTCTTTCTTTTATCTTCAAAACTAGCAATGGCAGGCCTAATCCTTCTCACATCCCAGCACGCCACACTCCTCTTCTGCCTCCCTCTTCCACTGTTCAGAACTCTTGTGATCACATTAAGCCCACTCTGATAATTCAGAATAACCTCCCTGTTTTAAGGTCAGGTGATTAGCGATCAGAATGCCCTTTGCCATGTAACATAACATTAACAGATTATGGAGATTAGGAAATTGACATCTTTGGGAGACGTTTTCTGCCTACCATGGGGTATATTATAAATTTGTAGTCAATTGCTAGTTGAGGGTGTAGTCATCCAAAAGTTCAACTTGGCTGAATGACCAAGAGGACTCACTTACCTGACTGGCAGTTGATGCTGGTTGTTGGCTGGGAGCTCATCTGAGGTTGTCAATGGGACTGACCACCTACACATGACCTCTTAAGATGGCTTGGCTTTTCATAGAATGGTAGCTGGGTTCCAAGATAGAATTTTCCAAGAGCAAACATTCGGAGAGGTATAAAATGCAAGCTTCTAGACCAGTTAAGATCTACTGCTGGAACTCGGATAGGGTCTCTTCCTCCATACTTTTTTCATCAAAGCAGTCATAGAACTCCCCCAGATTAAAAGGAGTTGAGAAAAAGGTCCACTTATTGGTAGCAAGGTCACATTGGATAAAAGTATGTGAAACAGGAAATATTTTTGCAGCCACTTTTTGAAATCTGTCATGTTTGCTATTGGGCATAACAAGATGTTTTAAGTTCATTTTTTTTTTCACTTAGCAAAAGTTTATTGAACACTTACTATGTGCCAGGCACATGTGAGTAAAAAGAACCATATCATATCAAAGTGTCTTTTCATTGTTGTTATTTTTTTAAATTTTTTATTATACTTTAAGTTCTAGGGTACATGTGCACAACGTGCAGGTTTGTTACATATGTATACATGTAACATGTTGGTGTGCTGCACCCATTAACTAGTCATTTACATTAGGCATATCTCCTTATGCTATCCCTCCCCCCTCTCCCCACCCCACGACAGGCCCCAGTGTGTGATGTTCCCCTTCATGTGCCCAAGTGTTCTCATTGTTCAATTCCCACCTATGAGTGAGAACATGTGGTGTTTGGTTTTCTGTTCTTGCAATAGTTTGCTGAGAATGATGGTTTCCAGCTGCATCCATGTCCCTACAAAGGACATGAACTCATCCTTTTTTATGGCTGCATAGTATTCCATGGTGTATATGTGCCACATTTTCTTAATCCAGTCTGTCATTGATGGACATTTGGGTTGGTTCCAAGACTTTGCTATTCTGACTAGTGCCACAATAAACATACATGTGCATGTGTCTGTATAGCAGCATGATTTATAATCCTTTGGGTATATACCCATTAATGGGATGGCTGGGTCAAATGGTATTTCTTGTTCTAGATCCTTGAGGAATCGCCACACTGTCTTCCACAGTGGTTGAACTAGTTTACAATCCCACCAACAGTGTAAAAGTGTTCCTATTTCTCCACATCCTCTCCAGCACCTGTTGTTTCCTGACTTTTAATGATTGCTATTCTAACTGGTGTGAGATGGTATCTCATTGTGGTTTGCTTTGCATTTCTCTGATGGCGAGTGATGAGGAACATTTTTTCATGTGTCTGTTGGCCGCATAAATGTCTTCTTTTGAGAAGCGTCTGTTCATATCCTTTGCCCACTTTTAATGGGGTTAAGCTCATTTTGAATATTTCTTGCTCTGACCTGGAACTAACCTTTTCTCTGAGAAGCTTTGGTTCTGTTTATTGGAAAATGGTAATTCAAAACCAAAATTTGGATGCAAAAATACACATTGCTACTAGGTTGGTCTTCTATTCTAGACCTTTTCAATGAGCATGGTTAGAAAATACACACACACACTCTCCCATACATATACATATACATATACATATACATATACATATACATATACGTATACATACATATATACAAAACAGGCCAAGTGCGGTGGCTCATGCCTGTAATCCCAGTACTTTGGGAGGCTGAGACAGGTGGATCGCTTGAGGCTAGGAGTTCAGGACCAGCATGGCCAACATGGTGAAACCCTGTCTCTATTAAAAATATGAAAATTAGTAAGGTGTGGTCGAGAGCACCTGTAAGCCCAGCTATTCAGTAGGCTGAGGCATGAGAATCACTTGAACCCAGGAAGTGGAGGGTGCAGTGAGCTGAGATCACGCCCCTGCACTCCAACCTAGGTGACAGAACAAGGCTCGGTCTCAAAAAAAAAAAAAAAAAGAAAAGAAACAAAAAACAACAACAAATCCAGATATATGCATATATTATCTACAGATAAAATATTTTATTTATTTATTCTGTTACTTCAAATTCCATAAGATTTTCACTTGATAATCTTGTATTTTACTTTTGTATTTTCTTTTTTCCTTACTGACAATTCTGGTGCCCAATTACACACACATGTTAGAGTATGACATAATTACTAATTTACATTATCCCACATTTTACCCACAAAAGTCTTAGAATAAAATACCAATATAATAAAAACAAAAATAATAAAATTTGGGGTTATTACGCCTTTCCTATTCTTTTTCCTTTTGTTATCTATATTGTGAGGGATTATGTAGGTATTATACATATTCTCTTTTATCCGTGATTGAATCTTATTCTTTAAGTAAATAGATATTTACTGATACTCTCAGTTATTATGTCAGTTTCTCTCTTGTCATTTAGGTGGTGTGAAGCCCGTTTTCCAGAAGATTATTCAGGAATTGGTCATCAAACAATATTTTCTGGGTCCTTGAATGTTAATAACAGATTGATGGTCATCTTTATAGTTGAAAATAAATTTTTCCTGGGTCTAAGATACTTTATTCACGTTTTCTTTTCTTAGCATAAAGTGTCAAAGGGCTGGTTATAATATAGTTTTCTTTCCCTAAGAATCACTTGATCTTTTTGCCTGATTAGAGTTTTTTTCACTTTCTTTATAATATAGCAGTTTTACTGGACTTTATCTTTGTGTTTGTCATTCTGGGTTAATACACTTAGTAAATTATATTCCCTTTCACAATGTAAATTCAATTTTATTTCAGGAATTTTTTAAAATTATAATTTTTAGTGTTTGTAACATTTTTTCCCCGGGACTCTTATTATGCTATTTTGCTATGTTGGATCTTCTTTGCCTATAGTCTTTATTTGTCACTTTGTTTTGAATTCTTTTAATCTCTTTCTTCATTTTTAAAAAATTTTTTATTTGGAAATAACTTTATAGAATAGCTGCAAGAATAAAACTGTTGTAACTTTAACTCAGATTCTCCTATTGTTAACATTTTATTCAACTTTTAAATTGCTTTTGTATTCTTCTTTAATTTGATTCATTTCTACAGCCTTTTTTATCTTTCAAGACATTGACTTTTTATTGTGATAAATATACACAATATAAAATTTACTATTTTAACCATTTTTAAGCATACAATTAAGTGGCATTAAGTATTTTCACATTATTGTGCAACCATCACACCTCTACATCTTCAGAACTTTTTCATCGTCTCAACCTGAAACTCTGAACCCATTAAACAAAACTACCCACCTCCTCCCCTCAGCCTGTGGTAACCACTATTCTAATTTTTTTCTCTATTAATTTTTCTATTCTAGGTACTTCATAAAAGCAGAATCATATAATACTTGTCCTTTTATGTGTGACTTATTTCACTTACCATAATGTTTTCAAGGTTCATCCATGTTGTGGAATGTATCAGAATTTCATTCCTTTTTAAGGCTGACAACATCTTCTATGTAGAAAACCTTAAAGATTACACACTTATACAAACTGTTAGAACCAACAAGCAAATTTCGTTTATTCATCTGTCAAAGGACATTTGGATTGTTTTCACCTTTTGGCTATAATAACAGTGCTATAAACATTGATGTACAAATACCTGTTCCAACCACTACATTTAATTCTTTTGCGAATATACTCAGAAGTGAAATTGGTAAATGATATGGTAGTTTTATGTTTAGGATTTTGAGGAACTGCCATGCTGTTTTCCACAGTGGCTTTGCCATTTTACATTCCCATTAGCAGTGCACAAGAGTTCCAATTTATCTACATCCTTGCTGGTACTTGTTATTTTCTGTTTTTGTTTCTTTGTTTGTTTGTTTGTTTTCTATCATAGGCATTTCAATGGGTGTGAATTGGTATCTCATTGTGATTTTGATTTGCATTTTCCTAATGCTGGTGAGAATTTTTTAGATGCTTTTTGGTCATTTGCATATATCTTCTTTGGAGGAATGTCTATTCAAGTCCTTTGCCCATTTTTGAATTGGATTGGTTTGCTGTTGTTCTGTTGTAGGGGAGCTCCATATATTCCAGAAATTAATGCCTTATCAGATATATATAATTTCCAAATATTTTCTCCTATTCTGTAGGTTCCCTTTTTATCCTGCTGATAGTATCCTCTGATATACAAAAATTTTTAATATTAATGTCCAATTTATTTTTTCTTTTGTTGCTGTGTTTTTACTGTCATATCCAAAAATTCATTGCCAAACCCAATGTCGTGGAGCTTTTCCTCCATGTTTTCTAATAAGAGTTGTATAGTTTTAGTACCTACATTTAGAACTTTCATCCACTTTATTTTTTTGTATACGGTAAGAATCCACTTTCATCCTTTTGCATGTGGATATTGTTTTCTCAGCACTGTTTGTTTAAAAGACTGTCCTTTTAATTGAATGGTCTTGTCACCCTTGTTGAAAATCAGTTGACCATATATGCGAGGGCTTATTTCTATTCCATTGGTCTGTCTGTCTTTAGGCTAGTACCACGCTAACCAAAAGACATTAGTCTGATCACTGTAACTTTGTGGTACGTTTTGAAATCAGGAAGTCCTTCAACTTTGTTCTTTTTCACGATTGTTTTGTTCTTATTTTTTCAAGATTTTTTTGGCTAGTCAAAGTTCATTGAATTCCATACAAATTTTAGAATTTAAAAAATATTTCTGTAAAACAATGCCATTGGTTTTTAATGGGGAGTGCATTACATCTTTGGATTGCTTTGGGTAATATAGATATCTTAAAAATATTAAGTCTTCCAATCCATGAGCATAGGATATCCTTCTGTTTATTTATGTCGTCTTTATTTCTTTCAGCAGTATTTTGTATGTTTCATTGTACAAGTCTTCCATCTCTTTGGTTAAGTTAATTCGTGTTTTATTCTATTTGATGTTGTTGTAAATGGAGTTGTTTCCCTTTCTGAATTTTTCATTGTTAGTGTACAGAAACACAACTGACTTTTGTACGTTGACTTTGTATCTTGCAACTTTGCTAAATTTGCTTATTGGTTCTAACACTTTGTATAAGTGTGTAATCTTTAAGGTTTTCTACATAGAACATGCAAATGATCATTTTACTTATTTCTTTCCAATTTGGATGTTTTTATTTCTTTCTCTTGCCTAATTGCTCTGAAAAACTGTTTTGATGTTATCAGTGGGTTTTTCATATATGGCCTTTATCATGTTGGAAAATTTCCTTTAATTTCTGATTTGTCAAATATTCTTTTTAAATCACAAAACAGTGTTGAATTTTGTCAAATGCCTTTTCTGCATCAATTGAGATGATTGTGTGATTTTATTTACTTTGTTCTGTTAATGTGGAGTATTACCTTGATAGATTTTTGTATGTTGAATGATCCTTGAATTCCAGGAATAAATATCTTTTGTTCATGGCATATAATCATTTTAATATGCTGCTGAATTCAGTTTGCTAGTATTTTATTGAAGATGAAACTGACATTTTTGAAGAACACAGTGTCATTTTAAACAAAATAGAATGTTTTCCATTTGGTCTTTGCTTTTTAAATTTTTATATTTCTTACTTCCTATTTTTAAGGTATTATCTGTTGCATTTTAATTCATTTGCTCCTTCTAGTGTACTCTTCATTTCTAAAATATTTTTCTTTTATTTATAATATTTCCAGAGATATATTACCTAATTTTTGAGTGTTTCTAATTCTGATTAATGTTATTTCATATATCATTTTCATAGTTGTTTAGCTTTTTAGTTATTTTATTTTTTTAGGTTATAATTTTAATCTATTTTGTGGTAATGTTTTTCTAATGTGCATTAATTATTTTAGGGATATTACTTGGCTTCTTGATCTGTTATCTGATGTTGACTTAAGATCTGATCCTTCCTTTCCTCATTTACCCTTGAAATTAGTTTTCCTTGATTTTTAGAAATAGTTGTTATTCAAGATAGTTTCTCTAACCTCATGGCTCTAGAGCTCTCTCTTTTGTTTAATTTGTGCAATATTCAAAAAATTTGGAAGCTTATTTTCTGGAAATACATTTTCCCTTACTTTTATCTGGACCTTCCCTTTCCTTTAGTGCTCTTGTCTCTGTGCTGCTCAGATGGGCGTCTCCTTGCTGGAGACGCTACAGTTTCTCTTCATTTGAACTCTTTGCCCTCAAAGTAAGTTTTGATGAGTTAGTTTGGGAGTTCATAGAGCCCAGACTTCTCTGGTCCTGTCAGACTTTACTGCAAACTCCTTTAACTCACTCATTATTAGAGGGTGTAAAACTCCTCTCAGTTTCAGATAAAATTTCCAGTGAGTACTTTTTGGATATTTTAGCATTCTCAAGTTCATCTGATGCCCCTTGTTTTTCTCTGGTTCCTCCTGCAAAGGTACTGATAAAGTGCAGTTCTTATTGGTGTCAGCGGTTACTCCTCATCCACTCATATTTTACAGTCTATGGAAATATGCTGTCAACTATTGTTTTTGTTTGTTTGAGACGGAATCTTGCTCTGTTGCCAGGCCGGAGAGAAGTGGTGTGATCTCAGCTCACTGCAACCTCTGCCTCCTGGGTTCAAGCGATTCGCCTGCCTTAGCCTCTTGAGTAGCTGGGATTACAGTTGTGTGCCATGACGCTGGGCTGATTTTTTGTATTTTAATAGTGATGAGGTTTCACCACCTTGGCCAGGATGGTCTCGATCTCCTGACCTCGTGATATGCCCGCCTCCCAAAGTGCTGGGATTATAGGCACGAGCCACCACACCCAGCCACTGTCACCTTATTTTTTTATTTTTTTTATTTTTTTATTTTTTTTCTGCCGGGCGTGGTGGCTCAAGCCTGTAATCCCAGCGCTTTGGGAGGCCGAGACGGGCGGATCACGAGGTCAGCAGATCGAGACCATCCTGGCTAACCCAGTGAAACCCCGTCTCTACTAAAAAACACTGTCACCTATTTTTAAGGATGATCTCCATGGGTATTTGGCTTTGTTATCCTATTTGCTCTGTTTCTCTTTATAGGCTGATTTAAGGATATTCAAAATATTATGCCACTTCTGCTGTCATCTTCCTAGAATTCACCAAAAACGAACTCTTGATTCTGACTGCCTTTCCTGTACTAAACATGCTCCTTCCTCAAGCCCACTTCATCTCAGTCATGCCGCCACCATCTACCACAGTATGAAAACCTGACATCTGGGAGTCATTCATGATGCCCCATTTTTTCTCATTTGTAACATTTAATCTGTCAAACTTCTTGACTTCCTATCTCCTACACTGGAACCATACTGCTGTTGAAGGACATTTGCTGATGGAATATATTTGCCATTCTCACATTTGGGCAATGTCCCGCATTATGCCTCTATCTTCCAGAGTAGAAGCTAGAGATTCAGTTTCCCCAATATCTTGTGATATATTATCTTCCTATCAGATGCACCCATTTGAGACTGCAGTTCATAAGACAGCTATGTGATAAGGCAAGAATCCACTTCTGACAAGGTAGCAGTGGAAGGTTTCAGCTTCAAGGAACAATAGTTGCATAATTTAAAGTATCTGGTTCTTAGTTCTTAGGGTAACTGATGTGAGCGAAGGTGCAGGGGACACAGCAGCAGTGGGTCTTCAGTGGGGCCATTTCCTGGTTAGAGTTGAGCATCTTCTCTAGTTGGATAGCCTCAAACAATCACTTTCCGGCCTTTCCAGAAATTCTAAGAACTACCTAACACCCATAAAATATTGCTTTCCTACTTATATTAGCTCGAGAGGGTTTCAATATTTGCTACTATGGATGCAATGACATACCACTGCTCTTTTTTCAGTTCCTCTGATGCGCCAACCACAGCCTCATGCCCTCTGAAGACAATCCCTCCATCTCTGCAACTGTCGTCTCAACTACCATTTCCACTCTTTTCTGAAAATAGGAAGAAGAGAACATTTCAGGTTCTTTTTAACCTCACTTTAATTGCTGAGTACTGTTTTTCACAGCAAAGACTTCTGCACTGCAGAAAAGCTAACTATAAAATGACCTTCTTTCCCTCCAAAGAGCTCAGCCCACTTTTCCACACCCAAATTCCTATGATTTATATGGTCCTATTAATTGTAAAAATCATAGAAAGGGTGGGGCTTTCTACGTTTGATGTGTATTCAGTTATTTTTTATGGAGCTTGTACTTCCATAGGTTTTATTTTGCCCTCATTAAAACAGGTTCGTCATCTCTTAAAATCTAACATAGTTATATTTTACCTCTGTGTTCTGTGTTCAGGACTCAAAGATAAAATATGAAGCCATTTTGAAAGTAAAAGATATGGAGGAGAAAACAGAAACTTGTTAAAACCAATACTTTGCCAGGAGAAGTCACGAGGAAAATCTAAGTTATAAAATTTTTGAAAACTTCAGACAAATCCCAGAAATGATGAAGTTTGACCTAGGAAGAAAAAACAATCTGGGAATTCTACTGTTTCTGACATTTGACCAATTTCTTTGGAAAAATGATTGAATGGCTGCTGATACACTTGAAGATGAACACTTGATATATTACTGCTAAATACTGGAGAGATCCTGAGAGGAAAGTCTGAGGAACTTAGACCCTGAACATTTAGGAACAGTAGATATTTGAAACTCAATACAGGACTGAATTATAACAATAGAATCCACAAGCTGCCCGACCACTTATGGAATCAACTGTACCCCTCAGTCCTTAGGGAAAAATATGACATCAAATCTGTTACTACCGTATTTTTATAATCTCCAGAAAGAATTTCCACCCTCAACAGTAATTCTTGTACTAACAAATGCCTGTGTTCCTTTTCTTTCCTGCCTTTAATAGTATAGGGGTCAAGGTTTTTTTCACTGCTTAACTTGATACAGATTTGTATTGAAATACATGTTTTAAATGTCACTGTTGGCCTCACTAATTTCATCACATTTTTTTCCTCAAAGAATTTATTTTGCTTATGGGTAAGTGAATTTGGGGAATGAGTAGTTGCCTTATTTGCCTTCTATTTTGCACATTTTCCCAGACATGTCAATATTACTTAGCACCACATATGCTTAAAACTCCTAATATTTATAAACAATTTCAAAAACAATTTGCTTACATTTCTTTAGACATTTTATAAATATGGTATTCATCTGAAATGTTTATCTTCACAGTATATTACAAACAAAATGATGCCACAAATGCCCTGTTACTATTGAAATATACATTCATTTACTTTGGGAAGATTATTAAAAATAATATTTTTAAACCTACTAAAATAAAATCAAACTTTACTTGGTAGTGAAAATAAATGCCTTGCTAAAGGAAATCCAGCACAGCACAACATGAACTTCTATCTACATAGATTGGGACCCTGGTATCTAGAAGAAAAGGTCCAGATAATATGAAGAGAATATTTTGTTATCCGCTGATATGATTATATCAATATAACGTAGTTACTTAAAACTGGCTTGAGAGATCAGTGGAAGCCTCAGAGTTTAATGTTTCTAGACAATTTCTTTTTTTTCCTCTTTTTGAGTCCAAATCTGTAACAGGTTAATTCAATTCAACAAACCTCCAACATGGAGAAATGGAAAAACCTCCTCATCTCCACACAGGTGTAGATAAAGGAAATTGCATCATCTGTGGTGCAGGCACAGAGAAAAACTTGCAGAATATGATGGATTGAAAATATTGGGACTGAGAACCCAGACACTATGCATGGGTGACTGTTCTAAGTGAACCACTAGCATGGAGTTCAGCCAATAACCTGCCATGCCTACGCCTTGTTGAGTGTAGCTGTGCAACTACACAGTGCAACTGTGGCTTGTTGAGTGGCTTTACAAGAAGCAACAATTGTTTTTGGGTGACGATGGACTCTTCCAATAGGGAAGATAACAAATTTCTGGGATCCCTTTGGTTCAGACCTAGCAGATGTTTCACCTTTGCAGGCTGCTGACCAGTTGTCACCCCCTTGGTCTGTTCCATGATGAAACAGACCCCCTTGGTCTCTTTCCATGTTCTTTCTGAAAGAACAACATTCAGATGTTTACTGGTCTATGCTGTCTTTATCCCTTTTGAGGCTTTATAAAGCCAGAATGCAATACCTACTGGTATCTGTGACTTTTACTTCTGCCATCCTCCAACTCCATCCCGTTCTTCACAGACACAGGCCTAGGGTTTCATGAATGGCAGCCCAAGGTGTTTGAACTTCATTATGTAGAGAGTACAAAATATTTAAATCTTTGTGGAACACAAAAACAAAGACAGCTTCCAGAAGGTTGATAGGAGAGCAGGGTACAGTCAGATGGAAGCAGGGAGAACACTGGGAGTGGGGGAACCGTTTATGATTAATCAGAATAGATCAGGTGTGAGGTGATGTGAAAGCGGAGGTCAGTGGGATCCAATCCTTATCACTTCAAGAGGAAGAGCAAATGTATTCATTGTTTTCTCTCTTGGAAAGTTCCTTTAGAGGGGTAGCAGAGTAGGTCTGTCTGCACAGTAAGCCTTGGGCAAGTGGATATGCAAATGGAAATATTCATAACTCTGCAGAGACCAAAGGTGTGATGACTGGCCTGGCTCTAGCTGCTGCTTCTCTCTTGTCCAAATCCCAAACAGTACACTTAATGCTCTTACAGAATCTCTGAACAATCCTGATTCGAAGCACAGCGTGATAAGAAGGCTGCCTTCACTCAGCATCAAGACCTTGAGTCTGCTCCTCCTGTTGCCAGCATGTCACTCCACTGCCCAGGGCCTGGTTGGTTACACCCTATCCTGTCCATGGACACTTTTTTGTGGTTCCTTGGTAATGGTTTTTCTGTCTGTGGTACTCTAGGACTCAGAGGTTGCCTTCTGTGATCAAGATCTCCAGTTCCTCTGGTAGCTACCTTCACTATCTTCTGTTACCAACCACTGGCATGGAGTTCTGCCAACCATCTGCCAGGCCTACCCCTGCTTGGATCTATTTATACCACAAGTCTTGGTTTCTGTTCACTTCAGTTATGGTACTCACACCTTACCTGTCCTTTCTTCATTTTGGGTGTAACACATTCTTCACACTCCCACATGCCAGCTGTAGCTGTTGTCACTGAAAACCACCCCCAGTGAGCCCTGCCTCCCTCTCCTAATGCTCTTCTCTAGTGCCCTCCCTCCCATATTGTAGCTGGATGACCTTGTGACTTGCCAGTAGAATGGGGCGGAAGTGATGCTGACAGTTCTGAACCTAAGCATTAAAAAGGACTAGCAACTTCTGCTCCTGTGTTCTTAGAAGCTAGTTACCATGTGAGATGTCCAAGTATGCCGCTGAAGGATAGGCCCCATGGAGAGCCTTGGAGGATGAGCTCTGTGGAGAGTGAAGCCATGTGGTGGAGCACTGAGGCACAAGACAAGTGAGGAAAGAGCTCATCTGGGACATCCCAGTACAGTCAAGCCTCCAAATGACTCCAGCCCCTGCCGTCATATGACTGCAACCACATGAGAGACCCCAAGTAAGACCAGCAGGAAAACCACCCATCTGATCACAGTCAACTTATGAAATTATAAAGAACAGTAATACATTATTGTTTTACAGTGATGTGTTATGCAGATGCAAATATCGAAATCAAACTCCTGAACAACAGATTCTTGACTGACAGGTTTTTTTTGTCAGAACTGCTAAGAGTAACAGTCAACATTTATGGAAGACTAAATTCTAGGAATTGTTTCAGGTGCTTTGCATATATGAGGTAATTTGATCTGCAACAACAACACTATGAGATGTACACTGTTACTACCCTGCATTTTACAATGGGGGAAACCAAGGCTTAGAAAGGTGACTTACCTTGCCCAAGATTACAGAATGGATAAGAATCTGAATTTAAAGCCAGGTAACCTGGCTTCTAAGCCCTCAACTCTATTGTCTCCTGATCTTAGCATTTGTCAAATTGACCATCTTCTACTATCACAAGTATCAAGAATTACATTGGGTATCTATAGAACATTATAGGACATATCCACGAATCAGATAAAGTGATGACTCTTCTTTGGGTTTTTACCAGGATATGGAATCACATGTATCATAATGGTATAATTTAAGAAGTGCTGGGAAAGTCCCCTGGACCCCCAAAATGTTTCCACTGAGAAGTCGGCTGCTAGATGTATTGGCGCTCCTTTGTATGTTATTTGTTTTTTCCCTCTTGCTGCTTTTAGGATCTTTTCTTTATACTTGACCTTTGGAAGTTGGATTATTAAATACCTTGAGGTAATCTTCTTTGGGTCAAATCTGCTTGGTGATGTATAACCTTCTTGTACTTGGATATTGATATATTTCTCTAGGTTTGGGAAGTTCTCTGTTACTTTTATTTTTGAATAAACTTTCTACCCTTGTCTCTTTTTTCTACCTCATCTTTAAGGCAGTACCTCTTAGATTTGCCCTTTTGAGGCTATTTTCTACATCTTGTGGATGTGCTTCATTGTTTGTTATTCTTTTTTCTTTCGTCTCCTCTATGCATTTTTAAATAGCTTGTCTTCAAGCTCACTAATTATTCTGCTTGATCAATTCTGCTATTAAGAGACTCTGATGAATTCTTTAGTGTATGTATTGCATTTTTCACTCCCAGAATTTCTGCTTGATTCTTTTCAATTATTTCAATCTCTTTGTTAAATTTATCTGATAGAATTCTCAATTCCTTCTCTGTGTTATCTTGAATTTCATCGAACTCCCTCAAAACAGGTATTTGGAGTTCTCTGTCTGAAAGGTCACATACCTCTGTCTCTTTGGGATTGGTTTCTGGTGCCTTACTTAGTTTGTTTGGTGAGGCCATGTTTTCCTGGATGGTCTTGATGCTTGTGAATATTCATCAGTTTCTGACTATTGAAAAGTTAGGTATTTATTGTAGTCTTTGCAGTCTGTGCTTCTTTGTACCTGTCCTTCTTGGGAAGGCTTTCCAGGTATTTGAAGAGACTTGAATGTTGTGATCTAAGATTTTGGTCACTGAAGCTATATCTGCATTAAGTGGCACCCCAAGCCAGTAAGGCTGTGACTCTTGCAGACTTGTAAAGATACTGCCTTGGTGGTCTTGGGTAAGATCCCGAAAATTGCCTGGATTTCCAGGCAGAGATTCTTGTTCTCTTCCCTTACTGTCCTCCAAACAAATGGTGCCTCTCTTTGTGCTGAGCAACCTGAAGATGCAGGAGGGTGACACAAGCACCCCTATGGCCACCACCACTGGGACTGTGCTGGGTCATCCTGAAACCAGCATAGCACTGGGTCTTGCTCAAGGACCAGGATGGCCACTGCTTGCCTACCACCTAGGTTTACTCAATGGCCAAGGGTTCTACAATCAAGAGGTGGCAAATCCAGCCAAGCTTGTGTCATTCCCTTCAGAGCAGTGAATTTTTCTGGGCCCAAGGTAGGTCCAGAAGTACCATCTGGGAGCCAAGGCCTAGAGTTCAGAACCTTACATGTATACCCAGTGCTGTATTCTACTATGGCTGAACTGGCACCCAAGCTGCAAAACAAAGTTCTTCTCACTCTTCCCTCCCCTTTTCTTTCTTTCTTTCTTTCTTTCTTTTTTT
>NW_012099210.1:3495206-3502927 GCF_000951045.1 Mandrillus leucophaeus
TTTTTTTTTTTTTTTTTTTTTTGGAGTCTTGCTCCATCGCCCAGGCTGGAGTGCAGTGATGCGACCTCAGCTCACTGCAACCTTCGTTCCTGGGCTCAAGCAATTCTCCTATCTCAGCCTCCTGAGTAGCTGGGACTACAGGCATCTGCCAACGCACTCGGCTAATTTTTGCATTTTTAGTACAGATGGGGTTTCACCTTGTTTTTCAGGCTAGTCTCGAACTCCTGACCTCAGCTGATCCACCCGCTTCGGCCTCCCAAAGTGCTGGGATAACAGGTGTGAGCCACTGTGCCCAGCCTTCCCTCCTCTTTTCTTAAGCAGAATATTCCTTGTAGCCACCAGTGCCCTAGATCTACGGTGAGTATTGCCTGGCTACTGTTGATGTTCATTCAAGGCCCAAGGGCTCTTCTGTCAGCTTGTGGTGAATGCCGCCAGTCCTGAGTCTCCATTCAGAGAAGTGGGCTTCCCTGTGGCCCAGGGCAGGTCCAAAAATGCCATCTAGGAACCTAGACCTGGAATCGGGGACTCCAGGAGCCCACTTGGTGCTCTATCCCACTGTAGCTGTGCTGGCAACCAAGCTGCAAGACAAAGTTTCCTTTACTCTCCCCTCTTCTTTTCTAAAGCAGAAGGAATCTCTCCCCATAGCCGCCACAGCTGGGAATGTGCTTGGTCACACCTAAAACCAGCACATCTCTGAGTCTCAACCAAGACCTGTGGTGAGTATTGCCTGGCTACTGCTGCTGATAATTCAAGGCCCAAGGACCCCTTAGCCGGCAGGTAATAAATCCTGCAGCAGCTGCATCTTTCTCTTAAAGGCGACAGGTTCCCTTCGGGCCTATGGTGTCTAGAAATGTCTCTGGGACCTAGGTCCTGAATGGGGGCCTCAGAACTTTGCTTGGTCCCTATTATACTGTGGCTGAGCTAGTATCCAAGTTGCAAAACAAAGTCCTTTACTCTTTTCTCTCATCTCCTCAAGCAGAGTGAAGGAGTTTCTCCTGGAGCTGTGAGCTGTGCTGCCTGGAGCTGGCGGAGGGGCAATGCAAGCACTCCTTTGGCTGTCCAAGTTAGTGTCTCACTAGGTCACATGCCCTTCAACTCCACTGGTTCTCAGCCCAGCACAGCACCAGGGCTTGCCCAAGAATTGCAGTCTTTGTGGCCTAGACTGCCTTTCAAGTTTATCTAGAACTCTAGAGCACTTTAGCCCATCGTGGTGAGACTTGTCAGAACTCAGGTTCTGACAACTGGGATGGACAATTCGCTTCTGGCTAGGGTTGGTCTAAATGCTCCCTCTGTGGGTACCGACTGAGTTCTACCCCAAGTCGTTTTCCACTATGACAGGCCAGCTCTGAATTCCAATGTAAATTTCCATGATTTCTGCACTTTTCCTCTCCCAGATGCCCAGATTCTCTCTCTGCATCATGTAGCCACTGCCAAGGGATGAGGAAGGAATGGTGTAGGTAATTCAAGACTGCCTTTCATACCCTCTTTAGTGCCTCTTATGATGTTAAAACCAGGTGCTGGGGTCACTTACCTGGCTTTTAGCTCTTATGAAGGTGCTTTTGTGTATGGATAGTTGCTCAGTTTAGTGTTCCTGTGGTGGTGGGGGGATAAGTGCTAGAGGCTTCTATTCGGCCATCTTGCTCTGCCCCCTCCTCCAACCTTGTATTTTAGTATACACAACTAATAAAGTCTAATGTTATTTCAAACCTCTCCTGTCCCCTCCAGTGATGGTGGGCTCTTAGGACCCTTCAACTCTATATTTCAGATTTCCATTTTAATATTATTTAGTACTTACTTTTAATCCCTCAGATTTTTTTCAGTTATTATTTTTGTATTCCTTTGCTCACCATTTCTTCTTGCATCCTATTTTCCTATCTGAGTCAATTATTTTTTTACCTGAAGTGTATCCTTCAATTAGCTATTCTTTCATCAATAACCTAAGTGTAGGGGAGTCTCTCCATTTTTATTTGCTTAAAAATGTTTTCAGTTTGTCCTCATACTTGATTGGTCTTCTACTTGCTTATAGAATTCTAAGTTGAAAATATTTTTCCTCAGGACTCTGCAGATATTATCACCTAGATAATCTAGAATTTTTTAGTGTTTGCAGTTGCTATTGAGATATGTGCTATCCATCTAACTGTTCCTTCGTAAGAAATCTCTTTCCTTTTTTGCTTCCTTTTAACAGTTTCTCTTAGTTTTCTTAGACAATCTTATTACATATATTCATTTGTGATGTATCTTTATACTGTGCTTCTTGAATATTCATGTATTTTACCAACTTTGGAAATTTCTTAGTCATTATATTTTGAATTTTGCCTCTTTATTGTTCTCTGTATTCTTTCCTTCTGAAACTTTCAGAAATATATTGGATCGTCTTACTTTCTTCTCTTGATTTCTTACTTTTGCTTATATATTTGCCATTTCTTCCTTTTTATACTACATTCTTAGATTTTTTCAGTTCCATTATACATTATTATACATGCCTTTTTTCTTCAACTATGCCTAACTAGCTCTTTAACTCACCTGCTGAATTTTCTCTACAATTACGAACATTTTAACTTTTGTAATTCTCAAATCCTGAAGTTCTTTTGAAATTTCATTTGGAAATAGATTTAGTTCTTAATTTAGTATAGTGCCTAAGGCCCTGTACTCCAAATAAAGAATGCCCTTGTGCAAATGTCAACTCTTGTCACTTGTTAGATCTATGACCCAGGGCAAGTTACTTAACTTCACTGTCCTTTAGTTTCCTCAACTATAAAATGGGAAAATAATAATGCCTCATAACACAATAATAATACTATAATGTTGTGAGAATTAAATGAGTTAATATTTGCAAAAATAGAGTGTGTAGTATGTGGTCAGTGCTATGCTATCATCATCATCATCATTAACATCATTCAAAGCAAACTTGTCTTTTTGTATTTCTTTTAGAAAGTTTTTAATTTTTTTTTATTTCTATAGGTTATTGGGGGAACAGGCGGTGTTTGATTACATCAGTAAGTTATTTAGTGGTAATCTGTGAGATTTTGGTCCACCCATCACCTAAGCAGTATACACTGCACCCTATTTGTAGTCTTTTATCCCTCACCCGCTTCCCACCCTTTCCCTGAATCCCCAAAGTCCACTGGGTCATTCTTAGGCCTTTGCATCCTCAGCTTACCTCCCACTCATGGCTGAGAACATATGGTGTTTGGTTTTCCATTCCTGAGTTACTTCACTTAAAATAATGGTCTCCAATTCCATCCAGGTTGCTGTGAATGCCATTAATTCATTCCTTTTTATGGCTGAGTAGTATTCATAAGTATATATATGGATACTACTATACATCTATCTTTGATTATTTATATATATATATATATATATATAACCGTTTATCCACTTGTTGATTGGTGGGCATTTAGGTTGGTTCCACATTTTTGCAATTGTGAATTGTGCTGCGATACACATGCGTGTGCAAGTATCTTTCTCATATAATGACTTATTTTCCTCTGGGTAGATACCCAGTAGTGGGAATGCTGGATCAAATGGTAGTTCTACTTTTAGTTCCTTAAGGAATCTCCACACTGTTTTCCATAGTGGTTGTACTAGTTTATATTTCCACCAGCAGTGTAGAGGCGTTCCCTGTTCACCACATCCATGCCAACATCTACTATTTTTTGACTTTTTGATTATGGCCCTTCTTGCAGGAGTAAGGTGGTATCCCATTGTGGTTTTGATTTGCATTTCCCTGATCATTAGTGATGCTGAGCATTTTTATATGTTTGTTGGCCATTTGTATATCTTCTTTTTAGAACTGTCTATTCATGTCCTTAGCCCACTTTTTGATGGGATTGTTTGTTTTTTTCCTCACTAATTTGTTTGAGTTTGTTGTAGATTCTGGATTAGTCTTTTGTCAGATGTATAGATTGTGAAGATTTTTCCCACTCTGTGGGTTGTCTGTTTACTCTGTCAACTGTTTCTTTGCTGTGCAAAAGCTCTTTAGTTTAATTAAGTCCCAAAAATTTATCTTTGTTTTTATTGCATTTGCTTTTGAGCTGTTGGTCATGAAATCCTTGCCTAAGCCAATGTCTAGAAGGGCTTTTCCAATGTTATCTTCTAGAATTTTTATAGTTTCAGATCATATATGTAAGTCCTTAATCCATCTTGAGTTTATTTTTGTATAAGATGAGAGGTGAGGATCCAGTTTCATTCTCCTACATGTGGATAGTCAATTATTTCCGCACCATTTGTTTTGAAAAGGGTGTCCTGTCCCCATTTTATGTTTTTGTTTGCTTTGTCAAAGATCAGTTGGCTGTAAGTATTTGGGTTTATTTTTGGGTTCTCTATTCTGTTCCATTGATCTACGTGCATATTTTTATACCAGTACCATGCTGTTTTGGTGACTATGGCCTTATAATATAGTTTGAAATCAGGTAATGTGATGCCTCCAGATTTGTTCTTTTTGCTTAGTCTTCCTTTGGCTATGTGGGCTCTTTGTTGGTTCCATATGAATTTTAGAATTGTTTTTTCTAATTCTGTGAAGAAATGATGGTATTTTGATGGGAATTGCATTGAATTTGTAGATTGCTTTTGGTAGTATGGTCATTTTCACAATATTGATTCTTCTCATCCATGAGCATGGAATGTGTTTGCATTTGTTTGTGTTGTCTACGATTTCTTTCAGCAATGTTTTGTAGTTTTCCTTGTAGAGGTCTTTCACCTCCTTGGTTAGGTATATTCCTAAGTAATTTTTTTCTTGCAACTATTGTAAGAGGGGTTGAGTTCTTGATTTGATTCTCAGCTTGGTCACTGTTGGTGTACAGAAGAGCAACTGATTTGTGTACATTAATTTTGCATCTGGAAACTTTGCTGAATTTTTCTTAGCAGTTCTAGGAGCTTTCTGGAGGAGTCTTTAGGGTTTTCTAGGTAAAAAATCATATCAGCAAACAGCAGCAGTTTGACTCTCTCTTTACTGATTTGGATGCCCTTTATTTTTTTCTCTTGTCTGATTGCTCTGGCTAGGACTTCCAGTACTACATTGAAGAGGAGTGGTAAGAGTGGACATCCTTGTCTTGTTCCAGTTCTCAGGGGGAATGCTTTCAACTTTTCCCCTTTCAGTACTGTGTTCGCTGTGGGTTTGTCATAGATGGCTTTTATTATATTGAGGTATGTCCTTTGTATATTGACTTTGCTGAGAGTTTTAATTATAAAGAGATGCTGGATTTTGTCAAATGCTTTTTCTGCATCAATCGAGATGATCATGTGATTTTTGTTTTTAATTCTGTTTATGTGGTGTATCACATTTATTGATTTGCATATGTTAAACCATCCCTGCATCCCTGGTATGAAACCCACTTGATCATGGTGGATTATCTTTTTGATATGCTGTTGGATTTGGTTAGCTATATTTTGTTAAGGATTTTAGCATCTATTTTCATCAGAGATATTGGACTGTAGTTTTCTTTTTTGGTTATGTTTTTTCCTGGTTTTGGTATTTAGGTGATACTTGCTTCATAGAATGATTAAGGGTAGGTTCCCTCTTTCTCTGTCTTATGGAGTAGTGTCAATAGGCTTCATACCAATTCTTCTTTAAATGTCTGGTAGAATTTTGCTGTGAATCCGTCTGGTCCTGGACTCTTTTTTGTTGGTAATTTTTTAAATTATCATTTCAATCTCGCTGCTTGTTATTGCTCTGTTCAGGGTATCTAATTCTTCCTGATTTAAGCTGAGAGGGTGGTATCTTTCCAGTAATTTATCCATCTCTTCTAGGTTTTCTAGTTTATGCACATAAAGGTCTTCATAGTAGCCTTGACTAATCTTTTGTATTTCTGTGGTGTTAGTTGTAATATCTCCCATTTCATTTCTTATTGAGTTTATTTGGATTTTCTGTCTTCTTTTCTTGGTTAATCTTGCTAGTGGTCTATCAATTTTATTTACCTTTTCAAAGAATCAGCTTTTTGTTTCATTTATCTTTTGTATTTTTTTTTTTCAATGTCATTTAGTCCTGCTCTGATCTTGGTTATTTCCTTTCTACTGCTGAGTTTGGGTTTGGTTTGTTCTTGTTTTCTTGTTTCTCTAGTTCCTTGAGGTGTGACCTTTGATTGTCTGTTTGTGCTCTTCCCTCCTTTTTGATGTAGGTGTTTAGGGCTATGAACTTTCCTGTTAGCATCGCCTTTGCTGTGTCCCAGAGGTTTTGATAGGTTGTGTTGATATTGTTGTTCAGTATAAAGAATTTTTAAATTTCCATCTTGATTTCATTGTTGACCCCATGATCATTCAAGAGCAGGTTATTTAATTTCCATGTATTTTCATGGTTTTGAAGGTTCCTTTTGGAGTTGATTTCTAGTTTTATTCCACTGTGGTCTGAGAGAGTGCTTGATATAATTTCAATTTTCTTGAATTTATTGAGGCTTGTTTTGTGGCCTATCATATGGTCTATCTTGGAGAAAGTTCCATGTACTGTTGAGTAGAAAGTATATTCTGTGGTTGTTGGATGGAATGTTCTGTATACATCTGTTAAGTCCATTTGTTTCAGGGTATAGTTTAAATCCATTGTTTCTTTGTTGACTTTCTGTCTTGATGACCTATCTAGTGCTCTTTATGGAGTATTGGAGTCCCCCACTATTATTGTGTTGCTGTGTATCTCATTTCTTAGGTCTATTATTACTTGTTTTATAAATTTGGGAGCTCCAGTGTTAGGTGCATATATGTTTAGGATTGTGATATTTTCCTGTTGGACAAGGCCTTTTATCATTATATAATGTCCCTCTTTGTCTCTCTGAATGCTGTTACTTTAAAGTTTGTTTTGTCTGATATAAGAGTAGCTACTCCTGCTTGTTTTGGTGTTCATTTGCATGAAATGCATTTTCCCACACCTTCACCTTAAGTTTGTGCAAGTCCTTAATGTTTTAGGTGAGTCTCTTGAAGGCAACAGATAGTTGGTTGATGAATTCTTATCCATTCTGCGATTCTGTATCTTTTAAGGGGAGCACTTAGGCTATTTACATTCAAGGTTAGTATTCAGTTCCATTCATCATGTTATTTGTTGCCTGTATAACTTGGTTTTTTGTTTTTGTTTTTTAAATTATATTTTTGTTTTATAGGTCCTGTGAGATTCATACTTTAAAGAGGTTCTGTTTTGATGTGTTTTCAGGATTTGTTTCAAGATTTAGAGCTCCTTTTAGCAGTTCTTGTAGTGGTGGCTTGGTAGTGGCAAATTCTCTCAGCATTTCTTTGTGTGAAAAAGACTCTCTTTCCTTCTTATATGAAGCTTAGTTTTGCTGGATACAAAATTCTTGGCTGATAACTGTTTTGAAGAAGCTGAAGATAGGGCCCCAATCCCTTCTAGCTTGTAGGGTTTGTGCAAGACATCTGCTGTTAATCTGATAGGTTTTCCTTTACAGGTTACTTGGTGCTTCTGTTTCACAACTCTTAAGATTCTTTCCTTCACCTTAACTTTAGATAACCTGATGACTATGCCTAGGTGATCTTTTTGCGATGAATTTCCCAGGTGTTCTTTGTACTTCTTGTATTTGGTTGTCTAGGTCTCCCACAAGGCCAGGGAAATTTTCCTTGATGACTCTCCCAAATATGTTTTCCATACTTTTAGAATTCTCTTCTTCCTCAGGAGCACCAACTATTCTTAAGTTTGGTCATTTAACATAATCCCAGACTTCTTGGAGGCTTTGTTCATATTTTCTTATTCTTTTTTCTTTGTCTTTGTTGGATTGGGTTAATTCGAA
>NW_012099210.1:3508297-3508851 GCF_000951045.1 Mandrillus leucophaeus
GGTTTTGATAGGTTGTGTTGATATTGTTGTTCAGTATAAAGAATTTTTAAATTTCCATCTTGATTTCATTGTTGACCCCATGATCATTCAAGAGCCAGGTTATTTAATTTCCATGTATTTGCATGGTTTTGAAGGTTCCTTTTGGAGTTGATTTCTAGTTTTATTCCACTGTGGTCTGAGAGAGTGCTTGATATAATTTCAATTTTCTTGAATTTATTGAGGCTTGTCTTGTGGCCTATCATATGGTCTATCTTGGAGAAAGTTTCATATACTGTTGAGTAGAAAGTATATTCTGTGGTTGTTGGATGGAATGTTCTGTATACATCTGTTAAGTCCATTTGTTTCAGGGTATAGTTTAAATCCATTGTTTCTTTGTTGACTTTCTGTCTTGATGACCTATCTAGTGCTCTTTATGGAGTATTGGAGTCCCCCACTATTATTGTGTTGCTGTGTATCTCATTTCTTAGGTCTATTATTACTTGTTTTATAAATTTGGGAGCTCCAGTGTTAGGTGCATATATGTTTAGGATTGTGATATTTTCCTGTTGGACAAG
>NW_012099210.1:3512716-3526864 GCF_000951045.1 Mandrillus leucophaeus
ACTCTCCCAAATATGTTTTCCATACTTTTAGAATTCTCTTCTTCCTCAGGAGCACCAACTATTCTTAAGTTTGGTCATTTAACATAATCCCAGACTTCTTGGAGGCTTTGTTCATATTTTCTTATTCTTTTTTCTTTGTCTTTGTTGGATTGGGTTAATTCGAAGACCTTGTCTTTGAGCTCTGAAGTTCTTTCTTCTACTTGTTCAGTTCTATTGCTGAGACTTGCCAGAGCGTTTTGCATTTCTGTGTGTCCATTGTTTCCTGAAGTTTTGATTGTTTTTTATTTATACTATATATTTCCTTGAATATTTGTTCCTTCACTTCTTGGATCACTTTTTGGATTTCCTTACATTGGGCTTTATCTTTCTCTGGTGCCTTTCTGATTAGCTTAATAACTAACCTCCTGAATTATTCTTCAGGTAAATCAGGGATTTCTTCTTGGTTTAGGCCCATTGCTGGTGAGCTAGTATGATTTTTTGGCAAGTGGTAAAGAGTCTTATTTTGTCATATTACCAGAGTTGGTTTTCTGGTTCTTTCTCATTTGAGTAGGTTCTGTCAGAGGGAAGGCCTAGGGCTAAAGGCTGTTGTTCAGATTTTTTTGTCCCATGGGGTGTTGCCTTGATGTAGTACTCTCCCCTTTTTCCTATTGATGTGGCTTCCTGAGCACCAAGCTGTAGTGATTGTTATCTCTCTTTTGGATCTAGCCACCTAGTGAGTCTACCACTACCTGGCTGGTACTGGGGGTTGTCTGCTGAGTCCTGTGATGTGAACTGCCTGGGTCTCTCAGCCATGGATACCAGCACCTTGTTATGTATAAAGTTTTGGTGCTGCAAAAGAAATAGCACTCGAATATAAAATTTTCTTTTCAATTCTCAGCAAGGCAAGGTATTTCTATAGAAGGGTGCGCCCTTACAGATGAAGCAATGGTGAGCACACACTTGGACAAGGGAGGGGAAAGGGTTCGTATCCCTGATGCAGGTGGCCCATGCTGCTGTGTCATTCCCCTACTGGCTAGGGTTAGACTGCACAGGCTAAACTAAATTCCGATTGGCTAATTTAAAAAGAGTAACGGGGGGTAGGGAGGTGGTGAGTGATTTGGCGGGAAAAATGGTTATGACAGAGCAGGTAATCAGAATGAGTCAGGGTGGAGCAGGTGATTGAAATGAGTCAGGGTGGAGCAGGTAATCAAAAAAGTTTGCTTTATGAGGAAGTTTAAAAGTAGACGGTAAAGAATTGAACATACTGACATATTGATTCTTTGAAAAGAAATTTAGAACTCATATGTAACAACCTGTTCCAGTGGAGATGGCAGAGTGGTGAAATGGACTCTGTGAGGGTTCTTAGCTTCAGTGGTTAAATGCACTATTTTTGTGCTGTTTGGCCTCTGGCCGGGAGGTAGTGCTTTCCAGAGAGCATCAGCTGTGATAGTATGGGGAGGAACAGGTGGTGGGCAGGGCCTCAGAACTCCAAGAGTATACACTTTTGTCTTCAGCTACCTGGGCTGAGAACTTGCCCCAGGCTACCTGCCTCCCAGCTGCAAAAGCAAATATGGCTTTCCTTCTTCCCCCACCTGTGGAGTCAGCACATCGGATTGACGCCCTCCCCCAAGTTCTGGCCAGGAGGCTTCTCCATCAGTTCAAATTGTTACAAAATTCAGCTGGAGATTTCCTTCTCCCTGTGGCCTTTTCCCAGCACCTTTGGCTATCCTTCCAAAGCACCCCTGTGAGGCCAGGCAAAAACAGCTTGCCAGGGGACCCAGCGAGCTCCCAGGGCTTTTCCCACTGCTTCCTCTACCCCTGTATTTCACTCGGCTTTCTAAATTGACTCAGCTCCAGGTAAGGTCAAAATCTTCTCCCATAACCTAGGCCTTCGAGGGAGGTGTGTTTTGGGGCAGACAGTCTCCCTTTCCCACTTCCGTTTGGGCACTCAGAGTATTTGGGTTGTCTCCCAGACCCTGCAGGAGCAATCTGCTTTCTTCAGGGGGTCTGTGGGTCCTCTCAAGTTTCCTGATTTATTCCCGCAGCCGTTGTGGAGCAAAAATTCACGATGCAAGCCTCCACACACAGTTCTGTCCGAGATGGAGCTGCAATCTAGTCCTGCCTCCCGTCCGCCATGATCCTCACATGTCTTTTCACATTTCTTATTCTCGTGTTTTAATTACTTCTGGTATAGCTTTGAGATTTTAAAGCTATTCTATGGCAGTTGCTTTCTAAGGCCCAATTCTAGTCACATTCTTGGGTCTAATCCTCCTGTTGACTGTGCCTCATACAAATATTGTTACTCGCTTATTCTGTGACTTTCTATCATGAGCTTTTCTTCAACAAGGCTGGCTATTTTGTGAGAATCTTGTGTCACCTGGGTGTGTCTGCTTCCCCAGGTGGTTTTGCATTTATTATGCTAGAAGTACCAGGGGCATCTCTGTTCCATGACCCAATTTTCTGTATATCTTTTAAAATGGGAGTTCCTGAAACATAAATTCAAATTTTAAGCCAGACTCAGGTATGGAGTTTGACTTTCTTAGGGAATTGTATATTTTTTCCCATTGCCTTGTTAAACAAGAGACAAACTAGATTCACTAGAATCTCCTGTGTAGGTGGGAAGATTTCTTCAGCTGGGCCTTAGTACCAATATCCACCTCACCTGACATGAGGCTTCATGTCTACATGAGCTTTAAACCTTAGCCTTCATGTTTGGTATCAGCTGTAAGCTCAGGTCACAAACCTGGCTTTAAGTTTTCTCTTTTTCTCTTTTTTGATTCTCTTCCCAAAATATTTCATGCAGGCTTTGTAGATGTTCTCGATGCTTTGGGGTATAATAGCTCTCCCTCTTGCAGAACCCCCAGTAAACTTCTTCTCATAATATCCTTCCACAACTGTCCTCCTTGCTTACTAGTCTCCCTTCCCTCTCAATATTTCCTTTCATTTTTTCTTATTATTTCCCTCCACTTCATGATAATTCATTTCTTTCTCTAACAACATATTTTGATCCCACAGGGTCCCATGTATGCTATGACAACCTGAAAAGATAAATTACCTTATTAGTTGTTCTTCTGTTAATGAGACACCAGAGTATTTATACTCAGGGTAATGCCTATTGGATTGATGCAGGAAAATTCCATTTTAAACTCACAGACTTTGATCCTGTAGAAATATTCCCTGGTGTGTCTACCTTCTTCTCTTCTCTCTAGTATTTTAGATTTAATCATTCTGTCTGATAGCTATTGATGTGTCAGTCATATCTTCTCACTGCATTCCTGAGTCTGATAAATTGTTTTAAAAAATAACTTCAGTCAGCTATGCTATCTGGAGCAAGAATGCCTGAACTGCCTGATTCAAAGATTTAGGACTTCTTGGCAGATACAGTCTTATATTGGAGATAAGAACATCGGGCTACACAGTCTCCCTGCTGGTAGCAATTACGACACTCAACTCCTTTGCTGTGACTCATCACTCACCACAGAACCTTCTTAAAGCCATTTAACTAGTCCTGTAGATCAGAGAAGCCCACATAGAAATAGCAACCTGCAGGCATGAGTATCAGCAATGAGTAAACTAATAAAATTAGTAAATTAGAATTTGGTATAAAAAAACACAAAATAGACCTCACTGAGCCTTTACATTTTTATAATAGTGAAACTTACATAACATTTATCATTTTAACCCTTTTGCATGTACAATTCAGTAGCATTAAGTACATTCACGTTACTGTGCAACTATCACCATTATCCATCTTCAGAACTTTTTCATCATCCCAAACTGAAACTCTGTGCTCATAAAACAATGAATCCCACTTCCTCTTTTTCTCAGCCCCTGGTAACCAGTATCCTACTTTCTTTCTCTGTGAATTTGTCTAAATACCTCATACAAGTAAAATCGCACAGTATTTATCTGTATGTGTGTAGTATTTCATTTAGCATAATATCCTGAGGTTTATCCATGTTACAGCATGTATCAGAATTTCACTGAGACTTTACTTTTTAATGAATCAAATTTTATGCATTTTTTTTGGAAAAGCTAATTTTTTATTAGCCGCAAAACCATAAAAGGTTTTATCTGCATAGATGCTGAGATCATCACTGACATCTCTCACTCATTAGTCATTTCAGTGCCACTGTCTTCCACAGCCTCTGCTCAGGCTCTGTCATATTTGAACTCTCCTTAGCCTTTTAACATAAGAAGATTTTGGAAGCACATGATCTTTCACATGAAAAGGCAATTTTTATTCTGAAATATGTAAGCGGCTTGACTTTTTAGGTAAAAATTTGAAGCCACTGACCTTCACAAGTAAAGGAACTGACTAATCTGACAAGCAAATAGTGTTTTTGGAGGCCTCATCTTATCTTTAATCTATCTCCCCCGATCACCCACCACCACCTTGGAAATTGTGAAATGTAGCCGGTCAAGTAGTGGTCATCTACATCTAGGTGTTCTTGTTAGTGATCTTTATCTGAAAAAGAACCAGTGCTTTTACACTTTTTAACAACTTCCCATTGCCTGGCCAATACGGTCCAATCTTCTTAAGCTGACTTTTAGGACCCTCCCTAATAGACTCCCAAAATACATTTCCAGATTCAGCCAACCAGGAATCTTCACCATTCATATGTCCTGTATTTTCCTCATTTTTCTTAATGCTTTTCCTTTTAGTGACAACACCTCCCCTAGAACCTCTATCAAAATACCCTTAAGTAAAGCTCATTTCGAATATCCACCTTAGCCGAAAACCCTTTCAAACCCTCTCAGCTCCGTAGTATCATTTTCTTGGTTTAACCTCTCAAAACACTTGTATTTCTACCTCTTTTTTTGGAGTCTATCAGATTATCCCTCGAGTCCTAGTCATTCACACATTTGTCTTAGTGCCTTGAACTTATTAGGTTGCAAATTGCTTAACAGAGCTGGCTGCATCTTGTTCTCTCATAACACCTAGCCTTGTGACTTACAGAAAGTAGATTCTTTATAAATATATTTGTTCTGTCATTTGCTTGTTTACTTGGAGTGAGTTCATAGCATTGCAGCCTTAAACCAACAGTGGGACTGGCTCTTTAAGAGGTGAGTCCTCTGAGGTCCTAGGGGAAGGAAGAAGATAGCGCTGAAGGTAGGACCATGAAGTATAGGAAACAGATCTGAGTAGAGGACTCATGGTCACTGCTGATCATTTACCTAGGGGAAGTGGAACCTGGGTGACATTGTATTTCATCTCCTCATTGGTTTTTGTTGGTTGGAATGCTGGTAGGAAATGTACAAACTTGATCTCAAATGAAAAAAGTTGATTTGGATATGAAAAGCATCTAGATTTTTAAAGATCCATCTTCCTGTTTTAACAAGGAATGGGCAAAATCCAATGACCCAGATAATGTCTGTAACCCTGGAACATCCACAGTGCTTCACAGTGTTAACAATTAAGCTACAATAGATGGTACAGCTTTTGTAAGAAATATTAGAAATTTAGAAAAATAGACACAACCTTAAATTACTATTTTTTGGTAGGGTAATTCTAGGCCAGTCCTGTGCAAAATATACTGGTCTAGGTTGTTTGCCTAATGAATTTCTAAACTACTTTATACTAATAAAAATAAGATTTAAATCAAGCTTAATGCTTCAAGGGGAAAAAGTGGTTTAACAGCTTTTGTTCTCAAGTGAAAACTGCTATGCTCAGTTTTTTAGAAAAACGAATGTTAAATTGATTCTAGATTGAATGACTTCTGTTTGGGAGGAGTGAGAAAACAAATCAGAAATTGAGAAAATCATTGAGAAGTGAATAATGAAGCAGATTGCAAATGGTAAGTTTTTCCAGTTATTCATTTTAGGAGACAGTGGTTTGCAGAGTCACTGGCTATAGTTTTAGGATCATTAAAAGATGGAGAAAGTCCTGGAGGATTGGGAAAGAAAAAACATGTATAATTCATGTATTTTTAAAAGGAACAAAGGGAGATCTTAACAATTAAAGATTAATTTACATAGCTCCAACCCTGAGGTGAAGATTGTTGATCAAATCCTAAAAAAAAAAAAAATCTATTTATGGTATAGACATCTAGAGGCACACAGGATCCTGGAGAGGAACAGTGTGGCTTTGTGAAACTCAGTATGTATCAGACAATTTTAATTTCCTTCCATGACGGGATGACAGGACTTGTAGCTTGGAGGCAAACAATAGAGGCCATTAATCTGTCTTTTACTCAAGTTTTCAATTCTATCATACATGTGATGCCCAGCAGCCAGCCAGGAAAATAAGTTGAGCACCATGTTTCTCAAGCTGCAGGCCCTGGAGAGTTCGTGAGAATCTCTAAATAAAAGAATGCATTCTTGTACAGAAGATTATATTTTTAAAAGTATTTTACCAGTTAAAAAAAGAATTAGCTTCTGTTTTACAATTTTAAAAAAATGTATAATTGAAAGATCTTCATATAGAATGACTTCAGTTCCTTAAGTCAGTGATTTTCAAAATGGTTTAGGTCCCCAGATGTATTTTGGAGGTTGTATTACTGAGTCTCAGCAGGAACCAGATGGCATAATTAAACAGGGAACTGAGAGAACTTACTGAAGGGACTGTTTACAAGGGGTGGGCAGGATTTAGGGAGCAACAAGGGATGATGCAGCTGGAAACAACTGTTACCAGCGCTGATCCGAGAGGGGTGAAGCGGGGCAATTACCAGAACCCAGGGAGGACACCAGTGTGGCAAGAGCCACCCACATGAGTTGTGGCCTTTGGTAGAGGACACAGGTGTCCTGCCACAACCTGGCCTGAGGAAGGTGCACAAACCCATGAAATTATATGCAGATTTGGGGGCATATGTATGAATGTGTGTTTTCCGGAAGATCAGGTTCATAGATTTTATCAAGGGTCTCCAAAATGAATCCCAAATGTTAAGAACTGTGTTTGTAAAAGTAATAAATAAAATTCAAACTGTTATATTCCTGAAGTTGATAGTTTACATCCCTTATGAAGCCTCTACAGGATGCAAACCACTAGATAACATTCTATAGCTGATAAAAATAAGTCAAACACGTTATTTTGTGTACTTTGGATTACAGATTGAGTTTTTCTAAGCGATGATTAAACTTAACTGTTTCCTGTGCTGATGTTTGGGAATGAAAATGGAATACAAAAGCAAATTATATTGACTAATATATACATGTCGATCTGAAGACTTGTTCAGGTGATAACATTTGGATAAAATTACCCTGAGAGGTAGTCAGCTATTTTTTGTTATTTATTTCTGTGATTTTGTTCATTTTTGTTTCATCTTTCACTGGGGTTTAATTTTTTGTATGTTTTTGTATATAATTTTATACACACCAACAAATATGTGTGTGTACCTGTGTATATGTATGAATCTATTTATATACACATGTGGCCAGGTGCGGTGGCTCACGCCTGTAATCCCAGCACTTTGGGAAGCCAAGGTGGGTGAATCACTAGGTCAGGATATCGAGACCATCCTGGCTAACATGGTGAAACCCCATGTCTACCAAAAATACAAAAAATTAGCCGGGTGTGGTGGCAGGCACCTGTAGTCCCAGCTACTCAGGAGGCTGAGGCAGGAGAATAGCATGAACCTGGGAGGTGGAGCTTGCAGTGAGCTGAGATTGCGCCACTGCACTCCAGCTTGGGTGACAGAGTGAGCCTCCATCTCAACAAAACAAAACAAAACAAAAACATATATACATGCATAGTAAGATTGAATGAGGTATATATTATTTCATTAACATATAATGTGTAGTATACAATTATGTCATAATTATATGTAATTTTTAATATATCACCTGTTATATAAATTGTAAACATGTGTGTGTGTGTGTGTGTGTAAAATCCTTTCGGTGTCACTATGTGCCAGGCACTGTGCAAGTTGCTGAGATATAAAATGAATAAGATACTGTTGCTAGCATCGAGGAGTGAGTCAAGTAAAAGAACTTGATCTTTATATAACTATTCCAGTGGAGACAAGGCCTAAAGAGTTTTAGAAGTTCAGCTGGAAGAGCACAGGCCAGAGTCACAGACTGTCTACTCTTCTAAATTGGTAAATCTCAACTTAGGCTACAAAATAAAAAATAGAGCTTCCCAGTCCCTCTCCCAGAGATTCTTGTTGAATTGGTCGAGGTGGACCTCTGCACAGTGTTTTCAAAAGGCTTCCCTGGTGATCCTAGTATGCACCCGTGTTGAGAACCTCAGGGCGGTGTCCTGGAGTGAACACACTGACCCCCAACTTGGGCTCATCCCCCAACTCCACACCCGGGCAGTCTGAGATCCACACTCATCTCTACATACTGTGGCCTCTTAGAATCAGGACTAGTTGTTCTTCTCCTGATCATTAGTTTGCATTTTTATTTTAGAGATGCTGTAAATTTGTTCTCCTTATGAGGCAACCGCTAGCTGGCCCCAAGCCAATTCAGGGCCCAAGTTCTGCTGAGGCACAGACTGTCTGGAATGCACAGGAGCACAAGCTTCAGACTTGTACCAGTTGATGCCCCTTCCCTTTGCCTTTCCTTTTCTTGCCCACTTAGTTCTAACTTATACTATCTTGATGTGCTATTATTCAACCTTATAAGCTGTCTCAGATTCTACTGGGGAAGAAGGAGGAATATATGTTTATAATGAATGAATGAAAAAAGGAAAAAAAATACAAAAAATGCACACAAACATACATAGAAAGGACCAGAAGAGGGTTTTTGCAGGCCAATCTTCTTCTTGAAGGGTGTTCAAAAGAGGGTAAGGGTGAATGAGTAGAGAAGCGTGTTGCAGGTGAAGTAAAAAGCCGGTGCCCAGACCGAGAATATGCATAGGTAAGCAGTCAGAAGATACCTGTAGAGGACAAAACACGCTAAGAGTACAAAGGAAATGAAGACAGCTCAGGAACATGAAAAAAGGATAAATGTTCTCAACACAGCATCTGCATGAGAACGAATTCCTGTCTTCCCAGTGCAAATCTAGTTCTAAAGGAAGGAGGGAAGAAGTGATGACTTGAGGGAAAATTGAACTTGGAGACCTCCCCAAAGGAGGTGAATTTGGGGCTTGGTTTTGACAGAGGGGAAAGCCATGTGCATATGAGGAAACAAGAGGTTCTAGACACTGCCACAGATGTACGCTGATGGTACAGAGCACTTTCCTCCCCACCGTGTGAGATGTAAGGGGAGGAACAGCCAGGGAGAGCTGTACTGACCAGGACTGAATAAGGAAAGTATGAGTCTTGCAAAGACTGTGAAATTATAGTGAGAGTTTACAAGGGAAATGCTATGAAAAAGATTCATTCTTCACTTGACAAGTATTTATTGAGTGCCTAGTGTGTGTCTTGTATTGTTTTAGATGCTTGGAGCGATAGACACAAATAAAATATGTACAGTCTTTGTTCTCCAGAACCTTATAGTCTAGACAGTAGGCATTAGTTAAATAATGACCCCAATCATGACATAGTTGCAAGCTGTGTACTTTGAAGAAACAGTCGAGGAGGCTGTGGAGGGGGCCTACGGGTGACCATGGGAGGAATCTGGTTTGAGGATTAGAAAGACTTCCTAAAGGAAGGGATCTCTGAGTTGAGATTTAAACCATGAGCATGAGTTAAGTGAGAGTAGACAGCAAAAGGCTCTGAAATGGGAAGGGACATTGGCACTGAGAGTTCCCATTATCCCATATAACACCATTGTATAAATCGGGAAAAGGCCCCTCTCAGTCGATGTGGCTCAGGGTGTTCTGAGATTCACCCTGTCCAGGTCACACAGCTAGCTGGACAGGGTGGATTTCAGTCCCACTTGTCCCCACAGCCAAGCACTCCCATTGGATGGATCTGTAGGCAGTCCTTCCCAAGGGACTGTGCCTTTGTGAATTTGTGCCCTGGGTAAGACTAAAGAACCAAGGATGATGTGCCTGGAGGGCAGACACAAGGGGAAGAAGTGGGCAAGGTGAGCTGGGCTACCAAGCTGGGTCCAGTCGGGAATGCCTAAGCTGTGCAGAGGGCTTTGGTCTTCATTCTAAGACTAATGTGAAGGCCTTGAAGCAGGAAAATAACCCAATCAAACTTCAAGAATGGAGGCAGGCTGATCAGGAGCAAGGCTTCCTCAGTGATCTGGAGGAGAGATCATGGTGACCTGGACTAGGATGGGTGCCAAAAAGATGGAAGGAAATGAACAGACTGGGGAAATATTTAGGAGGATCAATTAATACGACTTAGTGATCGACTGGCTGTGAGAATTAAGGAGAAAGAATCATCACAGGGATTTCCCGGGTTTCTGGCTTGTGCAAGTGATATGGTTTACTGAGCTAGGAAATACCAGTGAGGAAGACACAGACACAAATGCACGCATGCGCACACCTGTGCACACACACCCCTCTCAGGAGTTGAGAAGATTAACTGTAATTATTTCATTCTTCTCCCTCTCATAGCCTCTCCTCCTTCCTGTAAAAAAAAAAAAAAAAAAAGGATTGTCCAGGAGCAGACAGATACAAGTTCAAACTGAAGGCTCTCTGAGGTGGCTTCCACTACATGGTCTAAAAAAATATGAAACAAAGTAAAAATCCCATCAGAAAACGATGGCGATACTATTCTAGCTTGCCTTTAGCTCTGATCTTTGAATTTGATGGTCAATTACTGGGATACCCTAAAAACAGCACTTAAAGTGTCTCTAGTGCCAAAAAGAAGTTCACAAACCAATGTACCTCTTGGTGGGTTGTTTATTGGTGACGATAAACACCTCTTGTTTATTGTTGTTGCTTACAAGAGAAAGCCATTGCCCACACAGGAGCAGGCCAGTTCAGACTCAACCAGCCAGGACCTCTTTCCTGCTCCAAGCCTCCATTTGCTCACATGTGACAATGGCTCCAGGACCCAAATAATCTGTACTATGTTGGAATTAAACTTTATTTGAGCCGCAACCATATAAATATATGTACACTACATTACATACTATACAAGTGTGCCAGTCATCCTCCACCATCCCCCATCCAGTCATTCCAACTCCCAAGTATGTCAAATTGAGAAGAACCCAAGATGCAATCAGTTCACAGAGAGCATGTGCAGCCGGGAGGAGCAGCATGCCTCCCAGAGGATCAAACGGGTAGGGCAATAGGCCGGTCTGGACAAGTCACACAAAAGGATTCCTTTAACATCTTGAACTCAAGTCTTAATTCAATTGCTATGAATTTCTCAGCCTATTTGGTTAACATTGAAATGGAATAAAAAATACAGCCTCCTCAAAACACATTTTTTACAAGAAAATAGTGACTAGAAGGCAATTTAGTCACTTGTGATTCTGAAGAAAAAGGAAGGCCTTTCTTTGCATTACTGAGAGTTTTCAGTTGAAAGGGAAATGTAATCTAGGGTTGTTATATTCCAAGACAAAACACAAACAGGCATATGTAAATCTTGAATCCTATTCTGTGGTGCACTGAAATTGTGTAGGGGTAAAAAAGAAGTATGGCCATATTTTCCTAATGATAACTTTTCCATATAGACCTACATTTCATTGACACTTTTTTCTGTAAATATTTTTAATGTGGATAATCAGTTTCTGTCACTTGTCCAATACCTAGAAGTGCCTGACAATGTTCTAACATGAATTTCTGGATTGGTTTCAGAAACAGAGTGACTGGTAACTGTATCTGCAAATGGCTGGTCTATTTTGATGTGAGCTTAATTAATGCTGCATATGAAACTCCAAATGTCATAATCCAGGAGTTTTAAAATTTTAATTATTAGACAGATTTAGTTAACTTATTATAAAATGAAATTTGAATTTAATTTAGCGTGAGTATTAAATTCTTTTACAATAAATTCCTTTTTAAGAGAGAAGGATTTCATAAAGTCTTTCCATTATGATTTTAGCATGTGGATGAGAACTATATAAAAATGCCACAAATAAAATATGACTTTCATGTTACAACTTGAGCTACCAACTTGCAGGGGAGGGTTGGGCTGCCCCGTTAGGACGTCTAGTCACAAAGTCCAAGCCGCCATCTGATGAAGTTGGAGATTAGGAGCTGGGGCTGTTGCTGGTACTCCACAAGGACATCATGAGGCAAGTTGATCTGATCACAGTCAAGTCTGTTGAGAGGTGTCACACAGACCACAGCAGCTAGAAGAACAATTAACACAACTGCTGGAATCAATGGGTTCATCTTCTCTATAGAAGCATTAGTCAAACACGCCAGCATCCATAGCACATGTACTTTGTGTATTCCTTTTTTGTAATGTAGACACGACCTACTGAAACTTCTGGTCTTCAATATAACTCATATTTTTGTGGAATCCCACCAAACACTTTATTTAAATAAGTTAACTGAAATTGTTGCAAACACTCCTCCTTCCTCTTTTCCTCCACAATTGACTCCACAATTAAGGCTCAGGAAAGCATCATATTCAAGATAAAGGAGAAAGCTTTGCAATCTGAGACATGCCATCTCCAGTTTTCTATCCTATTTTCAGTTCTTAGAGGAGGGTCTTCTTACTGGAGGATATAACTAGAGAACTAGCCATTATTCCCAAGGTGACATTTTACTCCTTGGTGCAATGGTTGAGTTTGCCTGCTGCATTGCAGCCCTAGCTGAAGAGAAAAGTAAATACAGAAGAGATATAGAATGCTGACCTCAGGAAATACCAATAAAGGTGAATACTGGTCCTCATGAAATTTGAGAGGAAAAAAACGTGATATGAAATGCTTAAATGTAAGAAGCAGCACCATGAAAGAGCAAATATATTAGCATTTGATTTCTAAAGAATCAGAATGAAATCTTATGATAAGAAACTGGAGAAAAAAGAACAAAAGTCTTTTTTAAAAATTGAAACTCTCATTTTTGAAAAGTTGTCACAAGGGCAATGTCTTTGGTTTCATCAGCGAGAAAAATTGAGTTCCATATGAATTCTTTATTGTCAGTTTCACATCAAATCTTTGATTTCAAGGAATGTGGTTACTCACATCGAAATCAGTGTTAGCCACTTTGAATTGCTAACAGTGTGATAATCTCCATCTGAATCTGCATCATTTTAAAAAGGATTTCGGTGCATATGTGATTTGATTAGATGTGTCTATATTAACAAACTTGGAAGGCATGCAGAGAGTTGGGCATGAGGATAATGTTTATTTCTTTGACCTCTCTGCTACTTCAGACTTCTTTATAAGATCTAGATTTGGGAAGAAGTAGTATACTGTAATTATAATAGTACATGCTATCTTTATTTTTAAATGACAAATAGTAACTGTATATAATTATGAGGTACAATGTGATGATTCGATATATGTGTACATTGTAAAATGGTTAAATTAACTTAATTCACATATCTATCATCTCTTATACTTGCATTTTTGTGGTGAAAACAATTAAAATCTACTCTCTTAGAGATTTTTCAATATACGTTATTACGAACTCTCATCACTATGCTATGCAATGGAGCTCTCAAGCTTAATCCTCCTTGTAACTGAAATTTTGCACCCTTTGACCAGTTTCTCCCCATTCCCCATCCCCCTATACTCTGGTAACCACCATTCTACTCTCTATTTCTATGAATTTGATTTTTCTAGATTCCACATCTAAGTAAAATCATATAGTATTTGTCTATCTGTGCCTGGCTTATTTCACTTAACAAAATGACCTTCAAATTCATCCATGTTGTTGCAAATGAGGGAGTTTCCTTCTTTTTAAAGGCGAAATAGTATTCCATCATGTATATATACCACATTTAAAAAATCTATTCATCTGTTGACGGACACTTGGTTGATTCCGTATCTTGGCTATTGCGAATAATGCTGCAACAAACATGGGAGAGCAGGTGTCTCTTTACAGCACACTGATACCAGTTCCTTCAGCTATGTACTCAGAGGTGGGATTGCTAGCTCATATGGGAATTCTTAGTTTTTTGAAGAACCATCATACTGTTTTTCATAATTGATGTACTAATTTACATTCCCATCGACAGTATTCAAGGGTTCTCTTTTCTCCACATCCTGCCAACACTTTTAATCTTTCGTCTTTTTTGATTATGGCCATTCTAGCAGATGTGAAGAGACACCTCACCATGGTTTCAATTTGCAATTCCCTGATGACTAGTGAGGTTGAGCGGTTTTGTTTTTGTTTTTGTTTTTTTTTAATATATCTGTTGGCCTTTTGTATGTCTTCTTTTAGAAACTATTCAGATCCTTTGCCCATTTCTCAATTTGTTTTCTTGC
>NW_012099210.1:3526914-3541967 GCF_000951045.1 Mandrillus leucophaeus
TTTTAATATATCTGTTGGCCTTTTGTATGTCTTCTTTTAGAAACTATTCAGATCCTTTGCCCATTTCTCAATTTGTTTTCTTGCTATTGAGTTCCTTGCATATTCTTTATATCACCTTTTATCAGATGTATCAGTTTAGAAATATTTTCTCCATGTGTTTCTCCACATTTCTCCAATCCATGTATATCTTTTTTGTTTGATATGTTATTGCTACATGCCAAGTATTTATGATATCACTTAATCCTTCACAGCTGTTCCTTGAGCTAGGTATTATTTTTGTCCCCTTTTGACAGATGATTAAATGAGGGCTTAGAAAAATCAACCAAATGACCCAGTATTACACAGCTAGTGAGAGCCAATCAACTCCTAGCTTCCTAAACTGATGAGAAGAGTTCTCTACCTTCCATCCATTTCTCCCCTGAGCTAGCACATGGTGAACCATTAGGCAATCCTGCCCTATCGGTTAGAGTGACCCATTGGTCAGACTGACCCTCTTGTTCAGTGACGTGAAAAGCAATGAAAATATTCAACTTGAGCTGCGTCAAATATTTCATCACCTAGGACCCTATTTATTCAAAACTCAGTCAGTTGTAAAGCAACTTGGCTGTACAGGTAAACAAGCAAATGGGAGAGCTGGAAACTTCCCACAGCTTTTCAAGTTAATGATCAGCAAACCTGTGAAGCCTAACATGGGCTGGCAGTCACACAGAAAAGTTGAAAGTCCTGCTCTAATCCTTCACTTTGGCAGAAGGATAAAAGGAAACCAGTGCTCTATACTTTTTACAGAGTGGGAACCGACTTTACTAAATGTCTTTTCTGGATTTCAAGGGGAATGCCAAAGATAGAAAAGAACAGGTTATAGCAATCGCAGTGTTGTTTTCTTGACCCTTGAGAATCCACTAACGAGCAGCATATAATAATCTTGTCACCTAAAATTACTATTTCCATGAGCAATTAAAAGGGACTAATTACCCAAAACAATTTGCTGAAATTAAGCCTGACAGCTTTGCTAGCATAATCCTCAGATTAGGCAGGGAGGCTGGCTGCTGGGGAGGAAGAGATACTTAGTGACCCAGCTGCCACCAAGGAGATTGTCAATGAACTGACCTGAGGCTAGAATGTTCTGGGAACACACAGACCGGAACATGGAGCTTGATGCACCCTGAGCTGAACTAGGACTGCCCAGTGATTGTCAACCCTTTGGGAACATTTATGACCCCTTTGAAAATCTGATGAAAGTCTTAATTGGAACCTCTTTTCACACAAAAATACACTTCTGCCTATACACACAAAATATTTGTGTATAACTTCAGGGGTCCCAGGGTCCCTGAAAATTCACTCATGAATCCTTAGGAATCCATACACCGCTATGGATCACCACTTTAACCCCACCTCTCTGATTCAGAATGAACTTCCAACAACGATTTCCCATGAACAATGGGCAAAAATAGCAGGGCTGGGCACAAATGCCCATGTGCACAGTAGAAGCCAAACAGGGCTGGTCTTTGGAAAATGGCAAAGCAGAAAAGATTAGCTTTGGAGTTCCCAGCCTGGCCTTTCTTCTACCTCTTCCTGGTTGTGTTCATACCCTCCCCCACTGCTCCTCAAGGGTTTGAGTTTATTAAGCAAACACTACCTTTGCTCCCTATATGCCTGGTATGTAAAGCACGGAAAATGTTTTTTAATCAACAACCCAGAGCCTTTGCACTTCCTGTATCTCCACTGAAACATTAATCTCAGGCTGTTGGCTACTTATTAAAAACAAGGTGGGGAAAATTTATATTCAAAGGGGCTGGTCAACGGTAAGAGACATAGAAACAATTTGTTCTTCTAGATCGGTGTTTCTCAAAATGTGCTCCACTAGTCTCTTGCAACAGAATCAGAGATACTTAGGCTTTATTTCAGACATACCAAATCAGAATTGGGGATGGGAGTTGGGAAAGGGCAGTGAATCTGCATGAAAATATCTTCCCAGTTAAATTATTTGTACATTAATATTTGAAAATGACTACTTTAAAGACTTGAAACTCTATCTCTGAATCATCATTACCACAAATGTACATACCTGGACCCCAGTTCTTTGGGTGCCCAAACAATGCTGAATTAGAACCAATTCATTACACCTATGAAGAATTGCCCCATACCTTTTATAAAGGTGCTATCAAAGACACTGCACATTATAATATAGCTGATAATTTCATTTAAGTTTAACATTTGGATCAAGATTTTGTGACAAACTGCAAATGTTTTTGTTTAGTAGCTAAATTTTGAGACGGAGACTTGCTCTGTCGCCCAGGCTGGAGTGCAGAGGCGCAATCTTGACTCACTGCAAGCTCCGCCTCCTGAGTTCACGCCATTCTCCTGCCTCAGCCTCCCGAGTAGCTGGGACTACAGATGCCCACCACCACGCCCGGCTAATTTTTTTTGTATTTTTGGTAGAGAAGGGGTTTCACCATGTTAGCCAGGATGGTCTCGATCTCCTGACCTAGTGATCCGCCCGTCTCAGCCTCCCAAATGTAGTGTTTTCATTTGCAGCTTGGTTTCCAGGAAACTCGGAGCTCAATCTAAGTGTTTAAATTAAGTATTGTACTCCTGGGTGGCCTCTTTAATACTGGTAACTTCTAGCCAGACACAGTGGCTCATGCCTGCAATTCCAGCATTTTGGGAGACTGAGGCATGAGAATTGATTGAACCCTAGGAGTTCAAGACAGCCTTAGCAACAAAGTGAGACCTCGACTTTGCAAAAACAACAACAACCACAACAACAAACCCACACCCCACACACACAAATTACTGGTGGTTTGAACCTGTGGTCCCAGCTACTCTGCAGGCTGAGGTGGGAAGATAGCTTTAGCCCAAGAGGTGGAGGCTGCGTGAGCTGTGGTCATACCACTGTGCTCCAACCTGAGTTACAGAGAGAGACCTTGTCTCAAAAAATAAAAATAAAAAAAGGATACCTTCCTATCTATTCCCTTAAATAAATGCCTCCTTTTTTTTTTTTTTTTTACTTCTGTTTAAATTATATTATTATGCATTCCTCTTTCATTGAAAGCTGCCACAAATGCTTTTTCAAACACAGGCAGTACAGGTCATCTTTCAATAGATGAATACAGTATTTTTTTGCACCTTATGGAATAGTGAAGAGAGTGGTGATCAGGAGACAGGAGAGCTCTATTCTAGTTCATCTCTGTTTCAGTCTATCTGTTTCCTCAGGCAGGTCAATTACACTCTCTAGACCTCATTTCATCCTCTGAGCAAGGAGCAGGTTAGATCTCAGAGGCTTCTTGCAAGTCTACATCCTCAGCTTACCTGCTTCACATGACTTGGTTAGTTCAAAAAACTGCTGTCTCCTCCAGCAGGTCCAGAGGTAACCTCGAGGACTGGGGCTTCTGCCAGATGTGGGACCCTTAAACAGAGATGTGGCAGGATAGGCAGAGGATGGAGCCTTGCGCACTTACTGGAGGTGGGGGTGGGAGGCTCACCAGGGGAATCCAGATGGCCTCCCTGGGGCCAGAGCAGGGGAAAAGAGGGCCACAGATAATGACAGCCACAGACAGGGTGGAATCAATGGCCCTAAATGATCTCTAATGTGTGAGTTGTTGGCAGTGGGGAGGGAAGAGTGGAATAGAGGCTAGGAGGGTGGAATTAAAATGAATGAAACAAAGCTATAGACACTGACTTTGATTAAAATATGTGAAAACAAAGCAAAAAGAAACATTTTTTAAAAATCTTGTCCCTCTAAAAGTAATAAGTGAATTATGTACCATTTATACCTGATTTTCCAGCTACAGTGACTGATTTTCTTGGCAAAATAAGGGCTCTGCATACTAGTAAATAAGTATCTGCTTAATGTTTTGTTTGATCCCATCACTAAGTCAATTGGTATGTGTTCAGTCCTTAGGGTTTGCTTGTAGCAGTGGTGCTCACGACGCTTAAAATGGAAAAATCTGCATTGACTTTTAGTGGTGCACATTTTGGCTCTTCTGTCCAGAGACTATGACCGTGTTGTCTCCATGGGGAGGCTGCTGGCAAGAAATGGCAGGCAGGGTGCAAAGGGGCCTGAGTCAGCAGAGCTGGGTTCAAAGTCCAGCTCACCTGTTTCCCAGCTCTGAGAAGGTGGGAAGGTTATTTAACCTTCCTGAGCTACAGTCTATTTTTCTCTTGTAAAGGTGAAGAGCACAGCAATTGGTCGCCTTGTACCCCGGCCTAAGGATTTTTCAAAATCTGGATTTATCTCCATTTTAGGGTTAAGAAATACTCTAGCTCCAAACTGATTACAACCTTTAATCCTTGCGGTATCTTTTTACCTTTATCAATGATCCTCATGTAGTTCTCAGAGTCCAATATCCTTCATTGTTGGGAACAGCAGAAGAATATAAACATGGAATTAAAGTCAAGATTCTGCTCCCTCTCATTGAACTGTATTAAGATAATATTATAAAGACTAAATATTTCCCTAAGTTACCAGTGTCTGTCCAAGGAAATAACACTGAATTCTTTAAAGCAAAGCCACTGTGAGTGCTGCAAACAACTAGACATAGAAGAGGATTTAAGCAGAACCTAAGCTTAGACAAATATTAGGCTTCATATATTGTCATGCAAGCCTGTGTCAAAAGGCAGCACTGTCTTTAAAACATGAATGCAAGTTAAACATACTTATCACAAGTTCACAGTACAAGAGGATTATCATCTTTAACCAGAATGTTTGGGGCTTAATTAAAGTAGATTTTGCTTTAAGAGAGACACAGATATGTGCATATTATAAAGTGACAGGAGAATGCATTTTTTGAGCATTACACAGTGCTTCCATTGTACAGGTTTACCTTATGCTGAAAATTTAGCCTTGGAATAATTGAGTGAATTCCACTATTTCCCTTCACCTGAATCTTTGTTAAAACAGCATTGGATTCCCAACTCTCTTTTCTAAGATAATGAGATCCGGATAGCGGCAGTGACTTATGGGTGTCAGTGGCCTTATTACAGGTAGTTTGTCCACCCATCAAATATTGAAAAACCCAGAGGTTGTAGATCTAGCAAAATAAATATTTGTATAGACCTTAGAGCAAAGGGAGGCTTGACTTTAAGGCTTTACTTCCTCTTTTGTGGACAGTTAGGAGATACTCCTAAGTCTTTTAGACAATTCTAAGCCACTTATATGGCTGGGGAATGAAGGTTAAAATTTGCAATGACCATTTTCCATGGTGAAAAAGTGTCTAGTGGCCCTTTTATTTTCGTTCATTCACTCATTCAGTAAATATTGAAAGCCCATATGGCAGGCAATATTCTAAGTACTAGGGATACAGCAATGACAAACAAGGTCCCTGTTCTTATGGCACTTATATTCTAATGGAGAGAAATAATCAATATAGGCCTTCACACATTAATATGCATGAAATAATATATAAGTTAATTTACAAACAGACTGGAAATATAGTCAGTAGTGGTAAATGTGATGCAGATAAATGAAATAGAATGACACCATTGTGAGTGAGTGAGTATAGGTAGTCATGCAAGACTTTTTTGAGGAGGTGAGATTTAGGGTGAGATGTGTAATACTAACTGCAAAGATAATAAGTGGTAATCCACATGGACCCAAGGCTTCCTTGTGCTAAGTAGATATAGAAAGATCTGTTTCTGCAATGGTCCAAACTCTGAGTAATTCATCTGAATTAGTACAATGGTTCTCTAGAAGACCCTTGTTTATGTAAAACATTGTTATTTATAAGCCATCACCTTAGTATGAATTCAGATTGGTTATCCAGTCATCTGGTAGTACTAAAGGAACAGAAGAGGTCTCAGAAGGCTGTCTGGTGAAACAGGATAGGGTGGGCCATAACTAACAGCGGCGGGGAGGGGGTTGCGGAGACATGCCTATGGACCCTGGGCTCTTAGTGCCAGGTGAAATCTTTTTTTCCATATTGCTTACCATTGGATGCCCTCTCTAACTTTCTCTGTTTCAGCAGCTGTCCGTTAATGCATTCTCAGCCCTTCCCCAAGCAAGCTTTTCTGGCTCACACAAAGTATGTTATAAATGGGTTAAAATCAGAAGGTGCCAGGTGCCAGCTTCCAAGTTTCAGTGTTACAGGAACAGGATGTTATGAAGTAGTAATGAAAGAAGAGAATACGATAGCATCCTATGTATGGGGTTTTTGTCTCTATACTTGGTGGCTGATCTTCCAAGGGGCAGCATACCAGGAATCCACCTTTTAAAACAGTAGTATCTGAGGGAGATAAAGAGCCCCTGGCACCATGAAGACATTCGGATAGAAATACTCCCAAGAACTACAGAGCTGCAGATGCAGCCTTTAGTGTGAATGTTGGCAGTCTAGAAGGGGTCTACTCCATGAAAGGCTGCAGCAGTGGCCTGGGAGAGAGCTATTTGCAGGTGAAAATCAGCTACCAGCAGGTCCAGCGGCAGCATAAGAAAGAAAATGCAGTGGGGGCCGGTAACTACAGAAACGTAGAGAAGAAAGTATCCAGGAGGGAAACCTGCAGGTAGCAGACAGAGCAAGGTCACAAAGATTTGCAGCAAGGACAGAAAGGCTCTTAGAATAACTTCACTTAGGTTTCTGCAACATCCTAAAGAGAGAAAGAAAGACTCAGAGTCCAGGTCCACAAGCCTAGAACTCTTCTTGGCTGCCAATTGGTGCCTCTTAAGAAAGAACTGTTGGTCATCACCCAGTTTTCACAAAGGCAACATGTTGATATCTCGGCATTTTACATTTAACTATTAATAAAGTGGTTAACAGATTATGTTACACTTACATATTAGGTGGAGACATGACTCAAGTGATCACTTGTTTATATAATAAATAAATGTGAGGAGGCATTTCCTAGAGCAGAAACATCTGAATCCAGGTGTCCCTGCGGGCTGTGTGGGGTGCTGCTTTCCCACTGTCACTAACTTGTAGAGAGAAAAGCAGATGCTCTTGTTCTCTAAAAGAGGGTATTAGCAATGACCTTCAAAAGAGTACAAAGACGGGCTGGGCGTGATAGCTCACTCCTGTAATCCCAGTACTTTGGGAGGCCGAGGCAGGCGGATCACTTAACATCAAGATTTCAAGACCAGCCTGGCTAACATGGTGAAACCCCATCTGTACCAAAAATATAAAAGTTAGCCGGGCATGGTGGCACAAGCTTGTAATTCCAGCTATTCGGGAGGCTGAGGCAGGAGAATCGCTTGAACCCAGGAGGCAAAGGTTGCAGTGAGCTGAGATCACACCACTATGCTCAGCCTGGGCAACAGAGGGAGACTGTCTCAAAAAAAAAAAAAAAAAAAAAAAAAAGTACAAAAATGCATTGTGTGTTCCTCCCACATTTTTACCAATAATTTACATGTGCATATATTCTGACAGATGCAAGTAGTTAAGGATAGTACTTCGACAATTAATCTCCTTAGCTTTTTTGTAAAACGCATTCTTAGAAATATGACCACATATATTCTGTTTGTAATGTATAGATTAAAATTGATTGACTATAAGGACAAGTATTGCAAGGCAAATTCCACTTATGATAAAAATGAAGCTTTATTGTGCTATAATTCTTTACTTCTTTGAAGCCTTCCTCTCTGCATATCAGGATGCGACACTTCCCTGGTGTATTGCCAACTTCATGAGCCACTCCTCCTTGGTCTCTCCCATCTCCCTTAACTTTTGATGTTTAAGCAAGGACCTCTTGTCATCTGTGTCTAGACTCATTGTTCATTATCTTATCCATTGCATAGCTTTAAATGCCATCTATATGCTCTCAACTTAGAATTTTATGTCTCCAGTCCAAACGACCCACCTAAACTCCAGATTCATAAATTCACCTGCTTGCTTGGCCTCCATTTTGATGTCTACTACCCCAACATCTTCACCCCAATTTTTTCTATCCCAGTTATACAACCTCACGCTTCCAGTAGTTTAGGCCATAAACATGGGAGTCGCTTTTAACTCCTGCCTTTCTCCCCAAATTTACATCAAGTCATCAGCAAATGTTGCTGGGTTTGTCTTCAAAATGTTTCTACAATCTGACTACTTCTCACTACCTCCGCTGCTATCACTTTGTCCATCAGCTCTCACTAGACTACTGCATTCGCCCTCTCGTTCTTCTCCCTGCTTCTGCCCTTCACCCCATCTGGGTCTTCCCAGCTCAGCAGCCACCGTGATTCTGTTAACACACAGGTCAGATCCAGCCACCTCTTTATTCAAAGCTCTCCATTTCACCCAGAGTTCTCACAGTGTCCTATACAATCTGTGTACCTTCCCTCTCTCCTACCATTCTCCACCACTGCCTCTCCCCTCCTGATCTCTTCGCTCTTCCTCCAGTTCTCCCTGAGTGCTCCTCCTGCCTGTGGCCTTGGATTTGCATTGATCAGAATGCTCTTCTCCCAGATAGCCATGTGGCACATTCTCCTCCCATCCTTCCCTGACCGTGCTATTTAAAATTATGACTGATGGACTATTTTAGGAAATTTTTTTGTGTGTCTTGTCTCGATAAATTCAGTTGTAATAGAAACTACCAACCGCTACCAGGATGAAGGAAACCGAACTTGCTGTCGAGTCCTGAACATGTCACCAACTAGCTGTTGACCTTGGGCAACTTGATTTTGACCCTTGAGGTTTAGTTTCCTTATTTGCATAATAGGAATAATGTCCTGGCCACTCACAAGATATTATGAGATAATGTATATTATATACAATGACAAGTCATGCATTCAGCCCAAGGTAATATAGAGCTGGACCCCTTTTTCTTCTCCTAAAGTGTAAAAGTAGCTGCATGAAAGAGGAGAATTTGAGCCTAAGCATTCATGAAAAGCTTACCTTTTAGACCACAGAGTCCACACATGGCTGCAAACACTGTAGATTCCATTTCAATATTCCTGACGCCAGCTTTATATGCTCTCTTCAAGTAATCTAACTTTTTTCCTCTGGAAAAGGAGCACAGTGCTCCATCTAGTCGGCCTTGGCCTGAAAGGGAGGGGAGAACATTTAGTGACTTGATGTCCCACCCCACTGGCAGTGGCGTCACAAGAGGCTTGCTGTTGGCTGGAGCCCTCCGCAGCTGTCTCTAACTCTGCAGTGTGCTTCCCGTGTAGGATAAACTGAGCTGTGTGACTCTTCCTACCAGAGGACCATGGAACGAGGCTGTCCCTGGCTCAGGAGTCTCATACGTAGGAAGGAGTGTCCATGGCCGAGGGCCTCAATTCTGGGGTCATTCACTGCTGAGTGGCTACGGTAGCCAGCACTGTGCCCAGGCAAATCAGGAAGCGGCGGGTTGCTGTGAGAGCTGCCCTTTGAAGAGAATCTCAGGTTGCTCCAATGACTGGGGAATGGCCCAGGGATGGGTGCTGGGAGAAAAAAAGAGGCTTCCAGACACTAAGCTACTTGAGGATCAGGACAGTGTTTGCACATTGCGCCTCTCCTTATGCCCTTTGCGACACTGTCCGCCTTCCCCCTTTCCGCACACCTCTCAGGCTGCATGCCACCCCTTGTGATCATGTTTTCCTTTCCAGGCTGCTCCCAGTATTCATTCGTCACTGAATTTCACCTGTATCCTCCAGTGCAGGCAGAAGCAAGAAAAGGAAAGTCTGATGTCATTACTCCTCCTGTACGCTGTGCACACCCAGAAATAGACCTTCTAATGCCTCCCCACTCCTGAAAAGGCCTGGATTCAAGCAAATGGCCTAATAGCACGCGGTTGCCGTCCATTATTTTCACAATCCCCTTTTTGGTACTCTTTCCTCTCTTTTTCTCCCTTTCCTCTAACTCTGTCACGCTACTTTCACCCGGGCAGTCTGCTTCCCCTTGTTCCTTCTCTTCTCATTAGAGCTACCTGCCGACACCTCGACAGAGTGCGATTTAAGCTGATTCAAACAAGACCTCGCAGGAGCCACGCAGGTAATGCCGACGCAAGTGTCTGGTCGGAGGGGAGCAGCCTCACCCCCGCCTCAGCAAACGTAGCCCCAGATGTGGGTCAAGGCTTGCCAAGGCTGCCATGCATATATTCTACATTTTTAAATGTTAGTTCTTTCAAAAAGCCAGAAATGTGGATGTTCATATAACATCTCCAGATATTGTAAATGTTGGCAAAATAATTCACATTTTTTAAAATGCTGTGCAGGCCAAAGGAAACATTGACTTGAACAAGCTGCCATTTGCAAACTCTGCTTAACATATCAGTGAGTGACCCTCGAGATGGAGGGACTGTGAGTCAGTGGGCTTAAACAGAGGGTCTCAGCCCTTTCAGACCCCAACAGCCCTGCTATTTTACAACAAGTATGTGGTAAAACCACATTTACTAACTGGAAGTAAAATGTATAGATAATATGGCCTGTCTCCAAACATAATTTCTCAAAATTCAATATCGTATTTTAAGTTTGATCCAAAGGGAAAATAAAAATAATTTATAATGAAATAGTATGGCTTTTGAAAAGAATATAACTATACTGCCAGATTTTCAGAATGCCCTTCAAGGCACGGTACCAACTCTATGTAGATTCTTTCTTCTGGGACGAGAAAAGTCGGCGGTCTGTCTTTGAAGGTTTCTTCCCCTGGGCCTTTCATCTCTAGTAGCAAGCCCGCTACATAGCAGTCACCTTCCATTTGTCTCTAAACTCGGTCTGGGGACCCCTTACTCATGGCTGAGAGACAAAACCCCACTCAGATCACACCATCCAGTGGGATTTATACCTCCTCCCCAAGCATTTCTCCCCATTTTCTGGCCCACTCTTTCCTGGGGACAGAATCCCTTTTAAGGTACAGACGAATGGCAGAAACACAGAATCAGTATACTTCCCTTCTCTTAGAGCTGCTAATCTAAGTTAAAGGCATCAACAGAGATAAGATTTTGTGAACATCACTAATTACATTTTAGTGTTCAATTTGTTCTTGGAGGATTAAATTCACCCTCAATATAAATTCATTCTGGGTGTTTCTCTGCTGCTCGTTATGTCCTTGTGTCTTTATGCTTTAGTAAGTAAAAAAAGGCTGTTTCAGTTCCTTTTTAATCCACAAATATTAATTTTCTAAAGGAGAGCTTTTAATATAAATTATGGGTTTGAATAACAAAGAGTTGCTGGCATTTTTCTGTTGCCTTCCCAGTTTATAAACTGTTCTCACCTTCATAAAAATCATAGGTACACATTGTATGTCCAATGAGGGTTGGGAAGTTGGGGATTTCTTTGCTACAGTTGAACAGTTCTTCAGATAGTTCCTTGTCAAGTTCAGTACTTCGGGTGACGATGTTGTCCAAAATGACCTGTTCAAACCGGGGCTTAAAGAAGGAGTCTACAGCTATATCCGTTATTACAACAGTCCCTGGTGCAATCCCTGCAATGTGATAATAAATGATTACAGAAGAATATCATTTAGAGTTTACTTTTGACACATAGCATATGTAACCAATTCTGCAAACATTAATGCTAGCTGCTAATGAGTCTCCCTGTTTTCAACTTTAAAATTTTTTTCTTTTCCCAATGCAATTAAATAACATTCAGAAGAGGCATTTACATTTGTTGTCTTTCCAAATGCACATTTACAATGTGATGGGGTTTAGATTTCAAGACAAACATGACTCTTGGACATGCAAATTAGTGCCAGCCTTTGGGCTCAAATCTGAATAAATTAGGTCAGGAAAAAAATAAATAAGCCTGCCAGCAAGTAGCTTTCATAAAGTGATGTGACTTCTTAATATTTAATCTTCTTGTGACTTGTTGATTACTGTAATTTCTTTGCATCTCTATCCTCTTTTTCTTCTGATTCTTGTCACATTTGTTCCCTCCCCGACTCCATGTAAATCAGGCCTCTTGGCTGACCTTCCATGGCTACAAAGTCTGGGGTGCTCAAGGGACTTGGGCTTACTTAAGAAACTGTTTTCTGCCAACTGCTAGTCTCCCTGCCTGGCATGCCCTCTCATCCTCCCCCCACCTTTTCATCACACCCCAAGTCACTCTTCAGGTGTCAGCTTAATTTACTTTCTGAAAAAGGTCTGAATCCACAGAAGGGAAGCAAACAAATGAAAAAATTAAAAGGCAACACAGACAGGTTACACTAAATTTCCCCAGGCCCAGTTTTGACCCAGCTTCTGACCCAGTCTCATTTCTATTTAGAGCCTGAATAAGAAGATATATCTTCATAGATGCCCTAGACTCTCTCTGTCCTAACAGTTTGTTTTTATATTTACCCATTTGTTTATCTTTTTCTCTGATAGAACGTAAACTCTATAAAGACAAGAACTGTGTCTGTTCACTGCTGTCTCCTGGTCTAGCTCTGTGCCTGCCACATTATAGGTACTCAATAACAATTTGTCGAATGAGTGAATGTTTTCACAAAGATGCCATAGATTATAGCTCTGTAAGCCTATGGTTCATAAACCAAATCCTATCTTTGTAAATAAAGTTTTATTATCACACAGCCACACCCATTTATTTACATATTGTCTATAGCTGCTTTCAAGCTCTAGTGGCAGAGTTGAGAAGTTGCAATAGAAATCACACAGTCAGCAAATCCTAAAATATTTACTATCTTGTCCTTTACAGAAAAAGCTTGACAATCCCTGCTATAGAGTATAGCCTTATCCTTCAGGGTGGCATAAATTTTGATATTGATCAAAGTAGACTTAATTACAAAATGCTTTAGAAGATCCAACTAGAGACCCAAGGTGGTCACTGATAATAGGTCCTTGTTGGGTGAAATACTTTTTATTTTTTTTATTTTATTTTTATTTTTATTTTTTTGAGATGGGGTCTTGCTCTGTCACCCAGGCTGTAATGTAGTGGGGTGATCTCAGCTCACTACAGTCTCTGCCTCTTGGGTTCAAGCAATCCTCTTGCCTCAGCCTCCAGAGTAGCTAGGACTACAGGCACACACCACCACACCTAACTAATTTTTTATATTTTTAGTAGAGATTTCACCATGTTGGCCAGGCTGCTGTCAAACTCCTGGCCTCAAGTGATCCACTGCCTCGGCCTCCCAAAGTGCTGGGATTATAGGTGTGAGTCATCGTGCCTGGCCAGATACTTTTTAAACAATCCAAGTAAGTGGCTCCTTGAATTGTTCACAATGTCCTAAGAAAGTGATTGAGAGGGAAGTTGAAAGCGTATACATAAAAATGATGTTATTTATATGCCATCCTGATATTTAAATGTGTTAGTGTATTATGTCATGGTTAAGGTTTCTCAAAGGTCAACGTACTATTTAACTGAGTACTTTATGCTTATCAAGGTGTGTTGGCTCATGTAGGAAGGGATCATGTGAGCAACATAATACTGTGTACATCTTTCATCTCCAAATGCAAAACTGCTTAAAACAAAATAAGCAAATACAACTTTTTGATAAGCTAAGAGTTCTTAATGAGGATAAAACTTCAAAATGAAGGTGTCTACACCAGCACAGTGGGTTAATTTGCCACCATCCATGGGCCTTCATTGTGTGCTGTATGTATCATGTTGCCATGGAATAAAAGACCATTATCAAGAGCTGGATGGTCATCGGAGCACCTTGCCCATGCTGGTGTTCATTAATATCAAGTGGTAACCGTAGCAGTCAGGACTTTACAATGCATGAATGTGGGCTCTGAAGGCAGATCCTTGTAACCCACAACCCAAGAATTATGAGCAACTTTAATAGCTATGTTATCTGAAATTCATGCCCAAATGAGTAGTTCCCTACTACTGATTATTTGGGGTATTGGATAAACTACAATCTAGAAGGATGCCTGATCTAACACTTATTGCTAACACTCTACTTCTCTCTCTGGATGGATATCCACAAAGGTCTTACTTTCTCCCAGATGTAAGGGCCTTGGCTGGACTTGATTCCTGGACCACGGCTGTGGAAAGGCCACCATCTTTTCCAGCGTGTATGGTTTCTAGTGACGCATGGCTCAGTCATGGTGGCTTTGTGATGTTGAACACAACACTTCTCCAGCTATTTGTGTGAGGATTTCTGACATCCCTTTTTGCTCCATAAATGTCTAATTCTACAACCATTTCTATTCCCAAATCTCAGCCCTTTTTATAATGCCCATTCAGTTCTATCGCCCTGTCAACCAAACTTCTCCATTTACCATGTGCAGTCTGTATTTGCATTTTGGTGACATGGTAAAATCATACCCTGACAAGATGTGCTCCTTAAGAAAAAGCTGAAGAAGAAGACGTTTCCTCAAAACTTCATCACAACACATTCTGGAAGCAAAAACAAGGCCTCTTTACAGCTGCCTGAGAAGCCAAAGAAGAAGGAAGGTCAGGAGGCTCTGTGAAAACTTTAGGAAGCATCACTTAAGCCTTCCCTGAAAGCCTGGCCTGGGTTCTTTCTGGTGTACTGATGAGGAAAAGATACAGCCAGTAGAGGTGATGTAGTAACTGATGTGGGCAAAAAGCAATGTTTTTCTAAGAGCTTTGCAGTTTGCTCACTTAGCTGATGAAACTGGGAAATTTTTGTGATTTTTTTTTTTTACTTGAACACACTTATTTCTGTTACTTTAAAAAATTCCTGGCTGGGCGCGGTGGCTCACGCCAGTAATTCCAGCACTTTGGGAGGCCAAGTGGGGCAGATCACAAGGTCGGGAGATCGAGACCATCCTGGCTAACAAAGTGAAACCTTGTCTCTACTAAAAATACAAAAAATTAGCCAGGCATGGTGGCGGGCACCTGTAGTCTCAGCTACTCAGGAGGCTGAGGCTGGAGAATGGCATGAACTAAGGAGGCAGAGCTTGCAGTGAGCCGAGATTGCACCACTGTACTCTAGCCTGGGCGACAGAGCGAGACTCAGTCTCAAAACCAAAAACAACAACAAAATAATTCCTAAGACTTGAAATTTACCCCTACCCTCAACACACATCTTCTAGCAACTTTTCTACTCTTCCCTTTATGAACACCTAAGACTATCCTGCAATAGGCAGTGAGATGTCTCCCTATGGGTTTCAATAAAGAAAAAAGGAAGGAAAAAAAAAACGCAATGTGGGCAGATTTCCTTAAATTTCCTCAAGTCCAGCCTTCTGACACTTTTTAGCCCATCTGGGCTTCTGCTGGGCTCTGAATAGGATGGTATATTTTGGCAGCTACCACGTGT
>NW_012099210.1:3542017-3583055 GCF_000951045.1 Mandrillus leucophaeus
ACTAAAAATACAAAAAATTAGCCAGGCATGGTGGCGGGCACCTGTAGTCTCAGCTACTCAGGAGGCTGAGGCAGGAGAATGGCCTGAACCCAGGAGGCGGAGCTTGCAGTGAGCCGAGATTGCACCACTGCACTCTAGCCTGGGCGGCAGAGCGAGACTCTGTCTCAAAAACAAAAACAACAACAAAAAAATTCCTAAGACTTGAAATTTACCCCTACCCTCAAAACACATCTTCTAGCAACTTTTCTACTCTTCCCTTTATAAACACCTAAGACCATCCTGCAATAGGCAGTGAGATCTCTCCCTGTGGGTTTCAATAAAGAAAAAAGGAAGAAAAGAAAAACGCAATGTGGGCAGATTTCCTTGAATTTCCTCAAGTCCAGCCTTCTGACACTTTTTAGCCCATCTGGGCTTCTGCTGGGCTCTGAATAGGATGGTATATTTTGGCAGCTACCACGTGTGTAAGGATCACTCAATTCTAATAGAAATCAATCCGTCTCACCTATTCCCCCTGATGTACCAATTCTAATAATGGTGACATCGCAGCATCGTGCATGGTGGAGTAATTTGATGAGTTCATGAAGCATAATAGAAATGGAGGGGATGCCCATGCCGTGCTGTTGAGAGAAAGAGAAAGTCTTCATACATCTTGCAAAGTGATACATGAACAGGACATATCTTCTTCCTTCATTACAAGTTAACAGGCCTCAGATAAATTTACATAATCATTAAGACTTTGCCAATGCTGAGGAAAACGTAAGTCCTCCCTAACTGGCGCCTACATGACATGCTGACAGATGTGTCCATCTGTGAAGATCAGAGGGAGGCGTCTTGCTGTCAGTTCTGTTGACTTCAGCCCTCATCAGCAAGAGCAGAACGTGGGGATGGTATGGTATACAGGTATGTCAGGGCAGAGCCATTTCCCGTCTTCCCACTGGGCTTTTCATGATGAGCCTTTGAAAAGGAGCTTTTTGCACGATTGACTTGATTTTGAGGAAATATAATTTCGGCCGCCAAATCAAGAGTCCTTTTCAACCATACTAAATGAAATAGTGAATCCATTTCATTTGCTTTTAATTTTGTGTGCTTTGAAAGGTACTAGGGTAGAAACGTGGGCTCGATTCCCCACTTCACAATTTTAAACTTATACTGAACATGGAAGTGAGTTTAAATTACTATAGATCATGACCATAACCCTGTTTTTTTCAGTATTCAGGACAGTGGAATCAATGTCAACAGGAAAGGGATCAACACAGGCTGGAGGATTTAGCAACTCCTGGTGTCTACACGATGTCCTAATAACCCTCCAGAGCGATCTTCCATTCTGTAATTTGTAGAAACTGGAACTGAATTCAAAACTGGTAGTAACTTCATTCCTGACATGACAGCAGAGAGTCAAATGTGCTCCTCAATGTGTCCTACTCTTGGATACAAAGACTTTGGAAAACCACTGGCCATGACCATGATGTTTTCACCTGAGCTTCCTCCTTCTATCAAGAATGTTGAGCTATGGAAATTTCGACCCTCTGCGTTCCCCCTTTCTTTTTCCCACTGAATATGCCCTGACTTTCAAATGCTTAGTAAGCATCCTGGAGCCAGGAATCAAACTTGTATTGATTTGTATATCCAAAATTAACAAGTCTGGGACTTTGGAACTGCCTCTGTGACTAATGAATAAACTCTCTCAGTATTATTTTTTCTTACCTAATTTTCTTACTATAATTAAGATGAATTATTATATGATCTCTCAGAGTCCTTCCAGTTCAGACATTTAGTAAGTTAATTATTGTCACTTATTATGTGATGCGTTGATGAAAGGACAAATGGACTTGTGCTCTCTTTCACACACATGCACCCCATTCAACCGCTACTGGAGAGGAAGAGTTTTCAAAGAAGGAATCACAGTTGTCAGTCCCCTGCCTGCCTAGTAAGGCCCATTTCTAATTGGTAACCTCGGCATGACACATATTTCAGGTCTTTTTCCCGACAGGACAGCAGGATCAGTCTATTGCTGTTTTCATTTCTTTCTCTGAAGTTTTACTGCTTATTTATGGCAGTGCCACATTTTTAAGAAACTTAACATTTTTGTGTTTCTCCATTTACTGTACAAAAAAACAGTTATCGTCTAAAAGTCCAGCAAATGCTGTTAAGAAAAAATTTGCCAAGATCAGTGGATATTCAGCTTCCTTCTAATGTAGATATTCTGTAATCGTTTATTGAATGCACAAGCGAATAATTGAATGGATTCTCCCATTTGAACAGGTTTCAGGCTCTCTTGGCCCAGAGAGGAGATCAATTTAGCTGCCTCATTGTTGTTGCATAATTTTCTCTTCTTTACCCCAGGTTTTCATCAATGCTCGTCCACACTGTAGGGCAATCCATGGATGATGCCTATTCCCTCTGGTAGGAGCCACTTACAGCTCAGTTCCTTAGAACTGCCACCCTGTGCGGGAGATTCTTCCCCTGTCCCCTAGCATGCCTGCCTGTGCCTCTTATGAGGATTGCACTGCCCAAAAATGTGATGGCTTCAGAGTTATTGCTTCGGAATACAGCCCTGTGCAGAGGGATAAACATGGGAAGGCAAATTGGACACCTATGCACATACGCCCTCATCAGTGTGTGCCCAGCTGAGTCCAAGGGGGAAATGGTCTGCATGTTCCCTAAAACTGCAAATCATTCCCCTTTCATTTTGTCTTAGGACACTGTGTGCTTCCGTAACTGTTCACATGTTCTAAATGCAGGACAGTAATTCACAAGAGCTCAGTAGAAATGCATTAGCAGCCTTTCAGCGAGCTTATTATGGTGTTAAACAGCAGCACTTTAGCAGTCCTGAAAATTAGCCTATGTGTACTAAAAGCTCAACATTCCCAAAGCTGGGTAAGGGATAGAGGAAGGAAAATTGCCGTTGGGTAGGGGGAGTGAGGGGTGTTAACCAGTTACAAAGTAAAGAGAAAGGAGGGGTGCTTTGAGTATTTTCCCCCTAATTTGAATATCTAAGTGGTAACTAATAAACAAAAATGATGCTGCATGCTATGTTCTGCCCTGGGGGCTTTTTCCAATAAGAAACTCATACCTGGACACCTAGCTTAATTGTGTAAGAATGCAAAGCAGGAGGGAAAAAGAACTCCTACATGTAAAAGTTCCCACTTTTTTGTCTAGCCTGCAATGACTAGCTGAAATGCAACCATGGATACTCACACTGATGGTGAGCACAGGCCCGGTTTTGTACATACAATATCTGTCTGTCCCAGCACAGATGTCTTTTATGTCTTCTTCAGCTTCCTCCAACCCAAGCTCCTTGTGCATAAACAGTGCAAATGCTTTCATTCTGTTGGGGCTCCCACCAACACAGACAAACTGTTAATAAAAATAAACAAGGGCCTGCCATGGTAACTGGGATAAGAACCACGGGTCAGTTTCAACTCTAATTTTTTATTTTACTTTTTAGTTAATTTACTTAAGAGTGTGTGTAGATGTCATGGTTTATGTTCCATGAATTAGTTATTTTGCATCAACCTGTAAATAAGGCAACAGATGCAAAGTTTTATGCACTAAATTAGTAAAAAAAAAAAAAAAATCACAAATCAAAATAAATGTTCATATTATTCAAGGAGGTGTTTCCTGGTGTTTTTGTTTATAGTGAACACCAACCAGCATCTTAAATTGACATAGACAGCCTATTGTTGAGCATTACCATGACATATGCTTAGGATGTAAGTTCTGAGGCCACAGCATGTAAGTGATACAAGAGCAAAAGGAGAACTACCAGTTTTAGGTATGTTTTCTGATTCCGCATCCCCCATCATAAATTTGTATTGTGAAATGGATTATGTGAACTTAAAATTTTAAAGGAATCATTTCAAGACTTTTAAATTTCTTATTCAGAAGAAATTCTCATGGAACAAGCCTTATTATTGTAAATGTGGGATCTCCCTGTGGCATTTCATCAATTCCAGTGATTTATTTTTGTTTTTGCTTTATTCACATTTTCCCTTCTCTGAAATTAGGATAGGTGTTGCAGTCACGGATGTCTAATAGAAGATGGCAATACAATTGTCTGGCAGTTACTCATACAACAGTCTGTTTAGGGGTACACTAGCCCCAGGGACCAGGAATGGGAGAGGCGGCCAGGGAGAGAAGCAGAGAAGCACTAGGGGTCGGCAACAAGAGAGTGAGCACTGGCAGACTCTCACACCCAGGAGGAAGCACAGGCCACAGCAAGGTGGCAAGAGTCAAATCCTCCAGGATTCTGAAGTAAGTGGCGAGGAAAATGCAAAGAGAGAGAAGACAACATAGCCGAGGGTCTACCCTTTGAGGTTAGGTAAACCTGGCTTTGAACTCCAACCCCATCAGTGAGTAAGAAGCTTGCTCAGTGTCACACAAATAAGCTATGTGCTTCAGACCATCTCCAATACAGGAAAAACACAGTACCCCTCAGAGAGTTTTGAAAGAAGAATGTGAGATTGCATATGGCAAAGGACATTGCACAAGTCCAGACATGTTCTCAGTGATGGACAAATGGTAACCATTAATTTATATATCATGTAGCAATTTTCTATTCCTGCTTCTGAACTTGCTTACTATTCCTATGTTGCAGAATTTAGTACAAATGAAGCTGGTCTGAGTCCTCTAGTAAGGAAAAGGCAGTTGGTGGTATCTAGCTGATGTGGGCAGCATTGGACAGAGGATTGGGAGGGCTGACGAGGTCCATCACAGGGATAAAGAATATCTGTCTAATGAAATACCTAACTGAGGTTATAGAATAGGTGGCCCCATTCACAAATGATTTACTCTAACTATTGGGTGGTCTGATAACATGATGCATCCTGTTTCCATTTAGCAATAGTTCCTGAGCTACACTCTTTCGCAATTAGCAGTGTTATTAGCCCTGTATCCAGGCCCTCTGCTTCTCTTCTACCCTTAACATTGTCATTTCTCTGCCTTCTTATGAGTTTCTCTGATGAAGCCTTAAGCTAGTAATGAACTGCAATAGAAGTCAGCCATAAAGACTGGTAACAAAGAGGTTAAGACCATGGTTTCAGGTGAGTTTTAAACTTGTTATTAATAATTCATGGAATTTTCTTCTTTGTTGGTGTGGATAGTTAAGACTTGGCTCACGATCTAAGTCCGAGGAAATTTTTAAAACACAGTACAGTAGTTTGAAAATAACCTCATTGTGTGGTGCCAGCGAATGTAAATTACAACTATTCAGATTGACCATAAAACCAAAACAGATGTTAGAATAGCTTGTGGTTTGAATTCTCCTTTGAACTGTAGATGTTGCTATAATCAACAGGAATTTCTGAATATTTCTGGAGACATAAAGATCATATGCACAGACAGAAGCAGCTTGGTTTTTAAAGCCTTCCTTACTCCTAAACCAGACTCACTAAACATCATCTCTGGACACAGTTTTCAGTCTGGCTGCTTTAATGAGAAGTAAAATATGGCTGAAGACCACCAACCAACATTGACCTTAAGTGACATTTATGGTGTTTTTGTCTCAAACAAAACGACCAATTGTCCTTGTTTTATCAAAGAAGTTAGAAACACAATGGGAAGGAGTCAGAGGCATTACAAAAATATGTTAAGGACTTTGGCTAATGACTGCCAGAAAAAAGCTCAGCTTTAGATATCCCTAGTATCTTAAAAGTCTTAACTATGCCATGTTGTATGAATCTGGTCTATTGCATCTTATGCATTTTCTACATTAACAAGGGAATATAAATACATTCAAAATGCATATTATATGGTATTATAAAGTAATAATTTTACATATTACTAGAAATTTCTAGTGAGAGATTAGAGGATATCAGTTAGTGATTTTATAAAAGACATATTTGGATGTTGATATCGAATAGATAACTCCTAAGGATCCTCCACCGTATGTATTAATTGTCTGAATCTTTCTAGTGAGTGTGGCAGAGATTGATTAGCTGTTCACCTAAACAGTTTGCCGTTCTTTCTGGGCACCCAGCTAAACTTAACATCTCAGCCTCCTTTCCAGTTAGACAAGGTCATATGTCTGAGTTCCAGTGACTAGAATTTGAGCAGAAGTAATGGGTACCATTTCCAGTCCTAGCCCATAGAAATCTCCTATCCTACAAGGAGGATGTATTGGTGACCCTACATATTGTCACTCTCATCTGCTGGACAGATGTTGACACACTGAGAAAGAGCAATTTATGCCTTGAAGGAAACAGAGTCACAATAATGGAAGGAACCTGGGTCCTTGAATCATCAGTTGTAGGGAGACCATCCATCAACCAAGAACTCCCACTTTGTACCTAATATGAGTGAGAAGTAAACTTAACTTGTATTAAGCTACTGAGATTTTGCAGTAGCACATAGCAAAAATTCTTAAATATGGTAAGAATATGAAGGAAATGGGAGCGATTGCTGGAGTCTGAAGTTTCAACTTTATACACCCAGAGTTCTCCTTTCTTTGAAGATAATGCTATTAATAATGATTATCATCTCTGTGAAGACGAGGCTGAGTTTTCAGGTACTGATGGATTATGTCCTCTTTTCTGAGCCAGGACTGCTGCCCTGAGATTTAAGGGACTCAAGAAATTGAATGTAGAATGTTCTCGTTCAAAGAAGAGAACATGGCTGGAGGAAGGCAAGTTTCTGAGGAAACCATCTATGAGAATAAATCAGACTTTACCTGCTGCCTTGAAAAAATTCTAGTTCAGGTTAAATGGCCAGTTCCGATCATTTGGAACTAGGTTACCTGCTCCTCAATTTATACACACACACACACACATACACACACACACACTCTCTCTCTCTCTCTTTTGCCTCCTATTCATCAAAGTGGCTCAATCAGTAGAGTTGCTCTCTGATGGGATAAACAGGTTTGAAACAGAGCATATCTTTGTATCCAAAAGATAATTTACTGAAGGTTCACAACCAGGTGGGTGGTGAATGTATAAGGTTGGATAGTGGTTATGATAAACAGTGTGTGAGAATAAGTGCTGAACAAAATCTGGACAGACAGAGATGTGAAGGTCTGGTTCCTGGGATTATAACCGAGATGGGACAACTATGTGTGTGCATGTGTGTGTGTGTGTGCGCGCATGAGAGAGATACATACATGCAAGTCCCTTTATTTTTATCTCTAAAACAAAGCTTTCCATCCCAATGATTTCCCAGAAACTAATACTTGGAGTACTAAAAAGTACTAAAACATAGTGCTTTTATTTTTGTTTTTGTGTTGTTTTGTTTTGTTTGAACAGAGAAAGAGCCATTACTTTTTTTTAATCAGAGAAATCTAAGTTTTAATCTCAGTTGTTTCACGTGCCAGCTGTGTTGTGCCTATTACAGATAAACATATATTATATATATGTTATAACACTATGTATATATTTGAGCCTGGGTTTTCTCATCTGTAAAGTGGAGATAATAACTACTTTAGTTGCTGTGAGGACTGACTGTACCATTCGCACGTGCCACACAGAGTCTGATATATAGAAAGCACTCCATAAATGGTAGAAGAGAGACAGAAACCCAGATATGTAGATAGCAAATCACTTTCTGCCTCAAATACATGTCTCAAGTCTTTTAAATGTATTAACCAGCTATGTGTCTTAGTTCATTAATTATGAAAAGTCTTTCAATTAATCAGAGTCATCTCTAGACAAGGGTCCTGGGATATTATTATGAGACATGAACCTCAAATCTAACATTTGAATTCTGGTACAATCTGATTATTGAGTATTAAAAACCGCCTTGATCAATGACTCTTGGAGCATAAGTACACCAAAACAGCAGCAGGGGAAGAGGTTACACTGAGAAGATGAAGCACAAGATAGAGGGAGGTGACACAAAGGCAAGGAGCGCAGCCTGGAGAGGAGTGAAGAAATGGTGGGTCACCTCGCTGTGAGGACACCCACCCACACCCTCACACCTTCCTGCCTAGGAGAGAGGGAGCGGGAGAAGGCCACTCAGCACCTACTGACCACAGCCATCGTAGATCGATTTCTTCTCATTTTCCAACTTTTTTTCTTTCTCTCCCTCTTTACTTTCTTGTTCCCTTCCTTTTCCTCTACCTCCAACCTCTTCCTCCTCCTTCTTCTTAACCTCTCCCTCTTCTTCCTCCCCTTTTCTCACCTGCCTCTGGACCCAATGGGTAAGTGAAAGAGCTAGGATTAAATAATTATGGACAATCCTGAGTTACTGTGACCCAAAGGGTCCTCCTAGTGCAATGAGCAAGGACCCTAGAGATTGGACTTGGAAGAACTTGGTCCAGGTCTCAGCACCACCACTCTGTGGTGTAACTGTAACCTTCTTCCACCTCTCTGAACTTAATTTTCTTGTTTTATGGAGAGTTAATATCTGCTAAACCCACCTAAAAGAGCTAAATCTGCAGATGTTAGTGAGATAGTACATGTGACGCTTTAATTTTTGTTATTGTAATTGCCAAAGAAATGAAAAAGTCAGATGAAAACTGCACGATTCTCCATTAGTGCAACTGTAAATATATATAGTCTTTTGGAAAACAAAGTTCTTTAAAAATCCAGTCTCTTTGAGCATTTCTGTGAATCACCCTAAGCAAACTGACCTAAATGTAGAAAATCTCCAGGTACAAAAACATTCATTTGAGTCCTGTTTATAATGGAAAATATTTTAGCATAAAAGTTAATAATAGTCTCTGTAATGTGTGGTACACCACTTGACACCCATAAATGATATGTTTCAAAAGAATGTAATAAAATGGAGAAATGTTAATGATGTAATGCTAAATGATAAAGTGTAGAATGCAGCTATATAGTTACAACTATTTTAAAGTCTATTCATTAAAAATGATTGAAAGAAATAAATGAGTTGATCGTGTCTATGTTTAGGTGGTAGGACTACTGGGTGTTTTTTAAAAATCATATTCTTTTTTGTATTCCCTGTTTTAAATAAGGAACACAAATTGCTTATATAATTAAAATACATGTCAGATAAAACAAATAATGCAGAAGTACAATTTTATGTAGTATTTAATAAATAATTTTTATGAAATATTTCTTATGAAACAAAATCTTAATATGAAATATTAGGTAATGATTATTTTCCAGAAGTGAAATAATATTGTTAGTTTTGTTGAGTTATTTTTATGATTTAATAAAATGAGAACTAGTGAGATTAAGCTATAAATGTAGATGTTAAATAGTGAGCTGAATCTGTTAAAACATAATGAATTCTCAACACCCAGCAGTATTGTCAATAAAATTGTATTTATCTCCAGGGACCAGAGTAGTCAAATAACATGTTTGCATTAGATTTAGTTTGGGAACCTTTATGTCTTGTTGGGGTGGAAATGATTGTTCATGATATACACATTCCAAATTGTTTCAGAGAATGAGTGTGACTTTAGTTCCTATTGGGACTTCACTAGCCAATGGTGTATAGATTATTTTGGCAAGGTAAGAAGAAAAATTAGTAGAAAAAACTCAATCATTTTTCCTGAAATTAGAAATGTTTTTACCTTTACATCTCCAAACATTGCTGGTAGATTGTGTGTTTTTGTTCCCAAATCCAAGTGATAGAGAATGTCTTCATCCATTGAATCCAAGTAAGCATTTTTAACATGAACAAACCTTTTTCTGGAAAAAAAAAAATTACACAAAGAAGATGTAAAAGAATTTTGAGAGAAAGCTCACAAGAAAGAAAGTCTGAACATAAACCTTCCTTTAGGGTTAAATTATTCGTTGAGAAGCAATGCAGTATAACAATAATTATGGCGAATATTTGCTCTCACTATGTGCCAAGCATAGCACTAAGCATGAAAATGGCATGAAAACTGCATATAACAAATTCATTAAATCATTTGTGCCATAACTGCTGTATTAGCTGGGTAAGATTAATAATTTAGTTTACAAACAAAGAAGCCAAGGCTTACAGAAGTTGAGAAACTTGTGCAAGATTAACAACCAGTAAATTACAAAACAGCCATTTCTATTCAGTTCTGATTGTAATGGTCATCTGATTTCTTTGCACGGGAGGCTGTGGAATATAAGCTACTGGGCTGTGGATTCAGATTGCCTGGGTTCCAGTACAAGTTCAACCATATATGTCCTAATTGTGCAAACTTGAGTAAATTATTTGTATTTTATTTTATCTTCTCAAAGTGTAGCATGCATAAGAATCAGCCAGACACTACAAGGACTCCTCTTCTGGAAATTCTGATTCAGCGGGTTGTTGATGTGTGTCCGAATTTGCATTTGTAGCAAACTCCTCATTGGTCCTGACGCTGATGGTCTGTGGACAACACTTTGAATAGCACTGCCATTGAGGACTCCACCAACCAAGCTGAATACACCACTTTCTTTCCAACCCAGTGGCCACGGCCCTGGCTCAAACCCCCATCACAGCAGTACAGCTAGAACACCAATCCTTCCTCTCTTTTCTTTGTAAAATACCACGAAATGCAAGACAGTGAGCTGATGACGGCTATAAGAATGACCTTAATTCAATCCAGTTCATATTTATGAAGGATATCATTTGTAGCTTTTGGTTATTTGGGTAGTAATCATATGCCACTAGAGTTATCAGTGATAAAAGGTATCTACCCCCACACCACAGTGGGTCAAGACGTCTTTGCCAAGAACTGTCTGGGACTTCTTTGTTCTTTGTTCCTCCCATTTCTCTCCACATGCCTTCTCTTCTCTTCTCTGTTCTCTCTTTTCCCTCCCCTCCCCTGCCCTCCCTTCCCCTCCTCTCCTCTCCTCTCCTCTCCTCTCCTCTCCTGTTCTCTTTCAGAATTTTGCTCTGTCACCCAGGCTGGAGTGCAGTGGCCCAATCTCAGCTCACTGCAACCTCAGCCTCCCGGTTCAAGCGATTCTCCTGCCTCAGCCTCCTGAGTACCCGGAATTACAGGTGCCCACCACCATACCCAGCTATTTTTTGTATTTTTAGTAGAGATGAGGTTTCACCATGTTGGCCAGGATGGTCTCAGACTTCCGATCTCAAGCGATCCACCCACCTTAGTCTCCCAAAGTGCTGGGATTACAGGTGTGAGCCACCATGCCTGGCCTTTCCACATGCTTTTCATTCCATACACTTCAAAACATTTTACCAAGCCTTGTGTCTTTCTATATCTTTATTGATTCTCACTTTGATTGTGCATTAAAATTACCAGGGAGCTTTAAAAAAAAAACAAAAAAAAAACACCGTTGACCAGGCACTAATTAATTTAGACACTCTATATTTTAAATCTAAAAAATTTAAGTATTTTAAAAATCTTCTCAAATGATCTTTGGTACAGCCAAAGTTGAGAACCCCTGCTTCAGGCCTTTGTCCTTCAAACATCCTTCCTCCTTTCTTCTACTTTTCACCTACCAAAATTCCAATTTTCCTTCATGGTCCAATTCAAATATTACGTCTTCCATAAAGGCTTTTCCAAGCATCTTCTCTCCTTGGTCAGTATTACTTTTTTTCTTACTGTGTTCCCAAAGCATTTGTTTCATGCTAGTGCTGGTAGATAGCATTTCACATTGTAATGTAGTTAAGTTTCCATCCCCCTAGAAAGACTGCGAATCCCCTGAGGCAAGCTATCTCAAATATCTTTCTTGAATCCCTAAGTTTTAACAAATTCTATTGTTGAATTAAATTGAACTGTTCAGAAAGTAGAACAAAATACTATTAATTTCCTTCTCAAAAACATCTAGAGTAATAGATTTTTAATTAGTTACTGGGTCATACATACCTAGTTTCCAAAATAAAGTATTCCATGGTGTTAGTGCACTTTACTACTACAGAACAAGCTTCAAAATCGCAAAGCAAAGGGACATTTCCTTTCTTCTCTTGTGAGGCAAGAATTTAGCCCTAGTCCCTTGTTATACAGTGTGTGGTCAGTGAACCAGCAGCATCAGCAACACCTGGGGAGCTCCTTAGGAATGCAAAATCTTAGATTCCACCCCACATCTGCTGAATCAAAATCTGCATTTTAACAAACTCTGTGTGATTCACATACACATTAAAGTTTGACAAACACTGCCATCCACTTTTTCTTCCAAATTCTATTACACTTTCTGTTTCACTCTGCCAAGACTACTTTCACGACCTGGAAATATTCCTTTGGATTCCCAACTGAATCTATGAATCATTATTCTATAAAAGAGTCTTATTCCTCTACCCTAGTGATTCCAAACTCTAGCTACATATCAGAACCACCAGGGGCACTTTAATTCCTAGACCCTATCTCTAGAAATTCGGATTGACTTACTCAAGGAGACCTGGGCTTTGGTGTTTTTAAAATCACTCATCTATACCACTCTTCCTATCTCCGGGGAGAAATTCTCCAACCACCAGAGCCATTAATTATTTTCACTTGTATTATAACAAATTAATTCATTAGGATTACTTTTCCTTGATGCCCTGGCCCACTGTCTAATGATTTCTCAGTCAGAAAATTTGGGGGACTGCCTATAGAAGTGTCTTGTTTCACTGGGTTCATCAAGCAGCACTTCTAAGATGATCACTCTGTCAGTACCAAAGAAAAAGCTTGTTTGGGATTTCACACCAAATTTCTACCCAATATGAATGTAGTTTTTGCAATACTTTGATTTTTCCAAAATATATACTTTTTACTAAATAAGTTTGTACATGTTGTTTTCTCTTCAAACTCTTTTTCCTTTCCTAATACAGATAATAGTCGTTTTAGTAAATCATGACAAATTACACTACATGATGAGTATTAAATATTGCCAAACAAAAGAAATTGCTGGCTGGGAAGAAGTCTTTCCATTTGCCATTACCTTCGTCTTCATAATTTTTCTTTTTCTCTTTCTCCTGGGCTTCCCTGAGGAAGGGAACATGCAGGAGGCTACCTCTGTTTGGGGTGGGCAAATGGAGTGTTTTCTGAAATGCTGATATAATGGAGGCTCTGAGCAAGACATTTCACACAACTCTCAGGAAATCAGAGGGAACCATCAAAATCTCCTTATGCCTCATGATGATTAATGCTCTGTTGTGTTCTGTTAACCTGGGGCAGGAACTGGAGCTAAATTTGTAGACAGCTTCAGCAATTTTATATCTACCCATGAGATTAATCACATAAATGGTATTTCAGAAGTAAACTCTCTGTAAGGTCCATCACGAAGCATATTAAATCACTCCACAATATCCTGCAACACAATTAAACCTCCCTCAGGCACTGAGAGACCCTTTTAATTATTTCTCAATTGCAGCGCATGGTCTTGGAATTAGGGCTGAACGCTATAGTGAGTCCCAGGCTGAACCTTGAATTTGTTTACTACTGAAGGTTGGCTAAATTTTTGCATGTTTTTTTGACTTATTTTGCCCCATTTTCTTAGATGAGCCAACCCCTAACCCCCAAAATCAAGGAGTAAAAATGTCATTGAAAAGGCATTTTGCATTGTTTTTATTGTTTTATGAGCTGTATCCAGTGATAACTGTAGAGGCCCATTATCTAATCATTTAATACAAAATCTAAGGAGCATCCATCTGATCAAAACAAATTTAGAAAATCAAAATTACTCACCCAACATATGTATTCCTATCAGATCTCATGGAACTATTGGAGGCAGGTATAACCGAAGCCATTCTCTCTACTATGTGAATAGTCACTCTTAAATTGATGTCAAGAAAGAGAAATATTGTGACTTGCTATTATAGATCTAGTCATAATAGTTCAGTTCCAAGTTAGAATGATACCCTCTCTTAAAACTTAGGTTTTCCTGTAAAATTGCTAAGAAAAACTTTCCTTTAGCGTTTTAAATTTTCCTATCAAATAAAAAATGCCCTCCCTGACATGCCTTTTATACCACAGCCCAGCTCTCAGAGCAGAACTTTCTCAAGAAGATAGGTCCCCTTTGATGGTGTGCCATCCTAACTCTTTGACCAGGTTGGTTAGCTTGTTAACTATTGGTGAGAACCTTTCCTTTACATTTGTCCTTGATCCCAACACAGGTTTGATGTTGCAAACAGGCTTATTTGCTTTGAGAAAACTGTATACGGATACAAGTCCTCTTTTGGTTTCTATAACACGCCTACCAGGTCTTCTCAAAACTGTGTCCAATACATATGAGAACGTCCAGTTCTCAAACATTTCAGTTTCCCCTCTCCATCCAGCCCCTCACCAACTTGTTTTCATTCTTTGTCATCACAAGTTAGGAAAGCATCCAAAGTCAGGACCTCAGAATGTCCCTTTATCTGAACTTTGCTCATTCCAGTTCACACAGAAGGACTGATAATTTAAAAAAAAACTTATTTCCCAGGGCCTCTTTCTTTAAACTGTAGGCTGTTGGTAAAATTTATTGAATCAGGGGTTAATCCACATGGAATAATATAGCATAGTATTTTCAGAAAACGCAGTCTCTGCCAAGAAAGGCATGAATTCACTACTTTTGCTAATGCTTCTCACTTTTCACTTTGGGGATGGAAAAATCTAGAAAACTAGATAACTTCATCCTGATCTTTTTTCCCTTCACTCCCAGAGCAATCAACTGAAGTTCTATGCTGGTGAGAGCTTCAAGAACATAGTCTCATGGCTTTCAGGCGAATCAGAACCTAAAATGTCTATAAATGCCAAACAGCAGCAAATACAAGACACCTCTTAATATGCTTGGATTTCTAAGAATGTGCATCACAGTCAAGAATCAAGTGCTGATATCCTAACTGAGTTCTCCATGTTAGAAGACGCTCCTCTTCCTGGTGACAGTCATTCTTGGCAAACTTTTTGAATGTCACACTGGCCACCTTTGGCCCATCTTGGTCAGACAGCAAAGTTTACAGAATAGGAAGGAAAAAGAATAGGGGACTCTATATTGAGGAATCCATGTAGCCTAAATCTTGCCATTGTTACCACCAACTAGACGTTTGCAACTGTGCCCAGATATCAAAAAATTCCTGAGGACACTTATCCTGGAAAAGGTAATGATGACTATGAGGCAAAATAGTCTTTAACATGTGTGTTGCCTTTGTAACCTAGGACAGTAGTTATTGTTGATAGCTTGTAATAATACATCTGTCTCTTACCCCTGACTCATCTCAGGCTGGTCTACCTGCTGCTCCTTCCCAGGAACCACTGGCAATTTTGAGACTCACCATACTCACTCACTACCACAGGCACCAGCACACTTTTATTTGATATTCCATGCCATAACTCTCACTTTTATTTTTAAGGTATAATGAGGAGAACCACCAATTTCAATCTGGCATTTACCTCTGGGTTTGAGAGGTAGAAGCGTTAGCTAATTAGATAAGTGTTCAGTAATTAATTACCACAGTGAATTAACTAGGTATATTAACATGTCTGTTTCCAGTGCAGATTCAGTCAACCAGTGATCTTGATCACTAACAGTGCCAGGTAATGCCATCTGAGATTTATGGACCCCATGAAACAACTCGGCCAGACATTAAGGCAAGTGATTGTCTTTTGGATGAAGTTCAGAATAATCTTATGGAATCCATAAAAGTTGATCTATGAAAGTAGAATACTAGTTAATGCCTTCTGGGCAGTCTTAAATTATTCTCCCCACTTTTCAATCTTCTCAAGACTCAGTCCTGCTCTTATGGTAGGTTGTTTCTCAGCAATGTTTTTTGATTGACTGTATTGCAAAAGGCCAGTCTCCTGAAAAGCATGGGAAAAGGTTTTGTTTTTAAAAATTATGCACACAGGAGTGCCCAAGGCAAACTCAGGCTCGGCCACTGGGTGATTTGCAAACAAAGGCTATGTGCCAGGCACAGCCCATGACTCAGTCCAGCCTTGTGATCAGGAGGGTCTTGCATCAGATCTGCCAAATCTATGCTCCACAGTGTCTGGCCTGAGACAAAACATTTCACTTCCTACCGTCTTCCTTTATGATGCCAGCACTATCACATTGTCAATTCCATTACAATTTTCTATCTGGCTTAATTTTGTCCCTGAACCTCTAATATTAGAGGGGGGAAAAAAAACATGGTCTTGATGTACCACTGGATAGCATTTAGGCCTCCCTAAGACTAAGTTTTTGTGCTCTTTCCCTGCCTCCTAGACTAGCCCTGGGACCAGAGTCTCAGTTCTTAGATGCCTCTCCATGGGGTATCAGCAAAGGTTGTACTCGTTCACCTGAGGCTGCAGCAAGCACCCATACCCAGAAAACACTGCCCCTTGCACATGCACGCACACGCACACACACACGCACACACACGCACACACACACGCACACACACGCACACACACACGCACACACACGCACACGCACACACACACGCACGCACGCACACACACACTCACACTAGCCTTACAGCCTATGGGAGCAGGGGTGTCCAGGCACAGCAAAGTCCTCACATCTCCTCCTTTGGTGGGTTTTGTCAGAGTGGGGATGGGGTAACCAAGAGCCCTTTCCTCCTGCCACATCAGATTCCCCTGGCTCTTCCATTCAGCCCATAGCAACTGTAATGGCTTGAGAGAGCTCCAAAAATGTCCTAAGCTATCCATTCTGAGGCTAAGCAATTTGTATTTTCATTTATTCATTCAATAAATATTAACTGAGCACACACCATGCTCTAGGAAGTCTACGAAGTGCTGAAAACAAAGGCATTAATAAGACAGTTCTTGCTTCTTTTCTTCCACAAAAATATTGACATTCCGTGAATAAAGAAAATGCAAGTTACCACACTTCTCATACTAACCTTCTATATGTTAAAACACATATACTAAGTGTAAATTCAGCATTCGCTCCTTCATGACAAATAACTAAAACTAATTAAAGGTCTTTTGATCTTTCCTTGAGTGTTTATTTTCCAATACAAAGATTATAGCTGCCTCAAAACCTTTGTATAAAAGGGGAGCTGTTAAAAATATACAATTGTTTTGTAGTATAGACGTGTTATAGTTTAACATTATTACACATATGTGCAAAGAAAACGTCCAGTATTTTCTATCAGCTATCCAGTCTTTCTCACTATACCCACCCTCCTGGGAGACAGAGCAGAGGATAGTGTTTTCAAACTTGCCAGTTAGCATCTCTGTTAATTGCATCTTTGGTTTAAATAGTCTCATTTAAGTGATTTATTTTCTTTTAGATATGTATTCATCCAATTTCTTCCTTGTACCCACTGCTCCCATCTGAGGTGACACATACTAAATGGAATGGTGGAGAGGAGCAAGGAGGAAAAGAAGGGCTCCTGGATCCATGCGCTCAGTTCCTTGTATTATCCCTTGGCTCTATGTGATGTTGTAGCTCAGGCATTGTCCGCTGTGTCCTCATGAGGGACCTGTGGCTACTTAGGTATAGTCTATGGGTCCTTGAATGGGCTCACTGAGATGCAGCTGGCCCCATCTGGCCCTAAGGGAGCATTATGCTGGCCCTTCCCATCACCATCTTGGATGCGGGCCTGAGCTGACTATGGAGATTCTCCTGGAGAATCGCAACCTTTCTTAGGCTGCATCAAAGGATGCAGGTCTCTGGCTCCAGTGTTCTCAGGCTGGTCCATGCCTAGCTGGATAGGAATAGTGCCCTTCTCCTTTATTTTCACCCCCAAGAGTGGATGGTCACCGCAGACCTTGGCCTGTCTCTTGCCCCATGTCTCCTGCACTCTCACTCTCATAACTAGAAAAGGAGATCCTCTTTGTACTTTTTCTCTCTGTTTTATGTGAATTCCCCTTATATTCTATCCTGAGTTCTCTTTGGTTTCTAGCAATCTCCATGTTCAAGTCCAGACCTAGGTTTTGTTGTGTTAATGGCAGCATAAACATATCTAAAATCTTTATTTTTCCTCACATTGCCTTATTAGGGACTCAAAATTGCTATAGAAAGAATTCTAATTTCCTACTCTACCTCCCATTCCCCCAGCGGATAGATGGGAGTGTGCACTATGCAAAAGGCCATGTATACAGAAAAGAAAAAAGAGACTAGTATTAGGTTTCACAGTACTCTATTGATTATAATTATAAGCAATAAAGAATTGTATCCCGAGGACAAATGCTATGACCCTACCGTGTTTGCTTTGCTCTTTTCTGGAGGGTGTTTCCCTCCATAATTCTGTCAAAATGCACTGCTCTTCTAGGCAGGGTCAGGCAGAGGGGTGGCAGCTGAATGTTTGCACAGATACCTTCCCCCGAGGGTTAGTGTAGCGGAGGCTGACCCATGCTGAGGCGCTAGGGAGGACTGCAGCATCCCCCAATCCTTGCAAAGGACTGGAATCTTTATAAAGCTGAAATTTGCCTGAGGAAAATTTCTTGATTGATAAAATTTATTTTTTACCAGAATTATGCTTCCTAATATTTAGAGTGTATATATATATACACACACACACACACACACGCGCGCGCGCACACACACACTCTCTCTCTCTCTATATATATATACATATAGATAGAGAGTTGTTGATTTAACTCATATATATATAGAGAGAGAGATGCTGTATATATATAGAGAGAGTGTGTGTGTGTATATATGTGTGTATATATATATATATAAATATAAGTAGATATACACACATATATATATCTCCAGGAATTTCTCTTTGGACAACGATTAAAGTCAATAAAATGACAAGTTTCAAATTGTGTGAACATTTATTTATAGGCTTTTGTAGGGGTTTTGGTAGGGAGGACTGACTATCGTCAACCATTCCAGAAAGGGCCTGTCTCCAGGTAAATGGAGACTCCACATAAGAAGTGTCATACTTATCATGCAGTAAGTGATTATTAAGCACCTACTATGTGCTAAGTTTGTTAATGCTTGAAGATGAGCAATGACTTATTTTAGTATTTTATAATAATGGTCTTTGTTCTCAGCCTGTTTTTTCTGGCAACATCCAAATGAAAAGAACTTTACTTACAACTTCCTGGCTTTTCTGGAGGTCTTTCTTAGCAGGAGCCTGACTCCCACAGTGTGACCAAATCATAAATGCACTGTTTTCTAACAGCTGACCTTAAGCCAACACCAGAGCCTCAGAGTCAACAGAAAACTGAAAAGCCAGCAAAGGTCATCAGTGCCTCTAGTGGCTTGGTCAACAGAGGGCCTTAAGACTGAAGATCCTTCACTTCTGCATGTACTTGACTTCAATTTTTAGGATGTTTCTGTTCTTAATGATGTTTGAGAAAATATGAGGCACCACGTGTCTAACAAAAATTCAAGAAAAGCTATTTCATTGGAAATAAAACATATCTTAAATCAACACCAGTAGGGAATAAAATGTAAAAGCTTTTGTCCAAGTTCAAAATAACCACATTCAACTCAGAATAGAAATCTGAAGGACAAGGAAAAATAATGAAAAAAGCAGGAAGAATGTCAGTAACAACAGTGGCTAAAAGTGTTACTCCAGGCCAGGCTTTGGACTAAACAGTTCGACTCTGTATCTCATTTCATCCTCACAACACCTCTGTGAAATAGGTATTATTATTTCCCCAATTTTCAGATGAGGAAATGGAAGCCTAGAGAGGTTAAATGAAATGCCTGAGATCCTACAGTGAGTAAATGGAGATTGGAGTTCAGATCTAGATCTGTGCAGCCACAAAACCATGAAAACTCTTTCTACTTCGCTTCTGGTACATGTTGGAGTCCATTAAAGAAGACAAGAATCCAAGGAGAATGGTGTCAAAAAGAGAAGGGAATTTGATCTGGGTGTTGAAGGTGAAGTAGGACTGGGATGTAAGGAGCATCTCTGCCACATTTTACCCTGCTAGTCATCAGGTTGTTGATTTAACTCATTTATAGGAAAAGAGGGTACAGTTAAACCACAGCAGCTGTGTGTTCTATGAATGCCAATGAACAAGATGGCCCCATCAAAATGATGGCCCAGTCCTAAAGGTGATTATAAAATCATTTCATTGCCAAATTTTAAATTGACCCTTAAAATGTGTCTCACACACACTTTACGATTAACTCGTCTCAGACTCAACACTTCCCTATGATTTTACCCAAATAGCAGGGCCCAACTCACCACCCTGTCTGGAGTAATTTCTGTCTGCCCCTGAGCCGTCCCTGAAATGTGAGTTAAACGGCATGAGGGCTGAAAAGCTCTGTTTCTGCTGATCTCCTAGCCTGGCTTCTCACTGCCTGTGATTGGCCATTCTGGTGACTTCAGGCCTTGGAGATTAAAGCTCGTGTTTGTCTTTCAGCACCTGATGAAAGTGCCTGACCAGAACGTGAAGTACACTGGGAAATCAGCCTCCACAGCTGGAGGAAGTGTGTTTGACAAACCCCACACTGAAGGGAGAGGGGGTGATTTTCCTGGGAACTCAAGGAAGGTTCGGTCCTAACCTCTAACACACACCACAGATTATTACTGCTGCTGCCCAAGAGGGCTCAGATGGGAAAATAATGCTAATACATTGTGGAGGTGGTGAATTCTAGGCCCCCAAAGTCATGAAATTTCAAAGCTGACTGATTCTAATTTAGGTTCAGCTGAATGAAAGAGAACAGCATGTTTTATGGTACTCTCTTAACGTTACTAAGTGCAATATATTGAGTTAACCATTAATTTTTTTCTAAAGAAGTAGAAAACCTTGGTTGTATAATCATGGTCACATTCACATTTCTGTAAATGCTTCACCTTAGGCATGTCATGACTTTTCAAAAATGTTTTTCTTTTGAACTCTTTACTTGTTTTTTTATTTAAAATAAATAAACAGAAAATACTGTTGCTGTGATGATTGTTAGGTCTTTGTGACTACTTCGTGTTAGTTACTATATTTTACATTTTTAATTTTAAAATATTTTAAACATAAAGAAATGTACAGATATATTAGATGCCTGTGTAGTTACTACCCAAATTTAACAATTGTTAATATTTTGCCATATTTAACACATATTTTTTAAAAGAAAGATTTCATTAAAGCCCTGTCCACATTCTTTACTTTAGATTACCTTTACTTTCTTCCTGAAGGTAATCACTGTCCTAAAGCTGGAGAGTTGGTAGGTGTGCTTTGGGGTACATTTTAAAACTCGTACTCCTAAGTATGTACTTATAACTACATGAGCAGGTTTAAGGTATATGTGTATATGTGTGTGTGTATGTGGTATATGTACATATATGGTAGATATGTATATATAAGAAATATATGTATATATAATATATGGTGCATATATATTAATGTAACATATACTATACATACATTTTTAAAACTGGCTTTTTTATGTTGCTTCCAATTTTTTCCGGTAAACATCCTTATGGGTATCTTCCTGTGTATGCACCTAAGAGTTTCTCTAATGTGTGGTAATAATATGTTTGCATGTATTCAATTTTGCTAGATAGTATTACACTGCCCTACAAAATAGTTTTACCAAGTTACACTTGTGTCAACAGTGTATACTATACCCCATTTCCCCATATTCTTGCCAATAAATCTGATGTTGTTAGCCTTATAATTCCTTTGCTAATGTGGTGACTGTAAAATGGTATCTCTTTGCTTTATTTCATTTCCCTGATTACTAGTGAGATTAAATGCCTTTATATGTGTTTGGCAGTCTTTCAGCTTTCTTCTCCATTCTTTGCCCATTTTTTCTTTTGGGTATTTTATTTTTATCTTACTAATTTATAGGAGATTTTTATATATGATGAATACTGATCCTTTGTTGGTTATATATATTGTCCTTTACTTCCAAACTTTCCATGTCATTATGTTTTAGGAGTGTATCAGGTAAACAATACATCGATGGATTTTCAAAAAGTTGTCTTTTATCTCTGTTTTACAAATACTGTGATTCCTGATATACTTTTATTCATTTCTTATTTTGTTTCTAAATGTGTCTGTGTGTGTGCATGTATGCTTCTTTTTACCTCCTTCCTACCTTCTATAGAATGATTAAGTTCTCTGTGCTGGGCGCAATGGCTCACGCCTGTTATCCCAGCACTCTGAGAGGCTGAGGCAGATGGATTACTTGACGTCAGGAGTTTGAGAACAGCCTAGCCAACATGTTGAAACCCCATTTCTACTAAAAATACAAAAATTAGCCAGGTGTGGTGGCGTGTGCCTGTAGTCCCTACTACTGAGTAGGCTGAGGCATGAGAATCACTTGAACCTGGGAGGTGGAGGTTGCAGTGAGCCCAGATCACGCCACTGTACTTCAGCCTGGGTGACAAAGCGAGAAAAAAAAAAAAAAAGATTACGTGATTCTTTGCAGACTCCATTTCCGTATGTTATTTTGGAAGTTATATATTTTACTTCTATTCTTTCAATAGTTACCCTTACATTTTAACAAGCATACTTGACTTAATAAAATTCAAAGTTAATTAATACCTATACTCTTCTGCGTAACACAGGCAACTTGGAACAATTTAACTCTAATTACTACTTCACATTTTTGGTATACAGTAACTTAATCTATCTTGTTTTCATCCCTCCTTCCCTTTTAGTCTTATGGTTACCACTTTGTTGACAGTTAATAATAATGTATATTATTCGTGCCTGCCAATGTCTTTGATCACGATTGATTCTCAGATCTCCTTCTTTCTGGGTTTCTTTCTTTCTAAAGCACATTATATAATAGTTCTTCAGCATGGACTTTGAGCTGAAAACTATCTTTGTTTTATCCTCATTTTTGAGTGACTATTTAGCATGGTCTAGAATTCCAGATTGTCAGTGATTTTCCCTCAGCACTCATAGCATATTCATTCATTATCTTCTGGTACCCATTGTTGCTGATGAAAAGTTTGTTTTCCTCTGCTTGTGTTTGAGTAGGTAATCTGTCTCTTCTTTCTGGTTGCATCTAGATTTTCTCTTTATATCCTGAAGTTTTATTAAAATGTGTTTAGGTGTTACTTTTTAAAAAAATAAATCATTCTCATGGGTCACTGTGCTTCCAAATTATGAAAAAGTCTATCTGTTATCAATGTTAGGAAATTCTCACTATTTCTTCCTTGAATATGTTATCTTCTTCTGGCGCCCCTCTTAGATGTATGTTAAGCCATCTCAGTTTGTCCTCCTAATTTATTAACTTCCCTTTCATACATTCAGTTTGTCTCTGCAACAAAATGAGAAATTTTCTCAGATCTTTCTTCTTCACACATTCTCTGGATGTGTTTAAACAGCTCTTAACCTATCTGTGGTTAGTTGCAGGAATGTCCTCAATTATTTACTCCTCCCTGTATCTACACCCTGTTCCATATAACTATGCAATGCCTTCTCACCATAAACTGGGTAACATTGACTGCTCCTTGACCACAGACTCGATCATGCCATTATTTTGATCAAGAAAGTGAGGCAGAACTGACAGTGTGCCACTTGTTCATGCCTTTGCACTTCCCCATTGTCACACTAACATGCCCAGGGTAGTCTGCTGGGGGAAGAGAAGCATGTGAAATGGAGCCCAGGCACCTCGTCACCCCAGTGAGGGCCAGCCTAGATCATCCAACAGTCAGCTGAGCCCCAGAAGTGAGCCAGCCCACCAAGATCAGCAAGGTCACTTTGCCAGCCCTTCTGACCCCAGGCACGTGAGTAGGAAATGCTTGCTGTGTGCCTTTCAGGACCTAGGCAATAGCGTTGTTGTGGCAACAGGTAACAAATATACCATGCACTGAGATTTTTATTTTACTAAACTTTTTTTCATTTGTAGGTAAGCTAATCATTACTTTTTCAAATTTACCTATTTTTAAAAACCATATCCTATTTTTTCTATATATTTCTGTTTCATCTTTTGTCTATTTAATCATTTTAAACATAGATATTTTATAACTTCTTTCAGGTTGTGGATCTATCTGAAGTTCTTGGAGTGCTAATCTTCCTGTTATAGCTGATTTCTGTCATTAGTGTTTCCTCATTTTGCCTATAATGTCAATTTTTTAGTCCATCATGGGAATCCAGTACACAGAAATTTTTGAAAGCATCCGCAGACAGCCGTTTTGTATTTGCTTCTGCTAGAGGCTACAAGTGTCCACAGTCTAGGACCAGTTTGACATTAATGTCTTATTTTAAAGATTTTGGTACCATGTAGGTAGCATAAAGTGTCATTCTACAAACACAAGTGACACGTTACTTCAGTTTCTCGTTGGAGACTGTTTTTGTACCCACGTGCTGCAGAGACAAACTTTCTTTGCATTTCAGAACAGTCAATGGGATGTTAACCCTCTTTCACTGAAGGTACAGAGTTTCCCAGTCCTGGCTTAATGTAGAAGTTTCAGGTTCAACGGTCACCTCCTACAGACCAGGACCCTGTGTTTACATCCCGCAGAACCCCAGCACTGTGGCATGGGGGCCTATTCCAAGTTTGATCCTCTCTGGGCCTCAATGACATCAGCTCATGAGCTTACACTCTTCATTTCTAAAACTTGGGGTTTATCTCTTTTATTCCTTAAAACTAGCCCATGCTAACCTTTACACAATACTCCTTTTATGTCTGTTAGGAAAGTTGTCCATGTGGGTCAGTGTGCCATGCTGCTGGCAGATGCATTGTTTAGCAAGCAAAAATAATATTGCAAAAAATTAGAAATGAAACGTTTTTAAAATTTATTTTTAATTACTATGGGTAAATAATAGGTGTATATACTTAGATACATTTGATGGGGTTTTTTTTTTTGTTTTTTTGCTTTTTTGGGCTTTTTTTTGAGATGGAGTCTCATTCTGTTGCCCAGGCTGGAGTGCAGTAGCATAATCTCGCCTCACTGCAAGCTCCATCTCCTGGGTTCATGCCATTTTCCTGCCTCAGCCTCCCAAGTAGCTGGGACTATAGGTGCCCACCACCACGCCTGGCTAATTTTTTGATTTTTAGTAGAGAAAGCGTTTCACTGTGTTAGCCAGGATGGTCTCGATCCCCTGACCTCGTGATCTGCCTGCCTTGGCCTCCCAAAGTGCTGGGATTACAGGTGTGAACCACCGTGCCCAGCCTACATTTGATGTTTTAATACAGGCACACAATGTGTAATAATCACACCAGAGTAATTAAGATAACCACTACCTTAAGAATTTATCATTTATCTGTGTTACGAACATTCCAATTCCACCCTTTTAGTTATTTTAAAATATATAACAAATGATTGTTGACTATAGTCACTGGGTTATGCTATCAAATACTAGATCTTGGGGAAAATGGAGGCTAGGAGGCAGGACTCATTTGCAGCTCCCACTTGGATGGACAGAGCAGCTTGTGGAGACTCACATCATGAACTTTTGCTCCAAGAACTACTGCAGAAACAGCCAAGAGAGTCCACAGACCCTTTGAAGGAAGTGGGTTGCTGCTGCAGGCCCCTGGAGATAGCCAAAACACTGTGAGTGCCCAAAGTGTGAAAGGGGATATTCCACCCCCAACATACACCCTCACTGGGGAACCTGAAGGTCCAGATCCCAGATCACAGGAGAAGGATTTGACCTTACCTAGAGCTGAGATGAATTTAGAGAGTCAAGTGAAATACAGGGGTACGAGCAGCAGCGAGAAGAGCCCTATGGACACTTTCATTCTCTAGGGAAGCCATTTCTGACTTTGTCTCACAGGGGTCCTTAGGGAGGACTGCCTGGGGAACTGGGAAACGACCAGAGAGAAGGAAACTTCCAGCTGAACTTTGTAACAGTCTCAACTGAATGCAAAGTTTCCTGAACAGAACTTGGGGTGGGGGGGTCGTTGAATCGGGAGTGCACAAAAATATTGCAATCCTAAACATATATGCACCTAATATTGGAGTGCCCAAATTTATAAAACAATTACTATTAGACTTAAGAAATAAGATAGATGGTAATATATTAATGGTGGAGGACTTTAATACTCCACTGACAGCAACAGACAGGTCATCATGACAGAAAGTCAACAAAGAAGCAATGGATTTAAACTATACTTTAGAACAAATGGACTTAACAGATATTTACAGAACATTCTACCCAACAACTGCAGAATATACATTCTATTCCTCAGCACATGGAGCATTCTTTAAGATAGATCATATGATAGGCCACAAAACAAGTCTCAATAAATTTAGGAAAACTGAATTTATATCAAGTACTCTTTCAGACCACAGTGTAATCAAATTGGATATCAACTCAAAAAGGAACCTTCAAAACCATGCAGATACCTGGAAATTAAATAACCTGCTCCTGAATGATCACGGTCAACAATGAAATCAAGATGGAAATTTAACAATTCTTTGAACTGAATGATAATAGTGACAACCTATCAAAACCTCTGGGATACAGCAAAGGTGGTGATAAGAAGAAAGTTCATAGCCTTAAATATATATCTACATCAAAACATCTGAAAGACCACAAATAGACAATCTAAGGTCACACCTCAAGGAACTACAGAAATAAGAACAAACCAAACCCAAGCCCAGCAGAAGAAAAGAAATAACAATGATCAGAGCAGAAGTAAATGAAAGTAAATGAAATTGAAACAAAAAAATACAAAAGATAAATTAAACAAAAAGCTGGGTCTTTGAAAAGATAAATACAATTGACAGATCATTAGTGAGGTTAACCAAGAAAAGAAGAGAGAAGATCCAAATAAGATCAATTAGAAACAAAATGGGAGATATTACAACAAATACCACAGAAATACAAAAGATTATTCAAGGCTTCTATGAACACCTTTATGTGTATAAACTAGAAAATCTAGAGGAGAAACTAGAAATATACAATCCTCCCAGATTAAACCAGGAATAAATAGAAACTCTGAACAGAACAATAATAAGCAGTGAGATATAAATGGTAATTTAAAATGCCAAGAAAAATAAGTCCAGGATCAGATGGATTCACACCTGAATTCTATCAGACATTCAAAGAAGGATTCGTGCCAATCCTGTTGACACTATCCCACAAGATAGAGAAAAAGGGAATCCTCCCCAAATCATTCTATGAAGCCAGTATCACCCTAATACCAAAACCAGGAAAGGACATAACAAAGAAAACTACAGACTAATATCCCTGATGAACGTACATAGATGCAAAAATCCTCAACAAAATACTAGCTAACTGAATCTAACAGCATATCAAAAAGGTAATCTGCCATGATCAAGTGGATTTCATACCAGGGATGCCGGGATGTTTTAACGATGCAAGTCAATAAATGTGATATACCACATAAACAGAATTAAAAACAAAAATCACGTGATCATCTCAATAGATGCAGAAAAAGCATTTGACAAAGTCCAGCATTCCTTTTTGATTAAAACCCTCAGCAAAATCAGCATGCAAGGGACATACCTCAGTGTAATAAAAGCCATCCATGACAAACCCACAGCCAACATCATACTGATGGGGGAAAAGCCGAAAGCATTCCCTCGGAGAACTGGAACAAGACACGAATGCCCTCTCTCACCACTTCTCAACATAGTACTAGAAGTCCTAGCCAGAGCAATTAAACAAGACAAAGAAATAAAGGGCATCCAAATCAGTAAACAGGAAGTCAAACTGTCACCATTTGCTGGTGATATGATTGTATACCTAGAAAACCCTAAAGACTCCTCCAAAAAGCTTCCTAGAACTGATAAATGAATTCAGCAAAGTTTCAGGATACAAAATTAATGTACGAAAATCAGTAGCTCTGCTATACACCAACAGCAACCAAGCTGAGAATCAAATCCAAAACTCATTCCCTGTTATAATAGTTGCAATAAAATAAAATAAAATACTTAGGAATATACATAACCAGGAAGGTGAAAGACCTCTACAAGGAAAACTGCAAAACACTGCTGAAAAAAATCATAGACAAAACAAACAAATGGAAGCATACCCCATGCTCATGAATGGGTAGAATCAATAATGTGAAAATAACCATACTGCCAAAAGCAATCTTCAAATTCATTGCAATTCCCATCAAAATACCACCATCATTCTTCACAGAACTAGAAAAAATAATTATAAAATTCATATGTAACACAAAAAGAGTCTGCATAGCCAAAGCAAGACTAAGCAAAAAGAACAAATCTGGAGGCATCACGTAAACCCACTTCAAGCTATACTATAATGCCATAGTCACCAAAACAGCATGGTACTAGTATAAAAATAGGCACACAGACCAATGGAATACAATAGAGAATCCAGAAATAAACCCAAATACTTACACCAAACTGATCTTCAACAAAGCAAACAAAAACATAAAGTGGGGAAAATATATCCTATTCAAAAAATTGTGCAAGGATAATTGGCAAACCACATGCAGGAGAATGAAACTGGATCCTCATCTCTCACCATATACAAAAATCAACTCGAGGTGTATCAAATACTTAAATCTGAAACCGGAAACTGTAAAAATTCTAGAAGATAACATCAGAAAAACCTTTGTCGACATTGACTTAGGCAAACACTTTATGACCAAGAACCCAAAAGCAAATGCAACAAAAACAAAGATAAGTAGATGGGACGTAATTAAATGAAAAAGCTTCTGCACAGCAAAAGAAACAATCAGCAAACAGATAGCCTACAGAATGCGAAAAGATCTTTGCAAGTTGTATATCCAACAAAGGACTAATTTCCTGAATCTATAAAGAACTCAAATCAGCAAGAAAAAAACAATCCCATCAAAAAGTGGGCTAAGGACATGAATAGACAATTCTGAAAAGAAGGTATACAAATGGCAAACAAACATATGAGAAAATGTTCAACATCACTAATTATCAGGGAAATAGAAATCAAAACCACAATACAATACCAGTTTACTCCTGCAAGAATGGCCATAATCAAAAAAATAAAAAAATAATAAATGTTGGCATGGATGTGGTGAAAAGGGAGCACTTTTACACCGCTAGCTGGAATGTAAACTAGTACAGCTACCATGGAAAACAGTGTGAAGATTCCTAAAACAACTAAAAGTAGAGCTACTATTTGATCCAGCAATCCCACTACTGGGTATCTACCCAGAGGAAAAAAATCATTATATGAAAAAGATACCTACACAGGCATGTTTATAGCAGCGCAATTCTCAATTGCAAAAATATGGAACCAGCCCAAATGCCACTCAATCAAGCAGATAAAGAACTTGTGATATATATATATACACATACACACACACACACATCACGTATGTCTGTTTCTTCCTGTTTACATGTATATGTATGTACATCTTGAAATACTACTCAGCCATAAAAAGGATGAAATAATGGCATTCAGAGCACCCTACATGGAATTTGAGACAATTATTCTTTTTTAAAAAAAAATTATACTTCAAGTTCTGGGATACATGTACAGAACCTGCAGGTTTGTTTCATAGGTATACACATGCCATGGTGGTTTGCTGCCCCCGTCAACCCATCATCTACATTAGGTATTTCTCCTAATGCTACCCCTTCCCTAACCCTCCAACCCCCGACAGGCCCTGGTGTGTGATGTTCCCCTTCCTGTGTCCATGTGTTCTCATTGTTCAACTCCTACTTATGAGTGAGAACATGCGGTGTTTGGTTTTCTGTTCTTGTGTTAGTTTGCTGAGAATGATGGTTTCCAACTTCATCCATGTCCCTGCAAAGGACATGAAATCATCTTTTTTTATGACTGCATAGTATTCCATGGTGTATATATGTCAATTTTCTTTGTCCAGTCTATCACTGATGGACATTTAGGTTGGTTCCAAGTCTTTGCTATTGTGAACAGTGCCACAATAAATATACGTGTGCACGTGTCTTTATAATAGAATGATTTATAATCCTTTGGGTATAAACCCAATAATGGGATTCCTGGGTGAAATGGTATTTCTGATTCTAGATCCTTGAGGAATTGCCACACTGTCTTCCACATTGGTTGAACTAATTTACACTCCCACCAACAGTGTAAAAGCATTCCTGTTTCTCTGCATCCTCTGCAGCATCTGTTGTTTGCTGACATTTTAATGATTGCCATTCTAACTAGCGTGAGATGGTATCTCATTGTGGTATTGATTTGAATTTCTCTAATGACCAGTGATGATGAGCTTTGTTTTATATGTTCATTGGCTGCATAAATGTCTTCTTTTGAGAAGTGTGTGTTCATATCCTTTGCCACTTTTTGATGGGGTTGTTTTTATCTTGTAAATTTGTTTAAGTTCCTTGTAGATTCTAGATATTAGCCCTTTGTCAGATGCATAGATTGCAAAAATTTTCTTCCATTCTGTAGATTGCCTGTTCACTCTAATGATAGTTTCTTTTGCTGTGCAGAAGCTCTTTAGTTTAATTAAATCCCTTTTGTTAATTTTGGCTTTTGTTGCCATTGCTTTTGGTCTTTTAGTCATGAAGCCTTTGCTCATGCTTATGTCATGAAGGGTATTGCTTAGGTTTTCTCCTAGAGCTTTTATGGTTTTAGGTCTTACGTTTAAGTCTTTAATCCATCTTAAGTTAATTTTTGTATAAGGTTTAAGGAAGGGGTCCAGCTTCAGTTTTCTGCCTATGGTGGAGACCATTATTCTAAGTGAAGGAACTCAGAAATGGAAAACCACACATTGTATGTTCTCATTCATAAGTGGAAGCTAAGCTATAAGGATGCAAAGGCCTAAGAATCATACAATGGACTTTAGGGACTTGGGGAAAGAGTGGGAGGGGGTGAGGGATAAAAGGTTACACATTGGGTACAGTGTACACTGCTCTGGAGATGGCTGCACCCAAATCTCACAAATCACCATTAAAGAACTTATTCATGTAACCAGACAGGGTGTAGTGGCTCATGCCTGTAATCCCAGCACTTTGGGAGGCCAAGGCAGGCAGATCATTTGAGGTCAGGAGTTCAAGATCAGCCTGGCCAACACGGTGAAACCCCATCTATACTACAAATACAAAAATTACCCGGACATGGTGATGGGTGCCTGTAGTCACAGCTACTCAGGAGGCTGAGGCAGGAGAATTGCTCAAACGTAGAAGGTGGAGGTTGTAGTGAGCCGAAATAGAGCCACTGCATTCCAACTTGGATGACAGAGTGAGACTCTGTCTCAAAAAAAAAAAAAAATTATTCATGTAACCAAACACCATGTGTTCCCCAAAAACCTATTGAAATAAAAATAAATAAAAAATATTAGAGCTTATTGATTTTATCTAACTATATTTTTACACCCATTAATCATCTTTACTTTGTCCCCACTCCCCACTACCCCTTTTAGCCTCTGGTAACATCATTCTACTCTCCATCTCCATGAGTTCAATATTTTTAATTTTTAGCTCCCCAAAATAAGTGAGAACATGTGAAGTTTGTCTTTCTGTGTCTGGCTCCAGTTCCATCCACATTGTTGCAAATGACAGGATTTCATTCTTTTTATGGCTGAATAGTATTTTGTTGTGTATATGACCACATTTCCTTTATCTATTCAACCACTAATCGACACTTAGATTGCCTCCAAATCTTGGCTATTATGAACAGTGCTGCAATAAACATGGGAGTGCAGCTATCTCTTTGGTATACTGATTTTCTTTCTTTTGGATATATACTTCACAGTGAGATTGCTGCATCATATGGTAGATCTATTTTTAGTTTTTTGAGGAGCTATCATGCTATTCTCCATAATGACTGCTGATTTACATTCCCTTCAATAGAAAAAATGTTTTAACTGACCTAGTCCTCAAGCAAAATAAGAACATAGTGCAATACAAAAAATATGGTCCAGGACACAAGCTTTTCTTTAAAGTGACCTTAATTTTTGTTAAGCATTAGAAATATTCTCTATCTTTGTTAAGCAGTAAAAATTGACATAAGCAGTGTTTGGACTTATGGTCCTGTTTTCCCAAAATCATGATTTTCATACAATTCCTCTATATTCTGTGATTTAATTTATGAGACTGTATCCATTCTTTATTTTCCTGGCAACACTTGATTTTTATGCCTGTAACTCATTTGAGATGTAACAACACTGCAAATCAACATTTAGAAGAGTACACAGGCATGACACACTTCAGTTTTTAATGTTAGATTTTATTTGAAAATATTTTAAAATAAATGCCTTTAAATGAATACTTTTAAAATTCTAACAAATAACTGAGGTTTCTGGAAATCTTTCCTCTCCTCTCTCCAGAGCCTGTTGGGGTGAGAGAAGGTCAGGGGATCAGAGAGCAGAGATGTTCCACACTAATTCTAATCCTCCCCTACTTTGCCTTAATCCCTTCTTCATTCCCACACTAATGAGGGCACAGTCTGGTGGACAAAATACAGAGGCTGGCTTTTTGGTAAGAGTCGTAATTTTGCTTCAAGGTAGAAAAAATATTTCCGATGTTTGGCCAGTTTTGATTTGAACTGGACTAGCTGGAAAAGATAACTATGGCTTCAATAAGTTGGAAGGGAGTAGCGCATCAAGGTTTATAAAAATAGACCAACAATATACCAAATGATGCATTGTTCCTGAGTATAATCAGTGTGTGGATAAATGGAAAGTAATTGTACTCAGAGAAAAGCCATTCTCCTGGCTGTGAAAGCAGGAAAAACAGTGCATCACAATTCTGTCACAGGATATAGATGCTGTTTTATTTCAAAATGGTAGACTAACAAATTGCACCTAAAGAGGCAGTGTGATATGCAGAAAGGACAATTCTTTTAAAGCCAAATGGACCCATGTATCATTGGGCCAGCAAGCTCATAATCTTAGTGTTTTCTTCTTGTAAAGTGGAAAACAATAATGATTACTATGCAGGAGTATTGGGAAGATAAAAATGAGAAAATATATATTAAATACCTGGTTTATAAGCACATAATGAAAGATACAATTACTGTTATTTTAATACCATTTATCTTAACATATACTTTTTAAATAAAAATTTATGGAATATATATTTAAGAAGCATGAAATGGTGTGTGGCTCGTGGAACCCAAATCTCTTAATCAAATGAGAAGGCTCTGAAAGGGAAATTCCAGAGAGTCAAGGGGCTGAGACCAGGGATATTTATGTGGCTGTGTGGATCTAAGCAAGACTCTGCCCCTAGACAGTCAGACTTCAAACACAGATGATGATTACACTGAATGGCTTGGTTGTCTCTGTGTGAATAGTGCCTGACAGGAAACTGACTCCCATGATACACTTCACAGAATACAGTTAGCTTTACATTTGTTAACACTGATTATGCAAAAGAACAATGAATGAGGCAGCATGGAGCTTACACCTCTCTCAACTCTGACTCACTTGAACTCATTCAACATTACTCTGCCAGAAACGCACTCATTGTTGAAGAGCAGAAACAGTGTCAAGTTGGGAAGAAAATATTGGAAAAGGCTTTTTTTCAGCCATTTGAAAAAATATATATGTAAGAGAAATGTATGAGTGGGGAAAATAATTGAATGAAGTGGACTGGGTTTAGTATGATTTAATCACCTTTTAATTTTTCTAAATTTGCCTAATGATGACAGGTGCTACCTGTCTGTGATCTTGTTTTGTCATCACAAGCACCCTGTAACATAGATATTTCCATTTTACAACAATGTTAGTTCATTTGCTCCAAGTCCTCCAGGAGGTGAATAGCCCAAGTCTCTCCGATCCTAAATTCCACAACTCTTCCATTAACCCCTGGTCAGCCAACCCAAGAAGCATATCTAGGACCAAATTCTTATATTTTGAATATCTTACAGGGACATATACAAGTAGGCTTTTTTTTCTTTTTTAAAAAAATATTTTCAATTTTTGTGAGTATATAGTATGTATATATATTTTGGGGTATGTGTTAGTCTGTTCTCATGCTGCTATGAAAATATACCTGAGACTGGGTAATTTATAAAGAAAAGATATTTAATTGACTCACAGTTCTGCATGACTGGGGAGGCCTCAGGAAACTTACAATCATGGCAGAAGGCACCACTTCACATTGTGTCAGGAGAGAGAATGAATGCCGAGCAAAGGGGGGAACCTCTTATAAAACCATCCGATCTCATGAGAACTCACTCACTGTCATGAAAACAGTATAGGGGAAACTGCCCCCATGATTCAGTTATCACCACCTGGTCCCACTTTTGACATGTGGGGATTATTACAATTTGAGGTGAGATTTGGGTGTAGATGCAGAGCCACACCATACCATGAAATACTTTGGTACAGGCATGCAATGTGCAGTAATCACATCAGGGTAAATGGGGTATCCATCCCCTCAAGCATGTCTCTTTTGTGTCACAATCCAGTTCTACTCTTTTCATTATTTTAAAATGTGCAGTCATTATTGATTATAGTCACCCTGTTGTGCTATCAAATGCTAGGTCTTCTTTATTCTTTCTAACTACTTTTTGTACCCATTAAATATCCCCACATCCCTGCTCCCATCCCCCCACTACTCTTCCCAGCCTCTGGTAATCATCTTCTACTCTCTATCTCCACGAATACAATTGTTTTCATTTGCATCTCCCACAAATAAGTGAAGTGTGATGTTTGTCTTTCTGTGCCTGGCTTATTTCACTTAACATAATGACTGCCAGTTCCATCCATGTTGTTGCAAACGACAAGATCTTATTCTTTTTATGGCTAAATAGTACTCCATTGTGTCTGTGTATCACATTCATTCATCCATTCATCTGTTGATGGACAAGTAGGTTGCTTCCAAATCTTGGCTGTAGTGAACAGAGCTGCAACAAACATAGGAGTACAGATCTCTGTTCAATATACTGATTTCTTTTCTTTTGAGAATATACCCAGCAGTGGGATTGCTGGATCATATGGTAACTCTATTTTACAGTTTTCTGGGGAAACACCAAAATTCTACAAGTGGTCGTACTGATTTACATTCTCACCAACAGTGTACAAGGGTTTGTTTTTCTCCATATCCTCCCTAGCATTTGTTATTCCCTGTCATTTAAATAAAAGCCATTTTTATCAGGGTGAGATGATATCTCATTGTAGTTTTGATTTACATTTCTCTGATGATCCATGATGTTGAGCATCTTTTTGTATGCCTGTTTGCTCTTTATATCTCTTCTTTTGAGAAATGTCTATTTAGATCTTTTGCCCATGTTTTCATTGGATTACTAGATTTCTTCCTATAGGGTTGTTTTGAGCTCTTTATCCATTCTGATTATTAATCCCTTGTCAGATAGGTACTTTGCAAATATTTTCTCCCTCCCATTCTGTGGTTTGTCTCATGCACTTTGTTGATTGTTTCCTTTGTTGTGCAGAAGTTTTAACTGGATGTGATCCCATTTGTCCACTTTTGCTTTGGTTGCCTGTGCTTGTGGTGTATTACTCAAGAAATTTTTGGCCAATCCAATGCTTCCCAATGTTTTCTTGTAGCAGCTTTATACTTTGAAGTCTTCGATTTAAGTCTTTAATCCATTTTGATTTGATTTTTGTATATGGTGAGACATAAGGGTCTAGTTTTATTCTTCTGCATATGGATATCCTGTTTTCCCAGCACCCTATATTAAAGAGACTGTCTTTTCATCAATGTATGTTCTTGGCACCTTTGTCAAAAATGAGTTCACTGTAAGTGTATGGATTTGTTTCTGCATTCTTTATTCTGTTCCATTGGTCTATGTTGTCTGTTTTTATGGCAGTACCATGCTGTTTGGGTTATGATAGCTCTGTAGTGTAATTTGAAGTCAGGTAATGTGATTCCTTCAGTTTTGTTCTTTCTGTTCAGGATAGCCTTGGCTGTTTTGAGTCTTTTGTGATTTCATATAAGTTCTAGGATTTTTTTTCTATTTCTGTGAAGAATGTCATTGGTATTTTGATAGGAATTGCTTTAGCTGGTATGAACATTTAACAATATTGAGTCTTCCAATCTATGAAATGGAATATTTTTCCATTTTTTAGTGTCCTCTTAAATTTCTTTCATCAATGTTTAATTTTCATTATAGAGATCTTTTACTTCTTTGGTTAATTCCTAGGTATTTAATTTTATGTGTGGCTGATGAAATTAGATTACTTTTTTGTTTCTTTTTCACACTGTTCACTGTTGGCATATAGAAATGCTACTGATTTTTGTATGTTGATTTTGTATCCTGCAACTTCACTGAATTTGTTAATCAGTTCTAATAGTTTCCTTAAGGAATTTTTAGGTTTTTCCAAATATAAGATCATATCATCTGCAAACAAGAATAATTTTACTTCTTTCTTTTCAATTTGGATGCCCTTTATATCTTTCTCTTCTCTGATCACTATAGCTAGGACTTCCATACTATGTTGAATAACAGTGGTGAAAGCAGGAATCTTTGATGAGTTTCAGATCTTAGAGGAAAGGCTTTCAGTTTTTCCACATTCAGGATTATACTAGCTGTGAGTCTTTCACATATGGCTTTTATTGTGTTGAGGTATGTTTCTCTTATACCCAGTTTATTGAGAGTTGTTAATCATGAAGCAATATTGAATTCTATTAAATATGTTTTCAGCATCAATTGACATAATCATATGATTTTCATCCTTCATTCTGTTGATATGATGTACCACATTGACTGATTTGCATATGTTAAACCATCCTTGTATCCCTTTGGTAAATCCCACTTGGTCATGATGAACAATCTTTTAAATGTATTGTTGAATTTGGTTTTCTAGTATTTTGTTGAAGATTTTTACATCAATAGTCATCAGAAATATTGATCTATAGTTTTCTTTTTCAGATGTGTCTTTGTCTGGTTCTGGTATAAGGGTAATACTGGCCTCATAGAATAAGTTTGGAAGTATTCTCTACTCTTATTTTTTAGAATAGTTTGAATAAGGTTGGTATTAGTTCTTCTTTAAATGTTTGGTATAACTCAGCAGTGAAGCCATCAGGTCCTGGGCTTTTCTTTATTGGGATAATTTTTATTACAGCTTCGATCTTGTTAGTTGTCATTGGTCTGTTCAGGTTTTGGATTTCTTCATAGTTCAATCTTGTTAGGTTGTATATGTCTAGGAATTTATTTCTTCCAGATTTTCCAATTTATTGACATATAGTTGCTCATAATAGCCACTAGTGATCCTTTGAATTCCAGTGAAATTGGTTGTAATGTCTCCTTTTTCATATCTGATTTTATTTATGTCTTTTTTTCTTAGATAGCTTTGCTAAAGGTTTCTCAATTTATCTTTTCAAAAAATCTTTTCATTTTGTTGATCTTTTTATTATTTTCTTCATTTCATTTTTATTTATTTCTGCTCTGATATTTATTATTTCTTTTCTTCCAATAATTTTAGGTTTAGTTTGTTTTTGCTTTTCTAATTTTTTTAAGATGTATCATTAGGTTGTTTATTTGAAGATTTTCTTCTTTTTTGATGTAAGTGCTTATAGCTATAAATTCTCCTCTTCATACTGCTTTCACTGTATCCCATAGGTTTTGGTATGTTGTATTTCTATGATCATTTGTTTCAAGAAATTTTTCAATTTCTTTCCTAATTTCTTCATTGACTCAATATTCGGGAGCATATTGTTTAAATTTTATCTATTTGTGCAGTTGCCAAAATTCCACTTGATATTGATTTCTAGTTTTATTCCATGGTGGTCAGAAAAGATGCTTGGTATTATTTCAGTTTGTTTTTTTTTTTTTTAATGTTTTAAGACTTGTTTTGTGACCCAACATATGGTCTATCCTTATTCATATGCTGAAGAGAAAAATGTGTATTCTGCAGCCATTGGCTAAAATGTTCTCTTAAAATATTCACATTTTTATTACATTAAAAATGTTCTCTTAGAACATTTACATTTATATTGTTCCCTAATGTAAATATCTCTTAGGTCCATTTGTTCTACAGTGTAGATTAAATCCAATGTTTCTTTGTTAATTTTCTATCTGAAAGATCTGTCCAATGCTGAAAGTGGGATGTTGAAGTCTTCAGCTATTGCTGTATGGGGGTCTATCTTTCTCCTTAGCTCAAATAATATTTGTTTTATATCTGGGTACTTCAATGTTGGGTACATATATATTTATAATTGTTATTTCCTCTTGCTAAACTGACCCCTTTATCATTATATAATGACTTTCCTTGTCTCTTCTTACAGTCTTTGTCTTAAAGTCTATTTTGTCTCGTATAAGTATAGCTACTCCTGCTCTTTTTTTGATTTCTATTTGCATAGAATGTCTTTTTCCAGCCCTTTATTTGCAGTCTATGTGTGTGTTTATAGGTGAAGTGCCTTTCTTGTAGGCAACAGATACATGGGTCTTTTTTAAAAAAAAAAATTCTTGCAGTCACCCTATGTCTTTTCATTAGAGAGTCTGATCCATTTACAATCAATGCTATTATTGATAAATAAGGACTTACTTCTGCCCCTTTGTTGTTTTCCGTGGGGGTGTGTGTGTGTGTGTGTGTGTGAGTGTATGTGAAGGTCTTATCTTCCTTCTTTCCTTCCTTCCTGACTTTCTTTGACTAAAGGTGGTTTTCTCTGGTGTATGATTTAATTTCTTGCTTTTTATTTTTTGTGTATCTATACTATGTTTTTAAATTTGAAGTTATGAAGCCTGTAAATACTGTCGTATAACCCATTGTTTTAAAGTGATGTCAGCTTAATACTGCATAAGCAAACAAATAAACAAGCAACAAAAAAAACTGATAAAAACTCTACACTTTAACTTTATCCCCCAGCTTTTTAACTTTTTATTTTCTTCTCTTTATGTCTTATTGAAATGTCTATGTATTGAAAAGGTGTTATAGTAATTATTTTTCACTGGTTCACCATTTAGGCTTTCTACTTAAGAGAGTAAACACATCACAATTATAGTTTTATAATATTCTGTGCTTTTCGGTGTGCTTGCTATTACCAGTGAGTTTTCTATCTTCAGATGATGTCTTTTCTGTTTGGTTTTTGTTTTCAGACAAGGTCTCACTCTGTCACCTTGGCTGGAATGCAGTGGCACAATCTTGGCTCACTGAAACCTCTGCATCCCAGCTCAAATGATTTTCCCTCCTCAGCCTCCCAAGTAGCTGAGACTGCAAGTGCATGCCACCACAGCCAGCTAATTTTTAAATAAAAATTTGGAGAGACAAGGTCTCACTACATTGCCCAAGCTGGTCTCAAGCATCTAAGTTTAAGCTACCCTCCCTCATTGGTATCCCAAAATGCTGGAATTACAGACATGAGCCACTATACCTGGCCCTCAGAGGATTTCTTCTTGCTTGTTAGAATCTTTCTTTCCAGGTTGAAGAACTCCCTTTAGCATTTCCTGTAGGAAAGATCTGGTGTAGATAAAATCCCTCAGCTTTCGTTTGTCTAGGAAAGTCTTTATTTCTCTTTCATGCTTGAAGGATATTTTCATCGAACGTATTCTAGGGTAAAAGTTTGTTTCCTTCTGTACTTTAAATATGTCATGCCACTCTCTGCTGGCATATAAGGTTTCTACTGAAAAGTCTGCTGCCGGACGTATTGGGGCTCCTTTGTATGTTGTTTCTTTTCTTTTGCTGTTTTTAGGATCCTTTCTTTATCCTTAATCTTTGGGAGTTTGATTATTAAATGCTTGGAGGTAGTCTTCCTTGAGTTAAATCTGCTTGGTGTTCTATCACCTTTCTGTATTTGAATACTGATATCTTTCTCTACATTTTGGAAGTTCTTTGATATTATCCCTTTGAATAAACTTTCTACTCCTATCTTTTTCTCTGCCTTCACTTTAAGATCAATATTGTTAGATTTGCCCTTTTGAGGCTGTTTTCTAGATCTTGTAGTGATGCTTCATTTTTGTTTATTCTTTTTTCTTTTGTCTCTTTTGACTATATATTTTCAAATAGGCTGTCTTCAAGCTCACTAATTCTTTCTTCTGCTTGATTATGCTCTTAAGGAACTCTGATGCATTGTTTTAGCATGTCAATTGCTTTTTTCAGCTCCAGAATTTCAGCTCAATTCTCTTTAATTAGTTGAATCTCTTTGTTAAATTTATCTGATGGAATTCTGATTCCTTCTCTTTGTTACCTTGAATTTCTTTGAGCTTCCTCAAAACAGCTATTTTGAATTCTCTGTCTGAAAGATCACATATCTGTTTTTCCAGGATTGGTCCATGGTACCTTATTCAGTTTGGTGAAGTCAAGTTTTCCTGGATGGTCTTGATAGTTGGGGGTGTTCATCGGTGTCTGGGCATTGAAAATTTAGGTACTCATTGTAGTGTACACAGTCTAATCATCTTATTTAAAAATAAAAGACACCTCCACACATTGCCAACTACTGAAATTTTAGGTAAATAAGTAAGTTTCAGAAATTATTCTGGGGCACAGTATTTGTAAACAAGTAAAAAATGGGCTTGGTAAAAACTTAGAATCTGGCAATCTGAACATATTGATTTGTAAATCTTCTCTGCCCATAATGGGTCATGTTCATCTTCTCAAAGTTTTGGTTTTTCAATCCCTGATGCAGGTAGGATTCCATATTCCTTTACAACTTTTGTTTCTCCCTGTCCCCACAAAGGGGGAGATACAACAAGAAGTCAGCAGCATGCACCTGAAAGAAGGCCTTTACCAGGAACTGACCATGCTGGCTCTCTGATCTCAAACTTCCAGCCTCCAGAACTTGATAAATAAATTTCAGTTGTTTAGAAGCCATCCACTCTGTGGTATTTTGATGTAACAGCCTGAACAAGTCAAGACATTGTTGGAGGGCATGGCTGTGGTTCACAGAGTGACTGAGAGATCACTGAGGTGCCCTGCCAGTGGAACATGCTGAAAATCCTCTCTCTAGGGTGTCAGGGAGAGCTGTTCACAGGGACACGTCTCACCAGAGAGATTCTGCTACAAAAGAACCCAAAGGCTTCTAGGGGAAGCTGACGACCACAGTGCACTGTAGAAGCCAAGCACTAAATAAGCTGTGTATACGGCAAGAACTAGATGCTTAAGGAGTCACCCCTACTGTAGGAGCTGGGCACTAGAGAAGCTTTGCACTCCGCATAAGCTGGACGCTAGAGAAGCTGCCCACACTGCAGGAGCCTGCCAAGAGGGCTCACTGGAATCAGGGAGCAAAACCCTTTCTCCTGCAATGTCTCTTCAGCACACTCTACTAGCGTAGCTTAACCTTGTGTCAGCTGACAACTGAAAACTAAAGGGTCCAGCTTCATTTCACGGAGCAAGCAAAAAGGATAATTTTGGATCTCATGGGCACTAAATCAATAACTTGCACAGGTGGACATCAAAAGCAGTTTCCTAAAAGATAGGAGTTCATGAAATATGTCTTGTACCTTGGCAATCATTTGCTCTGGAGGCAACTAGCCAGAGAGAGGCCTGCTGACCGAACTGAGGCCCTCTGGACAGCAAAGAGCCTTAAAATTTTGAGTTTGATCACACCTGTAATCCCAGCACTTTGGGAGGCCGAGGCAGGTGGATCACGAGGTCAGGAGATCGAGACCATCCTGGCTAACACGGTGAAACCCCGTCTC
>NW_012099210.1:3583105-3615302 GCF_000951045.1 Mandrillus leucophaeus
GGATCACGAGGTCAGGAGATCGAGACCATCCTGGCTAACACGGTGAAACCCCGTCTCTACTAAAAATACAAAAAATTAGCCGGGCGTGCTGGCGGGCAGCTGTAGTCCCAGCTACTTGGGAGGCTGAGGCAGGAGAATGATGTGAACCCAGGAGGCGGAGCTTGCAGTGAGCTGAGATTGTGCAACTGCACTCCAGCCTGGGCGACAGAGCGAGACTCCATCTGAAAAAAAAAAAAAAAAATTGAGTTTGAATGCTTTAAGGAAGACCATACCTGTTCTATTTATTACAGTCCTCAGTAACTCCATAGGATCTTAAGCTCAGCAGCAAACTTCATACACATATATGCTGGGCCCACATAAGCATCTGAGCACGTGATCCTTAACCATTTAACCATTTCATTTTACAGGTGAGGAAACAGCATGCTTAAATGACTACTTCTGCCTCTACCCCCATCTCTGTCATAGTCACACAAAACAGGGGGGAGGTAATACAAAAACCTGCCTTTAGTGATGATTTTTCTCAAACGTTTGCTTTGAATCTGGGCTGTTTGTATTGCACAGATTTTGCTCATTTACATAAAATCGGGATCATTGGAGTAAATATATTCAGGTAATTCTCTGAGGCAAGAAAATAACCAAACACTTACCCAGACTTGTTTCTTCTTGGGTTAACTAGCCTGATATTACATATGCCTTAATGTAAAATCCCATTCAAAATCTCCTAAAACAAAACCAGCACTTCACAATTTGTAATTAGTACTACAAGAACAATTTAATTGATTCTCCTATTCTCCCTTCTCTTGCATTTTCAGAGCCATTACTTTCCATCTGATGAGCTTGTAGAGCTTTCTATCACTTCACCAGAATGGGAAATCTATGCTATTTTCATTAAGTAACTAAATGTTAGGCCATGTCCAATTCTTAAATAATTTCACACTCTTGGCAAGGGGGGGAAAAGATTATTCCAAGTTATTTCAAAGTGTTTACAGAATTGCTAATAATAATAACAGTAGCAATGCCTTACTAATGCAGAATACTTTATGGTTTATACATATGTATAATATGTAGTATATGTGACATAATATTATAGATAAAATATATATAATTTCATTTGAAATAACTCTTTAGAAATTTTACTTGCTAGACCAGTTTTATTGCAACTTAAAGATGCTAAGGTGAAAAATAATTTGAAAACATTTTAGTTCATTCCAAACAGAAACATAAGCCTAATTATGTTATTTAAAAATAAAGGACACCTCCACACATTGACAACTACTGAAATTTTAGGTAAATAAGTAAGTTTCAGAAATTATTCTGGGGCACAGTGTTTGTAAACAAGTAAAAAATGGGCATGGTAAAAACTTGGAATCTGGCAATCTGAACACATCGATTTGTAAATCTTCTCTGCCCATAATGGGTCACGTTCATCTTCTCAAAGTTTTGGTTTTTCAATCCCTGATGCAGGTAGGATTCCATATTCCTTTACAACTTTTGTTTCTCCCTCTCCCCACAAAGGCAGTGAAGAGGAATTCCCTATCTCCTTCACCTCATTTGTCTTTCTTTGTCTTTACTCCTGATAGGGAAGGAGTTCAGTCTGTTTTCTTTTTCTCTCTCTTTTTTTTTTTTTTTTTTTTGTTTTTTGTTTTTTGATGATAAATGCATTTCACTATTTATTTAGATGTTTAAGCTCTCACATTAAGTTTTTACAAGCTGAGGGACACTGACAAATTATTTCTCCCATAGAACTAAAGCCACACATCCCCAGACAGTATAAATATATGGTTGAACTAACCTTAATATACATCACTATTTCATCAATTACATAATAAAACAAATTATCAAGTATCCAAATATTAAGTTACACAGCTCGAAAGGCATATAAAATATTAGATGTCTGCTCAGTTTATTAGCAGAAACCCACTTCTTTTTTTGCAAGAAAGGTTAGGAAGAGAAGGAAATAAAAAATCACTTTCAAACAAAAATAAGTTGGTAAACAACTTCTGATAAATATGGAAAAAATTACAAGAATTTCAGAAATTTTATGATTAAGAATTGTTTTAGCTACAGTAACAAATCATCTCTACCTTTAAAAAATATTTTACTAAATTAAAGGGCATATCCCACATGCTCTGCACAAGACCATGGCAATATTTTGCTAAAAATAATGAATAGCCCCCTCCCATTCTTTTCTCAGGCCTTCCCTGTGAAGTTGCACCTCAGATTGCAAACATTAAATTAACTGTAAGGCCTTTCTGTCTGAAGACATTAAAGACATGTGCTTCTATACAATGTAGATTTTTTAAATGGAGGTTTTTCATAACAGCACAAAGTAAGATTTATTGAAACACATTAAGTAATCACTGTAAGACTTGGTTAAAAAAAAAAAAAAAAAAAAAGAATCAATGGTTAAGCAAACCTGATACATGCGAGTATGAAAGAGAGCAGGCAAGTCACCACGTAGGCCCTACTTTCTTTCTTTCTTTTTTTTTTTTTTTTTGGCCCTACTTTCAATGTTTGAAATGATTGAAGGAATAAACTACATAAGGTCTAGAGTGTTCATAGTTCCTAGGATTTTAGTTCTGTATGGTACTAAAAATATACAAATATTGTGCCAGGTGGCACCTAATCCTCCTAATTTTCTTATATATTGATAAGATTCTGGCGTGGGAATAGATTTAAACAACACATAACTCAATACGGCATGATTTCAGGAAAGGTCAATTGGTACAAATGACAAGCATATTTTAAATGCTAACAGCAAGAATCTTTTGACAAGTGTCCAAATAGGTTCACTGTAACCCAAACACAGAGGTTGCCAAATCTATCTAGCTTGTGGCCTGGTAAAACTGCCTTTCAATACTCCTATGGAAGCTACATTAGACTTGATCACTAAGCCAACATGTTGGCTAATATGTCTAACAAATCAGGTCCTATCTCAAGTTCCACTTCCAAGGCAGTAGCATCAGGGACCCCAGTTTTATTGACTGCAACAGTTGTATCTATGACCACTGGAGTCTTTGAAGCGAAGCCACATCTTTAGGACAATACTTCTCCAAATACAAAAGTTACTTGCTGTTAAAAGCTCGACGCTGCTTTTGTCTTATGAATTGTACTGCATCTTCATCTTTCATTTTGCCTTCAAGTAATGCTAGGGCAACAAGTACTGGAGCTCTCCCAAGGTCTGCAATGCAATGAACAGCAGTACCACAACCAGGTTCTTTATGAAACTTAAATTTTACAAGACTTAACCAGTTATCAACAATCTGGTTGGATGGTGGTGCACCATCATCAAAAGGCCAATCGAGAACATGGATACCTTCTTTCTCCAGAAGAGCAGTGTCATAAGTTGCTTCACATACTCTTATCTATTGTGAAAACTCCATACTTCTTAAGTTCCTCTATAAATTTGTTTAAGGTCACATTGGTTGGATTGTGTGTAGTAAGAAATCCTCATGTTCTTGTATGTGACTTCCACAGGAACTGGGTGGTTCATTCTAGTCATGTTAATTTAGTTAAAGGACACTCAATAGGGTTATGAAAGAATTTTAAAAGTTGAATATAGAAATGATGCAAAGAAACTGAAGTCTACTTCAATATACTCCACTTGAAATTCTCTGTGCTTTGAGTATGAAGTTGTAAGTAATGATAAATGAAACTAACCTCCTAACAAGAAGTGGCAATTCTTCAATCCAGTAATACCGAGGCAACAGAAAGGAAATGCACTGAGGTTTACCCCATCCAGGTCAGAACTCTTGTAAAATGCCCTGTGGGTTTCAATACAACACTTCTGTGTCCAGGACAACCACTCTTTTGGGTGCCTCTTGGTGGAGTAGTAATGAATTTCTACAGTTTCCTTGTTTGCATAGAGGTCGTGCTGTGCCTGGCAGTAATCTCCACTGCCCTTCAGAAACTCCATAAATGTGTGACCAAGAACACCACAGAACTGAGGAATGTGTTTATGCATTGAAAATGGTGGCCTACTGCGTCAATCTCACTGGGAGCTGCAGACCAGAGCTGTTCCTATTCAGAAGTATCGCACTACCTGACTTCAAACTATATGACAAGGATACAGTAACCAAAACAGCATGGTACTGGTACCAAAACAAATATATAGACCAATGGAACAGAAAAGAGGCCTCAGAAATAACACCACACATCTACAACCATCTGATCTTTGACAAACCTGACACAAAAAAGCAATGGGGAAAAGATTCCCTATTTAATAAATGGTGTTGAGGAAAAACTGGCTAGCCATATGCAGAAAACTGAAACTGGACCCCTTCGTTACACCTTATACAAAAATCAACTCAAGATGTATCAAAGACTTAAACGTAAGACCTAGGACCATAAAAATCCTAGAAGAAAACTTGGGCAATACCATTCAGGTTGTAGGCATGGGCAAAGACTCCATGACTAAAACACCAAAATCAATGGCAACAAAAGCCAAAATTGACAAATGGGATCTAATTAAACTAAAGAGCTTCTGCACAGCAAAAGAAACTATCATCAGAGTAAACAGGCAACCTACAGAATGGGAGAAAATTTTTGCAATCTATCCATCTGACAAAGGGTTAATATCCACAATCTGCAAAGAACTTAAATAAATTTACAAGAAAAAACAACCCCATCAAAAAGTGGGCAAAGGATCTGAATAGACACTTCTCAAAAGAATAATTTATGTGGCTAACAAACATATGAAAAAAATGCTCATCATCACTGGTCATTAGAGAAATTCAAATCAAAACCACAGTGAGATACCATCTCACACCAGTTAGAATGCTGATCATTAAAAAGTCAGCAAACAACAAATGCTGGATATGGAGAAATAGGAACACTTTTACACTGTTGGTGGGAGTGTAAATTAGTTCAACCATGGTGGAAGACAGTGTGGCGATTCCTCAAGGATCTAGAACTAGAACTACCATTTGACCCAGCAACCCCATTACTTTGTATATACTGAAAGGATTACAAATCATTCTACTATAAAGACACATGCACACATATGTTTATTGTGGCACTGTTCACAATAGCAAAGATTTGGAACCAACCCAAATGTCCATCAATAATAGACTGGATAAAGAAAATTGGCATATATACACCATGGAATACTATGCAGCCATAAAAAGGATGAGTTTATGTCCTTTGCAGGGACATAGATGAATCTGGAAACCATCATTCTCAGCAGACTATCACAAGAACAGAAAACCAAAAAAAAAAATTAAACAAAAAAACCCCACATGTTCTCACTCATAAGTGGCAGTTGAACAATGAGAACACACGGACACAGGGAGGGGAACATCACACACCAAGACCCGTCGGGGGATGGGGGGCTAAGGGAGGGATAACATTAGGAGAAATACCTAACGTAGGTGATGGGCTGATGGGTGCAGCAAACCACCACAGCACATGTATACCTGTGCAACAAAACTGCACGTTCTGCACATGTACCCCAGAACTTAAAGTATAATAATCCTACAGCTGGCCTAATCCTACAGCTGGTTCCCAGGCAGTGGTGGCAGGGGCTGCAGGGCAGGAGGCAGAGATGGTCGTCACCAGATGGCGGCGGCCATGTTGCAAGCAGCCAAGGGGTACACCAGACTCTACCATGCGGTGAGTGGCTCCTGGTTTGTCTTCAGACATCAAAGTTACACTAGAAGGTATAATCTTGATTCTTTTACTTATTCAAAAATATTTGAGTACCTACTTTCTGTCAGGCACTGCTCTGTGTAATAAGAATATAGCAATGAATCAAATAGAATTCCTGCTGTCATGTAGTCTATATTGTAAAGAGGGAGACAGAACATGAGCTCATCAGGTAATCGCAGAGTTTGTCAGGTGATGAAGTGCTCTGGGGAAAAGTAAAGCAGGGAAAGAGGACAGGTGAGTGATGTGGACCTAAATGAGGTAATCAAGAATGGCTCTCCAGAAAAGGTAATTGTTCAGAAAAAAAAAAAATTTAAATCATTCAAGAAAAAGCTATGCTTATATCGCAAGTATTCCCTCTACAACTGCTGAAATCAGACTCAAAGGGATGATTGTGAAACTATTTGTCAGCTTGGGGATGCAGGGGAAGAACAGAAAAGGGGGGCGGGGGAGCAGAATGTGTTCTTCCTAACAGTGGATTAAGTGCTTGAAACGTATCACATACCCAACAAATGTGCAATGAATCTGAGCATAGTCAAGCTTCACACCTCTCATAAATCGAGGTAATGCAGCAGTCCTATCAAGAACAGTATTTTGGAATGCCAGTATGATGGATCTCCCTTATAGTTCAGCTGGTTTCTATCTCTGCACCTCATCCATCGGATAGTCCTCTGACGGGAAAAGAACCAGTGTCATCGTGGAGGAAGATAGAGCATCTTATAAGGGAAGTCCTAGCCACATGAGAAAGGAGGGAATTCCTGCCCTCCTAGACCCAAAGGATAGTGTAAAAAGGAGAGTACTACAAAGTTCTCTCTTTGTGTCCTATCCTTGAGTCAAACACTGGGGTAGGGTAGATAGTGCTGCACATTTAACCTTTGCTAGATATGGGAGAATCTGGAACATCAGGGTTTAATAGCATGTTTTCCCCACTGTGTCTGAGGAAAGATGCAAACCCCTGGTTAAAAACCTTGCACGTGGATACATGTCCCAGGAGCAGTAATAGAGAAATGGCCAGGGAGAAGACCCAAAGGTAGAATTCCTGGCTCCTCAAGGCTCATTCAGTGTCTAGAACTACACTGTCCAATGTGGTAGCCACTGGCCACACAGGCTCCTTAAATTTAAAGTAATCGAGATTAAATATAATTTAAAATGTGTTTTCTTAGTTGCATTAGCCACATTTCAAGTGCTCAATAACTATGTATGGCTCAAGACTACTGCATTGTACAGCACAAAGAAAGAATGTCTCCATCATCATAGAAAGTTCTATTAGAGAGCAGTAGTCAGCAAACCTTTCCGTAAAGGGCTAACCAGTAAATATGTTTGGCTTTGTGGACAAGAAAGTCTCTGTCACAATTATTCAATACTATTGTTTTAGCATAAAAGCAGCTGTAGTCTGTATGTATATAAACAAGTATGGCCATATTCCAATAAAACTTTATTTTAAAAAACAGGCTTTGGTCTGAGGGATGCAACGTGCCTGTCCCTGGGAGAGAGGAGCCAAAAGTTCCCACATGCCTCAGTAAAGGGACAGAAGCCAGTGAAAGAATCAGTGAGCTACTGGAGGCCTGGGCTAGGGCCAAATTGTGACCCAGAGGTGATATGGGTCCAGGTACAACTCAGACATATAGGCCAAAGGCCAGACCACAAACCTGCACCCAGATTCAAGGCCATCCTGAGAAGGAGCAGAAAGAGAGGAAAGAAATTCAAAAGACCAACCCCAAATAATCGAAATGATCTAGAAGAAACTGTTTAAATGGAAGAGACAGTGATACTGTCTGTTGGCAGATGTAGGTGGCCCCGCCCACGGTGCCAGTCCCACCACTCCCCATATCCCTAACCCCCTGAGGGAGTAGGAGCTCAGGAGGAAGTTTAAATCTATTATTTTTAGCCGGGCGCGGTGGCTCAAGTCTGTAATCCCAGCACTTTGGGAGGCCGAGGCGGGTGGATCACGAGGTCAGGAGATCGAGACCATCCTGGCTAACATGGTGAAACCCCCTCTCTACTAAAAATACAAAAAACTAGCCGGGCGTGGTGGCGGGCGCCTGTAGTCCCAGCTACTCGGAGGCTGAGCCAGGAGAATGACGTAAACCCGGGAGGCGGAGCTTGCAGTGAGCCGAGATCGCGCCGCTGCACTCCAGCCTGGGTGACACAGCGAGACTCCGTCTCAAAAAAAAAAAAAAAAAAATCTATTATTTTTAAAAAATAAGCTAGTTTCCTTGACTCTCCAAGTTACAGTAAAAATAAAAAGTCAGTGCTGTTACACAGTGTTTTCTCAAATATATATAAAGACACTTTAGAAAGGAAATCTTTGCACTCTTTCTAGGAGCACTGATTTGGGCTAATTCATCCTCTACAGCCCCTCCAGGGCCTCCTTGTGACTGAGGATATACACTAAGGCCTTGTGTGAGGGGAACACTAGTATGGAGGGAGAAAATCTGGGCTCTAGCTGTGTGACTTATACTAAACCTCTAGCCACTATGGGCTTCAGTGACCTTATCTGCCATATGGGGAGACAGATCAAATGACTCCTAAGTTCTTATTCAGTTCAGAAATAATATTTTATGATTCATCTGAAAGAAATCTGGCTGGGGTTGTGCCCTGTTGTTATAATTAACATAGTTAGCCTGATCACATGTTAATGGATTAAATCTTGGCTTTACTATTAAGATAAAACTGAATAAGCTAAGTTTCTTTGAGTTCACTGAAAAGTTCTGATATTTAATACTTGGATAGTTGTAAGGACATGCTATCACTCAAACTATATCAGTTGTCTCAGGCTGCCATACTAAATGCCATAGATTGGGTGGCTTAAAGAACAAACATTTATTTCTCACATTTCCAGAGGCTGGAAGTTGAAGATCAGGGTGCCAGCATAATTGGTTTCTGGTGAGGGCTCTCTTCCTGACTTGTAGACGGCCACCTTCTCACTGTGTCCTCACATGGCAGGGAGAGAGTGAGCTCTCTGGTGGCTCTTCTTTTAAGGGCACTAATCTCATTATGGGGCCCTACCCTCATGACTTCATCTAAATCTAATTACTTCCCTAAGGTTTCATCTCCAGATACTATCTCATTGGAAGTTAGGTCTTCAACACATGAATTTTGAGGGAACATAATTTAGTCCATAGCACAAACCTTCAAATTACTTTAAGGTAAGATGCTGACCTCTTGGAATTTTGCAATCTACTCATGGACAAAACAAAAGAAGATGTGTTTCTCATCAGCAAGAAATTTTTGAGAAAGGAATATCAAATTGTGTCCCACCTTTCTGATATTCAAAGCAGAGGCAGGATGGGAGGATGACTGTCTCAATTACCCATTATCATAATAACTAACATTTACTTGACAACTTACTGTGCACCAGACACTCCTTGAAGTGCTTTACATGTATCATCTCATTTAACTCTACAATAACCTAAAGTGATAGCCTTTATTACTAGACCTATTGTAGAGATGAAGACACACTAATACTTGGAAAGCCTTAGTAGCTTTCATACAGTGTCATAAATAATGAGACTGAGTCCAGATAGAAAACTCAGTAGACTGACTCCAGAGCCTGCCCTCCTAATCACCATGATCTACAGCCTTCAGGTTGGACACAAGTCATGGGAAGAGTGCCTGTGTGCATGCCTTACACACACACATGTGCGTGCACATGCATATACATAAATCAGATGTGCTTGAAAAAGGTTGCATGCATTTAATGTATTCATAATATGTGTTAATTAATGTGTTAATGCCTATAAGTTATTCACAGTCTATGATGGACTTCTTTAACCAACTAAGCAAAATGCATTCTCCCAACATCTTGATGAGATCAGAATCCCAGAAAATGGGAATTTTGATGAGTGGTGAAGAACAAGAAGATATTTTGAACTGGGGCCCTTGAAGGATGAAAGGTCTAGATAGAACATTGAACTTAGAAGCCATAAACAGCTAGGGTATGAGACAAAGGCTCAAGTGCTTGATAAGAGGAAAAGGATGGAAAAAAGGAGGAAGCCCTACTGGGGTGAGAACTACGGCAAGTGAGGTGTTCCCACTTCAGAGCTCTGTGTGCCAGATGCCGTACAAATTCTCCCCGCAATAATCTGTAGTCTGTACACAGCCTCCCTAGGACAAATCACTTTTACCCTTTTGCCCAAGATGACCAAAGTCAAGTCATTAAGACCTCTTTTTGTGCCAGCAAGATGCTTAAGTTTGGTCATTCCTGGCTGCCAAGATATGACGTATGACTTATGTTAAAATGTGACTGCATGTGGAACAACATTCAGAGGAAGCTCAGAAAATTCAATGGTTGAGTTTAAAGACAAGAGCCTAGTTCAGTGACAGAATGGATGTGCAACCAGTCATCCTAGCCATCAATTTAAATGGCCACATAATTTGAAAGACTGACAGTCATTAGTGTTCAGTATGAAGCTATCTGAGGCACTAGCTTGGTTACCTGATGGTCAAGTTCACTAGATGGCTAGAGCTGGGCAGCAAGGTCTGTAAGTGCAGAGATTCCCTACCATATGTTTCTGCATCATGCTTGGACTTCTTGAAGATATCTATGATCTCAGACTCCGAAGTCACAATCAACTAGATAGTTGTTCTTCGAAAGTGGGGCAGGCAATGGAACATGGATATCTTTAGTCAATTCTCGAAGACCTCCTCAATGGCTGAGAATCAGTAGCTTAGCTAATAACAAAGCCCTTTGTTTTGACCTCTCAGCTGACTTTGGGACCTTCTGTGCTTGTCCTCTTCATATCCCTGCACTCATCTCTCTTCACCTTAACCACTCGAATCTCTAACGAGGAAATCTTTGCTTGACTTGGGCAATTCCCTGCCTTCCTTTTTCATGGGCATTGTGCCTACAACTCTCTTCTCCCTCTCAGCTTCCCGAACCATTCATTTTCCTTATTTAAAAGCTTTTTATTGCCCAAATATTGGTGTCTAATATCTTTCTCTGATAAAAGGAACCAGGGTTCCATCAAAACAAATGGCTGATTTTAGGACTGGGTAGGAAATATACAAGTCTGGAGCATCTTATAGTACCAGAAAATATGGAAGTGCTTGAAAAAGAAATTGATGGGATGTATTAGTCTGCTAGGGCTGTCTTAAGAAAAAATACCACAGACTGGATGGCTTGAATAATAGAACTTTATTTTCTTATGACTCAGGAGGCTAGAAGTCCAAGATCAAGGTAATGTCAAGGGATTGGTTTCTGGAGCGGCTTCTCTTCCTAGCTTGTAGGAGACCATCTTCTCATTGTGTCCTCACACGTCCTTTCCTCTGTGCATGCACGTGCACACACACACACACACACACACGCAGAGGCGGGAGAGAGAGAGAGACAGAAAAGAGGGAAAGCGTACGAGTATGCTCCCTTGCTCCTTTGTGTCTCTTCTGATTCTTCTTTTTTTTTTTTTTTTTTTTTGAAATGGAGTCTCGCTCTGTCACCCAGGCTGGCATGCAGTGGTGCCATCTCAGCTCACTGCAAGCTCCGCCTCCTGGGTTCAATCCATTCTCCTGCCTCAGCCTCTCAAGTAGCTGGGACTACAGGCACCTACCACCATGCCCAGCTAATTTTTTGTATTTTTAGTAGAGTTGGGGTTTCACCGTGTTAGCCAGGATGGTCTCAATCTCCTGACCTCGTGATCCGCCTGCCTCGGCCTCCCAAAGTGCTGGGATTACAGGCATGAGCCACCGCGCCCGGAAGCACACTAGTCCTATTGGATTAAGGCCCTAGCCTTATCACCTCATTTAACCTTTATTATCTACTTATAGGCCCTGTCTCCAAATACAGTCACATTGAAGTTTAGGGCTTCAACATATGGATTTCTGGAGGACACAATTCAATTCATAGCATGAGGTTATAAGCCACCCACTTTTACGAAAATTTTTAATGGCAGCGATAGAAAACTACTACAGCATCCTGGGACAACAAAAAAGAAGTTAAAAAAATAAAGAATCTGAATCATCTTTAGACTATACTTAATAATAAAAATTACGTTAAAAAACATAAAGAACCCGAATCAACTATAGACTATAGTTAATAATAATATATCACTATTGGATCATTAATTGAAACAAATGTACCATAGTATAATATAAGATATTAATAAAGGAAAAACTTGGTGTGGGGTAGGTGAGAACTCTGCACTAGCTTCTCAAAAGGACACAGGTGCCAACTGTAAGAGTTTCCACTGGCAATACTAGAATAATCTGAGCAACAAAATAGAGTAGTAATGGAACATAATCCAATGTATAAAATATCCATGAGGTCACACTGATATAAATACATGATTAAATAAATTAATAAATGCGGGGAAAGGGACAAATCTCCCACACAGATGAATTGCAAATAATTTATGTAGATCTTTCACCCTGAAGAGCAGGAGCCTAACTCCCCACTCCTTAGGTGCGGGCTGTGCATAGCGACTTCTTTCCAAAATGCACAATGTGGAAAGGGAGAAAAAAGAGTAACTTTACAGTAGAGAAACCTGACAAACACTACCTCGGCCAGGTGACCAAGGTCAACATCAACAGTGATAAATCTTGTTGACACTGTGTACCCTTGATAAGATGTGATGAAAATATCACTTTACCTCTGTGACCTTCCTGCCAGTAACACATAACCCTAGTGTTATCATAAGAAAACATCAGACACATTCCAAAAAACGGGACATCTTACAAAACACATATCCAGTAGTCTTCAATTTGTTGAGTCATCAGAAAATTAGGAAAATCTGAAAAACTGCCACAGCCAAGCAAAGTCTAAAGAGACATGACATAATGTGGTGTCTTGCATGAGATCTGTTATGGGTTAAATCATATCTCCTCTCACAAAAAAGATATGTTGACATTCTAACCCCCAGTACTTCAGAATACAACCTTAATTGAAAATAAGGTCATTGCAGTGTAACTAGTTAAGTTGGGATGCAGTCTAGAGTAGGGTAGGTCCTGAATCCAGTACGACAGCTGTCCTTATAAGAATCTCATGGCCATGTGAAGATACATGGAGAAGGCCACTTGACAGTGAAGGCAGGGATTGGAATTATGTAGCTGTAAGCCCTGGGAACCAGAGATTGCCAGCAGCCACCAGAAGCTAGGAGGAGAAAAGGAAGGGCTCTCCTATAGGTTTCAGAGGGAGTATAATCTTCCTGGCACCTTGGTTTTAGGCTTCTAGCCTCTAGGACAATACATTTCTGTTATTTTTAAGCCACCCAGTTTGTCAAAAATATTTACAGTGGTCATAGAAAATGAATACCGGATCCTGGAACAGAAAAAAGTAAGTAAACAAAATAAAGACATCTGAATCAACTCTAGACTGTAATTAATAATAATGTTTCCACTACTGGATCATTAATTGTAACAAGTGTACCATAGTGTAATATAAGATATTAATAATGGAGAAACTCGGTGTGGGGTGGATGGGAACTCTGCACTCAGTTCTCAATTTTTTAACAATGGAAAATTCTTTTTAGAATATGATATATTTTAAAAGAACCGTTTTTCTTATTTCAGCAATTGTTGAAATAAGGTCTCAATTTCTCAAAGCTTTGATTTTGAAACCATCTGCCTTTGTGTAGTTTATATCAAATGCATTCTAATTTTAAAGAATCAGGAACTTCTCCACAGAAAGCCATCATCCTAAAGGCATCATGCCTCCCAGTTTAGTCATGTCTCCTTCCTCTCCTCTCTTCACACATGAATCTTTTAGGTCTCGTTAACCCTCCATTCATTCACTCTATGCCAGGAAATGTGCCAGGGATGTAGGGTACAAAGTGACCTTGCCATCCAGGGAAGGAGACAGACACTAGAAATATCATCACACATAGAAATGCCAAGTCACCCTGTGACCTTTTAAGCTTGAATGACTGACTGTGAGGACAACACAATCTCCACCGTGAGTGGAATGCTTAGCTTAGAAAGAAACCAACACAGAGAGGCCCAGGGACATTGCTGGAAATGCTGGAGTTGGTTATACCTGAATTCCCTACCCTTCCTTGACATCATAGTTGCATGGCCTACTAAATACCCATTTTTAACTTAAAAATCACAACTTTCACAAATTATATAAAAGAGAAGTTCATCGTGTTATGGGAAACTTTTAGAGGGATATCACTTGGGGGTGTCAAGAAAGACAGCTCTGAGGATGTATATCCTTTAGGACATGATGCAAAGTGAACAAGCCAGTTACAAAAAAATACTGTATTATTTCACTTCTGTGAGGTACCTGCTATGATTTCAATGTCCCTTGCAAAATTCATGTTGAAACTTAATCCCCAGTGTAACAATATTGAGAGGCGGGGCTTTTAAGAGGTGATTGGATGGTGAGGGCTCTGCCCTTATGAATGGATTAATCCATTCATGGATTAATGGACTAATGTGTTATCCTGGGAAGGAAACTGGTGGCTTTATAAAAGAGACCCGAGCCAGCACCTTAGCATGCTCAGCCCCCTCGACATGTGATACCCTGCACCACCTTGGGACTCAGCAGAGAAAGCCCCCACCAACAATAAGGCTGTCGCCAGATGTGCCCCTTCAATGTTGGACTTTCCCACCTCCAGAATTGTAAGAAATTCCTATTCTTTATAAATTACCCGGTATTCTGTTATAAGCAACAGATAATGAACTAAGACAGTATCTGAGCAGTCAAACTAATAGAGACAGGAAGTAGAATGGTGGTTGTCAGGGGCTAGGGAGAGGGAAGTTTAGTCTAATGGGTACAGAGTTTCAGTTTTGCAAGATTAAAAGAAGTTGTGGAGATGGATGGTGGTGATAATTCACAACACTGTGAGTTTACTTAGTGCCACCAAATTGTATATACACTTAAAAATGGTTAAAATAACAAGTTTTATGTTTTGTGTATTTTATTGTAGTTTAAAACATTTTCAGTGGGAAAAAATTTGTTAGCTCAACATCATGTAGAAGTCATTGACTATTTACGGGGATGAGAAGAACCAATTAAAATACTAGTAGCAGATGTTTCTGGAAAAGGCAGTGAAAAAGCTGCAAAGCCCATCTCCCAACAAGCCCCTAGTACACGCCAGATTCTCACAAGTCACTGGCTTTGGGATGGTTTTCATGCATTTTCTTACTCTTTCCCATGTCCCACTACAGAAATTTCAGCACAATCTCCTATCATCAGAGGAAAATGACTTTCAATATACAAAGCCCATGATTCTCCAAGGGAACATAGAGAAATACATTAATTAGTTTCTCTCACTTCCTTCTTTCTCCGCATATTGCAAGGATTTTGTTCTCTTAAAAAAAAAAAAAAAAACTCAACCAACAAAACAAAAACATGAAAAAGTAAACCAGGCACTTATTAATTATTTATAAGCTATATTTTTCCCTTTTGCACTTTTTCTTTCTATTTATTTACTTTTCCTGGAGACACGGTCTCACTCTGTCAGCCAGGCTGGAGTGCAGTGGCGCCATCTAAGCTCATTGCAACCTCTCCCAGGTTCAATCCATTCTCATGCCTCAGTAGCTGAAACTATAGACGTGTGCCACCGTGCCCATCTAATATTTGTATTTTTAGTAGAGAGGGGGTTTCACCATGTTGGGCAGGCTGGTCTTGAACTCCTGACCTCAGGTGATACATCCGCCTCGGTCTCCTTTTGCACTTTTTCAAAAATGCAGACTTTTACTCAACACAGCTACTAATATTTTGCTGTAAGTCACTGAGAAATTGTGAAAATGCTTGTGACAGATAGCTACATTGTCCCATCAAACCTGGTAAAGAAAACCCTTTCTTTGGAATAACACTGCTTTAGTTTTTTCACTATTTACTTTTTGCAATTAAGAAGACCTATAATCTCTCTATGCCCCATTCTCCACATTTGAATTGTGGAAGATAAATTCCTCACACTTCTAGTAAATTATGGTAATGTGTGAGACATCCTGTGGCTAAAATACTTCAGATTCCCCGGAAAACCTAATCTATAGCTTCGTAAGATTATTTATAAACATGCTAACAATTCTGCCAAAGGTTAAGCATCTACTGTATGGATAATGATTTACCTAGAAATAAAAGCCCTATCCATCTGTCCATCCATCCATCCATTTGCTTGTTCTACAAATGGTTATAGAATGGTCCTGAATCCAGCCCTGTACATGGTACTGAGCTAGGCCTGTACAAGATACAAGCAATATGGTACGGGAGTTAGGCATTCAGACATTGGAGTCAGACTGCTTGAAATTGAACTCTGGGTAACTATGATCATGAGTCTTTCCAAATCTCAGCTTCCTTATCTAGAATGTGAGGGGAGTAATATGCCTGTTCCTTGAGAATTTGGGGTGTACTAAATGAGATAATGCATATAAAGTGCTTAGCACAGCAGCCAGCACATAATATAGCACCCGGTATATGTTAGGTATTATTATAGAAGTATGTAAAATCCAATCCTTGCCCTCCAGGTTTTGTTAGAGAGGCTACATCTTTCTTACTTATTCTTCTAAGTCAGGGCTTCCCAAAAGGCTATTGTTATTCACCACACACAGTTGACACCCAAGTCTTCTACTACTTTCCTTTCTCTACACTTAGGTGTGGGGCTTCTACACACCTTCTGCTAGAAATGTGCTCCAGCTTATCTACCAGTTCCAGGGGCACCTCCTTTCTTCTTTTCCCATCCTTTCCCTGTAATGATGAGATTTGCGAGGTGATTGAGGAGCCCTGCTTTAAATCAGGGATTGGCATACCACAACTCTCAGGCCAAATCTGACCCAATGCCTGTTTTTGTAAGCAAAATTTTATTGGAACACAGCCATGTTCATACTTGTTTGTATTGTTTGTAGCTGTTTTCAGACTATAATGGTAGAGTTGAGTCTTGGGACTGAGACATTATGACCCAACAAACCTCAAATGTTTACTATCTGGGACTTTACAGAAAACGTTTACCAGTTCCTACTCTAGATAATGATGATAATGATGATGATGACAATGAAGAAGACAAGCCACTTCTGCCATTTATTGAGCAAAAGGCAATAATATTAACTCTATTCTACAAATAAAGACATTGAAGCCCAAAGATGTTAAGTAACCTTATCAAAGTGACAGAGCTAATGCATGGCAACTAATATCACTCCTAAGTTTGTTCTCCCAGTTCAGTTATTCAATGCCCATATAATGAGTGGCTACTGTTGGTGTCCAGGGCATTAGCCATTAGGGATAGAATGGTAGGCCTTACTCCAGGGAATAATAACTGAGTCCTTTCTAGATAAAAGTAACTCTTGATAACTGTCCCTGTTATTGAAAGCTTACCCCAAGTATACTTCTTTCCAGTTTACCCTCATCTTGATATTGCCGCCACTTTCTACTACAGCTTCATTTGATAGAAGAGTAAGTCAGATACATCTTTTGTTCCTTAGGAACGTTCCTCACTGTTTATTGGACCTTAGGCTCATTGTTGGGTTCCAATTTCTTACCTACTTTTGCCTTTAGGTGCCTTGTTCCCATTGTTATCTTACCTAGAGTTGCCAGATAAATTACAGGACACCAGTTGAATTTGATTGTCAGATAAACAACAAATTATTTTAGTCTAAGTATGTCCCATATAATATTTGGGACATATGAAGGGTGTTCTCTATTTTTATTTGCTAATTCTGGCAACCTTACCCCTACGTAAATATTTTTGTAGGTAGAAGAATTATCCACTGTGGGTAGCAGGGTATTTACTGGGAAGGCCTCAAGGGTTAGGACAGACAGCATTGGATTTCCCAGCAGAGGATACGTGTGCCAGACCAGCTGGGCAGCACCCCTCCACAGAATGGGAATGAGAACCCCTACTCTCAAGGTCTGGTAAAGACTCAGTGAAATGTTGTACATGAATAGCATTGTGTTTGGCGAAGTGTAGTTGTGTTGCTTTGTTTTGTTTTGTTTTGTTGTTGAAGTAGAGTCTTTCCCTGTTGCCCGGGCTGGAGTGCAGTGGCGTGAACTCATCTCACTGCAACCTCTGCCTCCCAGGTTCAAGCGATTCTCCTGTCTCAGCCTCCTGAGTAGCTGGGATTACAGGTACCCACCACCACTCCCAGCTAATTTTTGTACTTTTAGTAGAGACGGGGTTTCGCCATGTTGGTCAGGCTGGTCTTGAACTCCTGACCTTGTGATCTGCCTGCCTCAGCCTCCCAAAGTGCTGGGATTACAGATGTGAGCCACCACCCCGACCATGTAATTGTTATTTATCTTCACTCCAAGTTACATTTGTTCATTCATTTTAGTTATTTCCTCCGGTAGTTCAGATTCTAAAAAACAGATATTCCTCAATATACCCTCAGCACAGCACTGTCATATTGTGTCCCTCTAGCCTCTTCGTTTTCCAGGATCTCACTGAAAGATTTAAATGACCATCAAAGTTAAGTTAATTTATGAAGTATACAAAATGCTCCTCCCAATTTATAAATTCCATGGGGGGAAAAAAAGGAAGTTTGACAGACTGGGTTGCTATAAAATGAAAGATATTATACACACACACATTCCTAGAGTGGCCTCAATTATTTTTTTAATTTTTAATTTTTGTGGGTACATAGTAGATAGATATATTTATGGGGTACAGAGATGTTTTAATACAGGCATGCACTGTGAATTAGTCACATCATGGAGAGTGGAGTATCCATGCCCTCAAGCATTTATCCTTTGTGTTACAAATACTCCAATTATACTCTTTCAGTTATTTTTAAATGTCTAATTATTATTGACTATTGTCACCCTGTTATGCTATCAAATAGTAGGTCTTTTTCATCCTTCCTAACTACCTCAGTGCTTTTCAATTACCTCAGTTCATATTCAGTTACATTATCTGCTTTCGAGTTCCACCCTGTTTCAAATTCCATACTCACATTTGATAGCAGCAAATAAAAACTCGTTTTTTAAAAATTCCTGGAATAATAGAATTTTTATTTTCTTTGTCCATTCAGTAAATGCCAGATCCGCCTTACTCTTTCTTCTTTTTTTGAGACAGGGTCTTGCTATGCTGTCCACACTGGCCTCGAACTCCCAGGCTCAAGGGATCTTCCCACCTCAGCCTCCTAAGTAGCTTGGACTACAGGTGTATATCATCACACCTAGTTAGATCCTTCTTATTCTAAGGTCTCTTTTAGAAACTAAAATTTGATGGTTATAATTAATGCAATTTTTCTTCTCTTACATTATTAGAGAATAAGAATACGATAGAGTAGTACATTAAAAAAAAAAAAAAAAGAAACTACATCCTGACTAACATGGTGAAACTCCATGTCTACTAAAAATACAAAAAATTAGCTGGGTGTGGTGGCGGGTGCCTGTATTCCCAGCTACTCGGGAGGCTAAGGCAGGAGAATGGCATGAACCTGGGAGGCGGAGCTTGCAGTGAGCCGAGATCTTGCCACTGTACTCCAGCCTGGGCAAAAGAGTGAGAACCTGTAGAGAGAGAGAGAGAGAGAGAGAGAGAGAGAGAAACTAAATAATCCATGTAAACAAATTGGAACGAAGCTGTTTACTTCTCAGTCTTCACTTAGAGTCTTTGCTTCTGTGATTTTATCAAATAGTTGCTAATGCCTCTCACACTTTCTTAAAAATGCAGAAGAGAATGATATGTTACCTGTCTCCAGGAGATGGTCAATGTGGGAATGTGCTCATGGAAACCCTCAGTTCATAAAGATGTCTGTTTATTTCTCATAAAACTCTTTAGTCAAACACTCTGCCAAATTTCTGTATCAGAAATTAAGCATAAAACACTCCACTTTCTGTTGTTGCCTATGACTCTTAATATTTTGAGAAAAAACAAAAGGTAAATAAAATGGAAGGAATCAAGGAGATTAACCATTAGAAATAAAAAATAAATCACCACACTGAAGAAAAAAAGCTTAAATTCAAGGGGATTTTTATTTCAAATGGTAATGGGGCCTGTTGGTTCAAGTGAAATCACATAAGAGCTATTTTGCTCAAGTCTTTTCCAAGTGAAAAATTGTCAACAGGATTAAAGAAATATATTTGAATTCTAATATATGCTCATAAGAAACTAGTGTAAAACATTTACAAAATTCTTCTCCCTAGGTAATATTCCCCAGTTCACTTTAAAGTCCCAAATGAAAGCTGACAGACTGTTCTACTGCAGACTGAGATCTTTTAAAATGGTCTCAGATCCCTAATGCATGAGTCAATTAAAGTGCCTGGCGCTCCTCCTCCCCGCAGAGTGTATTAGTCTGATTGCTGCTGCCTGTTCTCCCCGCCTATGATTTCCATGCACCCGTTGTTCACAGTAGAGAAAAAGCTCACTAATGTATTACCCCTAAAATGAAAAACCATTCTCTCCTGCTAATGAATGCTAGGCTACAGTAAGCAGATGAAGAAGTTTAAAAAGGAAAACAGGGAAAGAACATTTAACAAAACCTGATGTCCTCTGGTTTGTACTGCACCTGAAAATCACTTGGAACTTAACCAGTGAGGTTAAAGGAGGAGACCTGTGGCATGAATGGGAACTTCTTTTGCCACGCAGGTGCTGTGGTTTTGAGTGTGTCACTGACAGATGCACATGCCCCTAAATCTCTCTCCATCTGTCACAGAGCCCACCATGACAGATGCATGCCTTTGAAAAAGACTACCCATCTCTCATGTTTTGCTTTTGAACTCTATGCCTCTATCTGGAGAAGTTAGACATGGATCCAAAGTCAACCATTATTTTAGAACACAGTACTTTAGTAAGAATCAGCTAGTAAGGCCATAAGGGGACCAAACAGGTAACAATTAAGTTGTGATGAAGGGTGGGCAAGCGGAATGTCTGGAACCACCCTGGCGAACTCTAAATTGTCAGGGCTCACACCCACAGCACTTGGTGCCTGGAGCAAGGGAGATGCCATCGTGGAGAAAGGAGAGATGGCCTTAGACACATTGACTCACATCACATTTTTCAAAAGCCTGCTCTGCTTTGCAGGCAGAAGGGCAGGGGTAGAAATTGGGCTGGAGTTCTCCTCTAACTCTAAACACCCCTCTAGCTCTCACGTGGCTTTCTGCCTTCCTCCTTTTCAAGCCACACAGATTGTAGATCCCAGAGAAGCAAGAAGATGGTTAAACATGGAATCAGGCACCTTGTATAGCTAATTGACAATTTTTTAATACTCTTTAAACACTTGTTTAACTTGGAAGAGAGACTGTGCACTACAAAGGGGAAAAGCTGAGAAGGAAGATATGTAGGGAGTCCTCAGTTTCTTTTGTTGTGGTTGTGGTGGTGGTATTTGAGACATGGTCTCATTCTGTCATCCAGGCTGGAGTGCAGTGGTGCAATCACAGCTCACTGCAGCCTCCACTTCTTGGGCTCGTTCAATCCTCCCACCTTAGCCTCCTGAGTAGCTGGGACCACAGGTGCATGCCACCATGCCTGGGTAATTTTATATTTTGGTAGAGATGGGGTGTCACTATTTGGCTAAGGCTGGTCTCAAACTCCAGGGCTCAAGTGATCCTCCCACCTTGGCCTCCCAAAGTGCTGGGATTACAGGCATGAGCCACCATGTCCACCCTCAGTTTCTTTTATTTTCCTCAGCAACTCGGTTCTTTCAACTAAGCATGGGGACTCCACTCAGGAAATCAAAACATTCATCTGCCCTTGCCCCAATCCAAGTCTCTTGTCCAAGTGTTCCTTCCAGCCACAGAGAATGCAATCCGTGAGGCGAGTTCTTGCAAAAACCCGTGTCCTTTCTTTTCTATGTCTAGTACTGTTTAGTGCCCCTTATAGATTAGGTGCTTGGGGGAATGCCCAGAAACCTCACCCCTTAATCCTTCTCTGGTTGAACGTCTGGCTATGTAATCTCAGATGCCCCCAGCCTTCATTAACCCTCACTGAACTCTCTCCCCAAGACTGCTCACTGTACATACTCCTGTCCTCAGATTTTGAGCTGTGTTGGGAGCAAAAATTCTACAAACAAGCAAATATACTAATAAGTCTGAGGTAAGAGAGGGTCCTTCTAGAATTCAGAAAAACCAGTTGGGAAGACTTGTAATCCAGCAATTTACAAAGAGCCTGGTATATAGTATATGTTCACCAAGTACTTGTTGAAAGAAAATTAACGAATGAATGAGCCACTGTGGCAAGAGGGTAAAGGATGATATGCTGTCTATCTACAACTGTAACTGAAGCTACATTCCTTTATAATTTGGCTCTATCATGATCTGTTTTTTAACAATTACTGATGTTGAAGTGCATTTTTTTGACATATGACACTAAGGAGTGGTGCTGGAAAACAAAAGACTTTCTGTGCCTTCTCATTTCCACTGGTCTCTTGGTTTGGCCTTGCGTAAACCCATGTGATATTTCTGAGTAGACAACAATGCCCAGGTTTAAACCGAACGCCAGCTATAAAATCCTCATATCAGTGTGCTCCTCTTGCCACTGACACATGAACTGGGAAAAAGGCAGGTTTAAACTCAGCTGATGGTAGACGTGCAAGTAAACCAGTAGCCACCTCTTTTTCCCAGCACCCTTGGGGGCGTCATGTGGCTTTGCCATCAGCTCACCAGACTGTGCTCAAGCTGAAGTGTACATCACCTAAAATCAGCTTTCCAATTGGTTCCCCTTAAATGAACCTCAATACCCCTGCTGTGTGAACATGTGGAGTTCCTGACAAAGATGTTTATGAGATAGGAAATGCACCACAGGACACTCTGAATTTGCTTTTGGATAGAATGAAACTTAGAACAAATGCAACATGAGATACACATTATAGGCTGACTTAGACTATTAACCAAAAACTCTCTTAGATGCACACAGAAAGAACAATGATAGCTGATTTCTATAATTATAACCCAGAGAGTCTGCGAAATTCTGAACTATCTTCTGAATCTTCAAGCATGGTGTGGTTTTAGTTCATCTCTTTTAATATATTTAAATTCTTTGGAAAATCATTCTATTCTATAATGGCAATGTCTTATTAACTATAATATCTGGGTAGTTATAATATAAAAATAAAATTCTGCATAAGAAAGAACGGACTGATTCCCTGGTTCCCTATATAAGGAAAAGAGATGAAACTTACAGAACTCCCTAAGCTTATTTCTGGTAGTAGAAAAACTCAATCACAATTACATAAGTGGAGAGGTTTATAAGAATTACATAAGTGGAGAGGTTTAAAGGGAAGCAACATGTTGTCAAGACAGAACATTTTTAATATCTTGACAAGGCACTCTTCCCAGTTCTCCTTTGGTCATGACGTTAACCGTAGGCAAACTAATGAAGAATTGACTATTAATTTATCTACCTTTAGATGCTTTCTTGGAAATTCTTTTGTGTGTAGCTCCGTCTCCCTATTTCCTAACTCAAAATTAAAATCTCAATCCATACAACCTGGGACAGAAAAATAACTTGGAGCAAGCAGATTCTCTGGCTAGGGGATTCCTTGAAATAATAAATAATGAGCAAGCCAGATGCTTAAGAGTGAAAAATGAAGTTGTAGGTTATGATTTAAAGAGCAATTGAGAAGTTGGCGGAGATGTCATGATGGATCATATTCAAGTGAGGGTATGAGGGAGTGGAAACTATGAGCAAACATACACTCTGGTGATGAGGTTATACGTTTATTTAAACTACAATTCCACTATGCAGACAAAATATAACTTCTTTATTTGATTTAGAACAGCCTTAATCTTGTTAATGAGCCCCACCCACTGGGTAACAAAAAGAACAAAACAAAGCAAAATGCTTTAGTCTAGTTCTTAGCTTGAAGCAATAATTTTGACATTCTTAGGTATTACTCAGTTTTTTAGAATCTTATTTCTTTTCCTTCTCTGTATCAATGTGATGTCTGGGTAGGGCAGATTAGAGTTTATATGATCTTGTGGCTTTGAGGGGAAAGAGGCCCAAATGCCATTTAATATTCTTTGTCTCCTCTAGTCTCCACAGCCATGACCTTGAACAGCTGCTCATAGCTGGCCCCGCTGGTACTCATAGCTACAATTGGCGGCTGGTACCACTTGCGATCTAGCCTCTCGTAGCTTGGGCGGTGGCTGATGGCCTTCCCTGGCTCATGTGGCCTCACTGCACTTTACTGATGTGAATAACCCTTCCTAATGGGATGTGCCTCCCATTTGTCTGTCACAGCATCAAAACACACTTACTGAGAAATAGAGCTCCCCAAATTCTGTTTCCTCTACATTGAATCCACGTCACTGGAGCACCAAAAGCTGACTCAAAAACTAAAACATCAGGAAGTTGATCTCACCCCATGGCACCTCCAGGTGGACAACTTGATGAAGTTGTCCCAGAGGTGCAGAGGGCAACATGGGAAGTGACTGCCTCCTAGAGTCCCAGGCATGGATTGGAGCAAAATGCTCATGCCATTCCAGTACCCCAAATTACCTGGATGTTCCTAAAGCTGCCCACTGCCCTTGAAGTTTGGCCTTGAGGTAGTGTTGGGAGATAAGAGGAAGTTAGTCTTTCCATCTCTGCCTCTCTCCGTTTTCCCACAGTGCTTCAGGCTAGAAAGGGTGGGGTTTTCCTTGTCTTCGCCTGCATCTTACCATCCTTTCACCATCACTAGTTAAGCCTTGTGACTAAGCCATATTAGATAGAAAGAGTATCATCTCGACAGGGACTCTAAGATTGCTACCTGCACCTTCGCTGACCATGCTGTCCCAGGTGGTACTTTCCGCCGCCACCACAGTGGCCCCGTCTCTGAAGAATGCAGCCTTCCTAGGTCCAGGAGTATTGCAGGCAACAAGGACCTTCCATACAGGGTAGCCACACCTTGCCCCTGTACCACCTCTTCCTGAATATGGAGGAAAAGTTTGTTATGGACTGATCCCTGAGGAATTCTTCTAGTTTCTTTATCCTAAAACTGGTGTAACAGGACCCTATGTGCTCGGAACTGGGCTTATCTTGTATGCTTTATCCAAAGAAATATATGTGATTACCACAGAGACCTTCACTGCCATGTCATTAATAGGGATAATGGTCTATGGAATTAAAAAATATGGTCCCTCTGTTGCAGCATTTGCTGATAAAATCAATGAGCAAAAACTTGCCCAACTAGAAGAGGCGAAGCAGGCTTCCATCCAGCAAATCCAGAATGCAATTGATATGGAGAAGTCGCAGCAGGCACTGACTCAGAAGCGCCTTTACCTTTTTGATGTGCAAAGGAATAACATTGCTATGGCTTTGGAGGTTACTTACCGGGAACGACTATATAGAGTATATAAGGAAGAATCGCCTGGACTACCACATAGCTGTGCAGAACATGACGCGTCGAAAGGAACAAGAACACATGATAAATTGGGTGGAAAAGCACGTGGTTCGAAGCATCTCCGCAGAGCAGGAAAAGGAGACAGTTGCCAAGTGCGTTGCGGACCTAAAGCTGCTGGCAAAGAAGGCTCAAGCACCCCCGGTTACGTAAATGAATCTATCCCAATTGAGACAGCTAGAAACAGTTGACACACTAAATGGAAACTAGTCTATTTGACGAAATCTTTCTGTATTGATGTCTACTGAAGTTATAGTTTACCCTTCCTAAAAATGAAAAGTTTGTTTCATATAGTAAGAGAACAAAATCTCTATCGGCCAGTCAAATGTTTCTCATCCTTCCTACTCTGCCTTTGAGTTGTTCCATGATCACTTCTGAATAAGCAGTTTGTCTTTATAAAAACTTGCGGTCTGACTAAAGATTACCAGATTATAGTTTAAATTTGCAATTAATTCTACCATCTTGCAATAAAGTGACAATTGAATGAAAAAAAAAAAAAAAGAAAAGAAAGAGTATCATCTCTATACCCCAGGAGAAATTCTATGATCTGATTCATCCAAGTTAGTTCCTGAAATTCTAAAAGGGATTTTGAAATTTCTTCCTGTCATCCAAGCCTGGTTTTCAAGCCCATTATTTTCTTGCAGGACAAGGGGGTTTCATGGCTTAACCTGCAAAGAATATAATTTGAGAGGGAAAAGAAAATACATTCAAGAAAAAGGTGGAAAGGTAGAAAATTGCAAAGAATAGGATTTGAGGGGGACAAGAAAATACATACTTTTAATATTTGCAAAGTATTCGCTCATTACCTATCAAGAATAGAAACTATATTTGTAAAGGGTAGGGAATTTGTCAGAAGTGAGAGGACTGCCATTCAGACACATGGAGCGGAGTTAAGGCTGTGATTGGTAGGGACTAAAATGAAACAGCAAACATCTTACTAGAGCCATTTAGGTTACAGAGGACTCTCTGGTTACCGTCTCTCTGGAGCCTCCTTTTGTTAGTTTATTTGGCTTTTCCTGTGTTCCCATGCTTGTGTACAAATCTTTAATTACTTAAGTGCATTTCTGTTCCTTAAAACCAAAATAACTGAACGAACATAAGCATTCATTTAAGACTTTTATATTCCACAATATATACATTGTGCACACGAGTGTCACTAAATCCCATTTCCTGTTCCCTGTAAATGTCCTAATAGCCTCAGATTCTGGCTGCCACACCCCCAGGTCACCACCATATCGCCCTAGCTGGCTGACCTGACTCCAGGCTCTCTCTGCGGTTATCCTGCCATCCTTGCCCCTTTAGTCTCCCTGAAACTCCACTGTCACTACATCCTCTCCTGCTCTGAGACTTACACATTGCTCTTCACCCTCCTCCCAGTCATTGCAAGTTGGATTTGCCTCAGTGCAGTTTCTAGGCTCTGCCCATTTAAAAGAATCCAATTTCCCACTATGCTCAACCTGCCTGCACCTTAGGCAGGCCAAAATCAAAACTGGCCTGCAAGAGGAACACCTGTCTGTGCTTGCTCTCTCATTTTCTGCAGTTCCTCAATGGTTTTTGCCCCTGTCTACTGCTAGTCTAAATCTAACCCATTTTTCTAAGCTTCCTCAAATCCTATTTATTTTCTTTACTCTGAACTGTTAGTTACTCTAGGCCGTGCTAGTGTCGAGCTTAATTATATTTCATCTTTGGATAACAGGTATCTAAAGCTAATTTTTATTGAGCACCTTTTATGGGCCAAGTGCCTTCCCAGGATAGCTCATTTGAGCTGCACTCCACCCCTGTGAGGTGGGCACAATGATGCACATACTGGAAATGGGGAAATGGAGCCTCCTGGTGACTAAGTAACTTTCCTAAAGTCATACAGGTGGTAAGTGGATGGAACTAAAATTCACACCATGAAATTAGATTGCAGAGGCTAAACTTGTTAATGTTGGCATACTGCCCCCAGAGAATCACTGCTTCCAATTTCAAGTGTCTTCATCTTATCTCCCCAACTAGATGGTAACTATGCTGGCAATAATATGGGCAGGATCATGAATTATCTGTTTTCTGCATCCTCCTAAGCAAGCACATACAAGACCCTTGAATGGTTATCTCCCCCTGACTGGTCTCTCCCATTGAATCACCATTATCTCCAATATAGAGCAACATGGTCTTTACATTTGAGGCTTATTCAGATTCTGTTAAGTTTGAATGCTGCACTTCTTATCTTTCCTCCCATGAATACTCTGTGAGCCCCTGGATGGCCAAGGTGCTGACCGCCAAAGGTAGGAGGCATCTGGATGCTCTCCCAGAGACTCTACTTCTCTCTCTCTGCCCATCTGCCAGGTTGACTTCTGATGTCATGGGACTCATCATCACGATGACATGCCCTTTTGCAATGTCAGGGTTGCACAGTGTTCCTAAATCCACCTTCCAGACAAACCAATCCCAAAGGCGTTCATGAGGAGGATTATAGCCTGCAGAAGGTGTTCCCCGACCAGCTCCCCTGAGGCTGGGCTTTTTGTACAGTGTTGAAAGGAGATCCCTAAGATTTCTCATTTAAATGCTCCCCAACCCTGTGATTTATTTAGAGAGAAACCAGCTGCCCCAGTGAGAGCAGAGAAATGGATAGTTTGTGACCAGATTTTAAACATTAGAGCTTATGCCTTCAAAGGGTAGTTTCCCAAGGGGATCTCTCTTCCTGTTCCTAAATGAAAAGCTACAAGCATTTAGGGCTGCCTTAAGATGTGGTGAAATGAGGCTTTGAGACTGTCAACATTTGGCTTTGCTCTTTGCAGAGGGTGTTGAGGAGCTTCACAGGCCCAGGCCTGGCAGGAAAAGGCTCGGCAGGGGCCTCTTTGTTGTGAGAGGACTTGGGGTGGAAATCACTCGTTTCCTCCAAAGGCCTCCTCCCCACCAACAGTGTGGCTCCTCCCTTCCTCTCCAGCATCCTCGCTGGCCTCTCCAGTCTCTCTGCTTTCCCTCTCCCGCCCAGTGTCCTCCTTGGGAGGAAGAAGAGAACAAAGTACATTCGAAAAGGCCTCCCTCTCTCTTCCTGTAAGGTTACCCCAAAAAAGTCTCCCCAATGGAGTGCAGGTTTCTTGTTATACCAAGGGTTGGCTGCAGACACTAGAAGTAATTCCATCAGTGACGACATGACAAGATCATTTAAGGATCCCCTTAAAAGCCCTGTTGTTTGTCTAAATTTCTGCCCACAGCTGTCTGTTTAAGAAACCTCACAAAGACACCATGAAATCCTGTTTGTTCTCAACCTTTAATCAATGCTAATCCCAGAGGATAGGAAGGTGGAGCTTGTTTTAAGACGGGGGAAGGGCAGCGTCTGTGATCATGACACACATCAGACGCTTCCCCTTCTAGACATGTCAGGGGATGTGATGGCTTATGGGAGGTGCTCTGGAATAAAAGGGAGGGGGTTGTTCTTCCCTGGCCGGCTTTTATCTTTAATTGTCAACACTCCTGGCCTGCAGAGGATTGAAAAGAAAACACTGCACAGGCCTAAATCAGTCAGAGTAGCAGGGAAGGCGTGAGATCCTCCACACTCAGGATTTAAGTCTCTTCCTGCAAGTGGGGAACTTTGTTCTATGCCTGGCCCACCTGTGCCTACTTCAAAATGGTCCTGGACCTGGCCCCTGGTCTGCAAAGAATGAAGTGAGGCAACATCACTTGACCCCTAAATCACTGAAGAAATGTATGCCTACCCAAGGAAATGTGATTCCTGGAAGTCCAGATTTATAAAGGTAAGATTAAGTCAGGGATTAGATAGGCTTTTTGTTTTCCTTGGGAAACATGAAAGGATGGATGCCTTAAAATGGTGTCTCCCAACCAAGGGCATTTGAAATACGGTCTGATTTTTAAGAATTTGATCCTCAATCAAATTCCTGGCAATAGAATCATATTCAGTGCGGGGGAAGTGGGAGAGGGAACTCATTTACTCATTAACTACATCTATGCAATTCCAATATCAGATGGGAAAGCAAAAATTCTCAGGACAGAAAAAGATTCACTAATTAATTGACCACTTATGTAATTAGTTCTCGTTTAATCATAAGTTTCCACTTATGCTGTTGTCTACTCTCACACGTGGCACCAAGATCTTTGTTGGTCACTCCCATGAGGTCATTCATACAATGCAAATCAAATGCAAATGGATGGCAACAAAGTGAAATTGCATATCCTACAAAAGATGTAGGCTTTCATCCAACTTGGATGAGGACATAATTTGAGCTTCAAAAGAGAGTGATTTGAATATCAGAGAATTAAAAGAGACTCTTGGGGAAATGAGTGAAGTCCTTTAATATTTTTGCAAAAATGACCCTCTCATGACTGTAGCAAAAATCAGTGTGAAGTAAAGGAGATCTCAAAATTTTGCCAGCAAACTTAAGTCAAAAAAATCAACATTTAATTCACTTCCTGATTCTAAAATTAGCAATTGATTATAACGCTAACATTCTGGTAAATATAAAATAAATACTAAATTATTTTATACCTTTAATTTTTAAAAATAAAATTCAATCAATATTTTCAAAACACCATTTATTGTAAGAAAAATACTTCTTGTTTCAAGTGATTATGAATTTTTAAAATATCAACTATCCTTGGATAATGAGGACAATCTGTGGTTATTATTTCACATATATTATTTCATTTATTGCTCACAGCCACCCTGTTAGGCTGAGCAACTATTAGCACTATTTTTACAGGTAAGAAAATTGAGGCCTTGGGAGGTGATTTGAACAGTATTACAAAGTTAGTAAATATTAGCTTCAATTAGATAGGCAATGCAATTATTCTTATTTTGTAAAGGAGAAAATTCTGTCTCCAGCAGGTTCAATGACTAACCCTTGGGCACATGGCTAGTAATATTAGTCACATTCCAACCCAGATCTTCTGTCCCCAGATCAAGGCTTATTCTATTATAGCCACCAAATTTATTTACAAATAAAAATAGCCAAGCATGATGTAACCAAAGTTTTAAGAGCTAAAGATGTTAAAGGGAACCTCTAGTGTATTCAGAAAGCAGGGTTCTGTTGCAACCTCCATTGAGAGAAAGGGAGGGGTAATCCCTCTTAAAGTGTATGTTTAATTCATTTTAGATTGAGTTAAATTGGCACTTCAGTCATGAGTACAGCAGGCTATATTCTTCTTCAGTGACCCATTTGCCAAAAGTACCACAGCAATTAAACACTAAGCAAATACATACATAGGTAAGATAAAAACAGCACTCAGATGTTGAAAACCTAAATTTATCCAGCACACTTAAGCCTAGTATAGCAAAGCATATGTGGTATCTGTTTTTATTAATGGATTTTTATTTCTGGCTTCTTTTTCCCTTTCAGCTTTGGTAATGCTAGATGTATGTACAAAAATCTAGATATCTATCCAGAAATTGGCACTTTAGTACTCATGAGTTGATACAAACAATATAACTAGGGCCATTATAATGTTAAGTGAATTTCCAACAAATAGAGTTAGAAATCCAATTATCTTTCCATAGAAAGCTTTTGTGTGGGGTCATTGTTAAATAAAGGAGGGAAGCCAATGGGAGAATTGGAACAGCAATCTCTCCTCCCTACAAAAGGACGTTGGAGAATTTCATCCTGCACATACATTAATCCATTCATAATGGCCTCCCCACTGCAGTCAGCCCACAAAGATCATTTTTAACTTCTGTTTCACTTCTGGTTACTGGAGGCTTCCTTTTGGACACAGAGCAGCAAACCAGGAGCTGACAACTTGGGCAAAAAAAAAACTGCAAGATGAAACACACAGCCCTGCACATAAACAAATGGCTTAAAACTGAGTTCCAAATGGAAGGCACAGTACCCCTCCCCTGGGGCCTCAGTCTAGGGCCTTCAGAGCTTACTGGAAATGAGAGAAAATGGAAGTTCCTTACCTTTGTTCCAATTTGACTAGACTTTGGTCGGCCTTAGATTAGTGCCTCTCAAGCTTTAATAGGTGCGTGGACCAAGTTAGTATCTGGGTTAAAATGCAGATTCTGATTAACAGATTTGGAGTGGGATCTAAGATTCTACATTTCTAGAAAGATGGCAGGTGATTCCCATGCTATTAGTCCATGAACTTTGAGGAGCAAGAATCAAAACTAACCTAAGCCTTAGTTGGGACACTGAGTCTTATGCCTGACTCTCAGCAATGGCCATTAAAATTATATTCAACAGGGATATTAAAGACCCTCTGGCCTTTGGCAATTACTAGCTGTGTAACCTTGAGCAAGTTGCTTAACTTTTCTGTACCTTGATTTTCATAAAAGTTTGGTTGTAAGGATTAAATGAAATAATGCTTACTGCAGTGCCTGATATTTAGCATTTGCTTTGTAAATACAACTGGTTTCACTGCTTCATTTTACAGATGTACAGAAAAGTCATTCTGAGGAGAAGAATCTTGCTCAATGTGACACAGCTTGCTAGTGCCAGTGGTTGCACAGGAACACAATCTCCTGACTTTTAGTTGAAAGCCCTTTCTACCACCTGTGGGTCTGCTGCTTCGTTAGAGCCCATTACTAATTGAGAAAGCTGACCCCAGGGTACACCCAGACCCCCTTCACTGCCCCAGCCTCAGAAACCCGCAGAGCAACTATGGCTTATGTCACACACCCAAATATTTTTGCTATAGCCAGTCCTGACAGCACAAGCCTTCTGCCTGCCGTTAATTATGAAGATTACCCAGATAATTGATTTAATTGGGAACAGAGAGTATCTCAGTGCAACCAGCCAAAGTGGATTAGATCTTCTCAGTGCGGTGTGCAGATCCCTGCAGCTCTCAAGGGGAAAGCATTTCCTTCATGGGGAAAATTATGGATGCCCCGATGGAACCTATTGTCTACTCTGTGCATAACACTAGCCTTGGTGACCTGGTCCCTGGGGATAAAATTAAAATTAGTGCTGGGCACATACAACCCTTTCTTCTTCCCTGCCATCTTTATAGAAACCCTCAATAGAGTTCTAATGCCCACACTTGACAATGATGTCTTTTGGGAGGTCAGGAAGCAGAGAGAGTAAAAAAATTTCTCTCCAATATTATTTTGCAAATGGGCATTAGCCACAGGCTATTCCAGCTCAAGGGTGAAGAGTAGCACAAACTCTTTTCTTTCTCTGCAGTAAAAAGAATGAAATTACTTCTTTCTACAGCAGTGCTAAGATATGAATAACTGAACTGGAAAAAAATATTAGCTGTCTGTCTACTGTTGCTGCATAATACAAAATATATATCATTCCAGCATCTGCCCAGTGAAAAATTACAAGAACACTAGCAAACATGTGCTACAAAGTATCTTTGCTTGGCTTGGCTTCATTATTGGTGCAATCAAAATGAGTTTATCAATCTGGTTCTTTGAAATCAGCTATTT
>NW_012099210.1:3616552-3617932 GCF_000951045.1 Mandrillus leucophaeus
AAAATCAGAGAATACATTTCTGTTGTTTTAAGCTATCCATTTTGTGCTACTTTATTACAATAGCCCTAGGAAACTAATATATCCCCCAAAAGGATTTTTTTCTTTTTGAGACGGAGTCTCACACTGTTGCCCAGGCTGGAGTACAGTGGCACAATCTTGGCGCACTGCAACCTCTGCCTCCCAGGTTCATGTGATTCTCCTGCCTCAGCCTCCCGAGTACCTGGGATTACAGACGCCCGCCACCACACCCATCTAATTTTTTTGTATTTTTAGTAGAGATGGGGTTTCACTATGTTGGCCAGACTGTTCTCAAACTCCTGACCTCATTTTTCGCCCGCCTCAGCCTCCCAAAGTGCTGGGATTACAGGTGTGAGTCACCACACCCGGCCAAGGATTGTTACATTTCTATCCTTTATGTCAAGTGAGAGCCTGGTTAGCCCTCTGAGATAGGAATGAAACTGAGATTCCAAAAAATAAATGAACCTGAGGAGAGGAAACTTTCCCAGCCCCATGCAGACTTTCTAGTGAGTCAGTGTTCTGTTGGAGATGTGTCACTTTCTTTTAAGGAACATACAGAAGGCCTTGGGGTCTCCTTGACTGTGTGTCTGGTACCCTTCCACGTGAAGCAAAACACATTTGGAAATGTGAAATTTTGACTGCTCCCCCTTTCAACTGTTCACCATTCCTTGATTTATTCAATGAATATTTATCTTCTGCCCACAGAGACAGAAAACTGATGTGTTGAGAACTTAAAAGTAACCAGTCTTATCTTCACCTGCCTTTCCATAAACATTTATATTCATAGCATCAGTGTCACAATCTATCGTTGATTGATTTTGAAGTTGTGTGTTTCTCGGAGCCTTACACCAGCTTATGAACAGATTAAGAGCTAGCAAAATTTCTGCTCAGAGTCTGTGCATAAAATGGCACCACTGGCTATAGTTTATGCTGGAAAATAGCTTTCATCTTTCATGGCACACAATAGGCCCACACTAATGGCCTGGTGATAAATGCTGATGCCGAGAGCTCTGTATTGAGGTCAATTACGAGACCACACCTGGACTCGGCAGGAGCTGTGCTGAGATGCATCAATGATGTCTCCACCAAGCGCTCAGCGGTACAGTCACAGTGAAGGAGCTGGGTATTTGTCCACCCTGCTCTTCAGGCTCAAGTGAAAGGACTTTAAAATTATACCTTAAAAAAAAGAAAACTGTGAAACATAAAATATAACTTTAATAACAGAATGTGTGGCACTGTGAATCTTGGAGAATGGCTTAAGAAACTCAGCAAGCATTTTTTTCTAGCCCTTCTCTAATGATAATGTATCTAATTTTACAGACTAAAGAAGCAAAGTTGAGTATTTTGCTTATTTATTTATTT
>NW_012099210.1:3618277-3632355 GCF_000951045.1 Mandrillus leucophaeus
AGCCAGGATGGTCTCGATCTCCTGACCTCGTGATCCGCCCGTCTCGGCCTCCCAAAGTGCTGGGATTACAGGCTTGAGCCACCGCGCCCGGCGTATTTTGCTTTTTAAATCATCACCGCTCCTTTGCAAGCTTGTGAGCTTGAGTTCTTTTAGGATCTACGTTCACGACCCTTCTACTGCCCAAGTGACTTACATGTCAGAGGAGCGACAACATCTCTAGGAGCTTGGTAACCTTTGGCCAACTATTTGACACAATCCTTATCCCTTGGAAAACATTAATGTACGTTTAAGGTGAAAATCAACTTCCTAGAAATCCCCTATTCAAGTAGCTTATAAGGATGACAGCTGTTTAACAGAGGAAAACTGGTTTCAACCCTTGTGTATTTGAACAACTGCTTACAAGGTAAAATAAGAACATCTCTGGACCAGTCAATCCCGTCCCTGCAGAATTACATGCTGGTTTTTCTACAGTGTTAAACAGTTTGGCAGCTCTAGTGTCATCAATGTATGAATTAGTTTCACATCTCTTGCTATAAGAAACTAATAACACCCATAAAGCAATTCCTGGGTAGACTCTCATTGGCCAGCCCAGGTTACAAGCCCATGCTACAGTAGTAGGGTATGGTGCCCAATTAGTAACCCATCAAGATGCTGTAAAATGGAGGAGGAGTTCTTTTGATTGTATCCAGCGCAATAGGAATGGGATAATATGCTGATCAATGACAGAATATCAGAGCCCACTTCAAGATTCTGATCCTTGGCTGGGTGCGGTCGCTCACGCCTGTAATCCCAGCACTTTGGGAGGCCAAGCAGGTGGATCATGAGGTCAGGAGTTTGAGACCAGCCTGACCAACATGGTGAAACCCTGTATCCACTAAAAATACAAAAATTAGCCGGGCGTGGTGGTGTACGCCTGTAATCCCAGTTACTCAGGAGGCTGAGGCAGGAGAATTGCTTGAACCCAGGAGGTGGAGGTTGCAGTGAGCAGAAATCACACCACTGTACTGCAGCCTGGGCAACAGAGTGAGACTCCATCTCAAAAAAAAAAAAAAAACAAGATTCTGATCCTCTTAAACTCAGGCACCCCATCTTATATCTCTACGTATCCTCTGTAGTTTCTAGCACTGTACCTGAAAATGCAGTCTTTTAATAAATTCTGATCAAAAGAAGAGGATGTAGCAAGGTAAAGAACTCTTTTCCACACCTCTGCTTCACATCTTCCAGAACCCCATTTGATGCCAGGCCAGAAATGGGGCTCTAATCCAAGCTACAGTGGCTCTGGGGCTTCTGATGTGCACTTTATTTGGTGGAGGGCCACCTTAATGCAGAATAGAGTTCTCCAGGCTGGACTGACAGTGACCTTTCCACAGTGACCTCAGTTGAAGGCCTCATTCAATTTGAAGGAGAATCTTAAGGCTAGTTTGAACAAGCTGCCCCTGAGAGAAGGCCAGAAATAGTTCATGCTCTGCCGCAGAGGAACAGACATAATGAACTGCTGACTGGTGCCAAGCAATCTCTTTCTTTTCATTCACTATGTGTAATTAGTCCAGATTTATAGGACAGACTTCCCAGAATCCTCAGGCACACACACACGACAAATTTCAGTCCTTCTCTGGAAGGAAATGGACTTCCATTTCCCCTTCAACAGCTGCCTTCTTGGAAGCTGCGTCACTCAAGGCCCTCCTGTCAGTCACATCTCCTCTGAGATCCTCGAAGGCTGAGCTGGTTTGGAAAAGAGCACACCCCATCGCACAGTCTCAAGCCAGGCTCCTTACACGTCTTGGAACTTACTGACACCTGCTGGACGGTTTCCTTCTCTCTGAAAAGCATCTGAGCAGAAGCCTTTGCCCTGCATGTGAGGTCGAAGGAGCCAAGACATTGGCTTCTGCACTGGAAGAGGAACGGAGAACTTTCCCCGCCCTGCGGGTGCTGTGTCTGCTCAGTGAAAACGTGCCTCCTCCCCACAGAGAACAGACTTGAGAATCCCCAGGCAGCTTCGAGAACAAACGCCCTGATGGTAAAAATGCATGCAGGAAGGAACACCAGGAAGAGCAGTTCAGAGGTGGAAGTATGGAATTCATGATTATGGTCAAACTCCTAGATACGTATGGCTTTTCCTCCTGGAGAGACTGAACAAATAGCTAGCTTGAAAAGTATCCACTTCCAAATGTGGAGCCTTACCCTGGGCTCTGGGTTGCCAGAGCTAGGAGATGCTGCTTAACTGGGTCTGTGTTGGCCCAGAGCAAATCCTGAAGGAAGTAAAGGTGACCCTTGGTACTGTCCACTCTCAAAACATCTGGTTGTCTTTGGCTGCTTTCTCTGACTGCTCATGCTTTCAGGGCAGTGCACTCTTTTCAACAGGTTGGAATAAGCCAATAACCTAATTCATTGCACCCTTGTGAAACTGCATGTTTTAAGAGAACCTTGGGGTGAGATTTGTGCTGAAGTCCAGTGACTCTCTCCTAACAGTTGCATTTTAAACCTGAGGATAGGATAATAACAGAAACTACTTGGAAAAGTGGGCTTGTGGGACCCCTTTAATTATAACCTGTGGGACAGCTGCCTGCAGTCTGATCTTGCATAGAACTAGTTAGTTATTGCTGCCATCTTGCCAAGGAACTGCCCTACGTGGAGACCAACTACTGGACTGCCCATTCCCCAGCCTCTTCTCCTTCTTCCCAGGAAAGAGGAGGAGTACTCACTGGCTGGCTGGCTGGCTCCCCTCAAGCTCCCTGGAAGATCCCTTCTGTAGAAGCTATTCTTCAGCATTCGCTGCTGGAACCACCCATCCCACCTGTAGTCATAAGAGCATCCCCGAGTCTCATCTCAGTTTTCCTCCCTGAGAGCCCAGCTAAATGCAGAAAGCTGGAGAGTAGGTGAGTGTGAGAGCATCTGTGAGCCTTCTTGCCACCAGGGCTCTAGTGTGGCAGAGAGGCCTCCCTGGGAGTAGAGCTATACCCTTCCCTATACAGGGACACAGCCTGCCCAGGCCAACCTCAGAAACTAAACACCTTCATTTCAAGCAAGAAACGCCACTCTCAAAGGTCCCCCACCTTTGGGGCACCCCTGTCATCTTCAGTATGCTTCAGGGCAGAATTTAGGTAGAGCTCTGAAGTTTGAGTTCTAATAGCTGGGTGTTGCCTATACTTGGTGTTCTAAATGACCCCTGGCCTCCTAGGGGTAATTATACAGCGGGATTTGAGGGTTTAAGGATGGGTAGGCCAGTACTGGTAAATACCAGAAGGAATGTACAATTTCCCCCTAAAAGCCTGTTAGGGCCAGAGCCTGCAGAGATGAAAGAGGTCAGGATTTAAAATGCCATGATATTACTTGCTTCCTGCCCTAACGTTCGGCCTCTCTGTGGCCCTGCACAAAGAAACCTGTGCTGCCTGTCAGATATGAAAAGCATTGCTATTTAGCAACTCAAAAACCATTAGAGGATTTACTTCAATAACCTAGAACTCATGGATTTCCAGAATCCAGCCTTTGTAGTGCTCTCTAATTTTATGATCTGTATCCTCAAAAATCCTCCTGTGTCCCAGACATACTGTGTTCCAACACAATCTTTTGTTCACAATGTTCCCCGTAGCCCCAAATGCAGCCCTGAGTCTCCCTCTCCAGTGATCCCATTCCCAGCCATGTTTCAGCACCTCCCCCATATCCCACCTCCTAATGAAGCCCTCTTCTGCCACTGCCCTCACCGCCCACAGCTCTTAATATTTCGCCTGTCCTGTGTCATACACTTCCTTAGGTTGTTGCTTATATTTTCATGTAGGCAGCCTTTGTTCTGGAAGACCGTAGGCCCCTCAGAGGTAAGCTCTTTGTCATACACCTATTTGACTCCTCAGTTCAAACCCAGAACTTTTCACCACAAGTTAGCCCATGGAGGGGGTCCCCTACAGGGTATCCCTGAAAGATGTTTGCCCAGTCTCGCCATGAACATTTCTGGTGACAGGACGTGCATGACTTCTTCCCAACCCACTCCAATATTGAATAGCTGTAAGTTGTATTAAGTTCGTATTTCTACTAAGCCAAAATCAGCAGTATCTGCTCCCAATTCTGCATTACAAGCAGCTGCTAGCTCTTAATTTTTGTCAGGATTCTCTTCCCCAAAGCAGAGATTCCCCCGTTCTTTTGATCTTCATCTATCATAGTTTCCAGACCCTGTGCCGTCCCAGCAGCTCTCTCCTGGGAACTTTCTCGTTTCCAGTATCTCTCATGAAAGGTGCCGTCCAGAAGGGAACACCGTTTTCAGCTGTGTGAAGATGCTTGCTCTAAATGATGAACATACTCGAGGGAGGTATCTTGGTGATAATTGTGATGATCATGATCACAATCAAATTCTAACCATCTTTGTTTAAAACACAAGGAAATTGCTAAAGGAAGAAAGCTAGTATTTTACCCATCCAAGGGATTCCAGTTTTGAAGAAAACCAAAAATGTAGGAAATGCAATCATCTGGATTGTGGCAGACATTGAATCTACCTTCTCAATGTTATTTCACAGCCTTCTGATGGTAGAGTTGTGGTTTGAGTGAGTTATACGAAAAAGTTCATGTATGTGATTAACCAGTTTTATGTGTTACCCACTGGAAAGATAACTACGGCCTTCCAAACCGACACTGGCTGCCTCTGCAGATCCTTGTTAGAACAGAGCTGACTCGGAACCTCAGCGGTCCTGGAGATGTTCCAGCAGCTCAGGTTTCCCAGATCTCTGCACTCCTCACCCATCCCTAAGCCTGCTCCAGGGCCTCAAAATCTCCAAAGTTCCTTGAAAGAGCCAAATTAAGAGAACGAAATTGTCACATGTAAGAAGAAAACCACCAGGAAGAAACAATTTACTTTTCTCCAAGCCGCTCAGCATACCAAGAAATGCCTTACATAGATTTAGGGCTTGGGAGGCCAGATTATGCTTTAGTTCTTGAGGGCCTTTTATGTAGCCACAGGACTTTATGCGAGTGAATTCTCCTCCCCGGCCCTCACTTTACTTCCTACTCCAAAATCTATGAACCTAAAGCCTACAACTAATGAAGGAGGAAAGCCTGATAAGAAATCAAAGGATCCCCTAATCACTCCAGCCCACACTGATCTTTTGTTTCCTTTTAATTCTGAGGCATTTATTTTCTGTACCATTGATTTAATTTTGATATTTTGCTGCCTTTTTGTTTTTATTTTCATAAATAAAAGGATAGTAAGCTCTAGAGAAACACACACACACAAACACACACAACTCATCTAATGCCCTTGGAAAGCTGAGGGAACTGACTGGCCTAAAGTTGCAAAGCTGGTTAGTACAAGAGTACAGATAACCGCCCCAGCTAGATGCTAAGCTCCCAAGAGATCAGAAGAGAACAGGTTGACACACCCTTCTTTTTAGATCCAACCAGCAGCTCACTTTTAATAAATGTACCTAAGGTCACCTTAATAGCAGACGAGGTTAGGCCTTGGGTCTATGACTGAAGGCTGCTTAGAGAAGTGAGATGAAAAGGAACTGCCCCTGGGACATTTAGTTATCCTGGCTGTCATCTACTAAGCTGTAGGATCTTCTCATATTCATAATCTCTCACCTTACATGTGGTGGTATTTTGAAAGACAGTAGCTGGGCTTAGACATCAGCCCAAGCAAGACATAGTTCACAGCCTCAGTACCCTACCCTGTGACCTGGGGTCCTGATGAAGTTTCTGCCCGAACAGAAAGCTGGGGCACCCTTTATTCTCCAAGCCTTAACTTCAGGAGTCTGTTGCCGCAAACTTACACAGAACTGAAATCTATATGGTGATTATAACATACGCTGAAATATAAGATGGCCACAAATACAAAGTGATTTCCCATAAGAACAGCCAAAGGAAAAGTTTTTGGCCAATTTGAATATATAAACTTTTAGGGATATGGATGAAATATTCAATTGTCTACTCATAATAATTTGTTACTTAAATTACTTATTGATATTGAAAATCATGTACTACCTAAAATATACTTAATTTAGAATTTCTTGCCACCCTCATGTTTCAGAATAGTTTTGTACATTCTCAAAATACATTTTCCATGTTCATTGTCTCTTTCATCATAATTGCCAGGTTTTTTTTTATCTTTCACCAACTTGTGCAGAGCACATTGTTTGACATACAGCACTTTTTGAAGTCATGTGAGATGATGTCTGTAAAATTTCTTTCAAACCATAAACTTTCCTAACAGTAGGGGTTCCCATTCATTCTAAGTTGACAATACAACCACTTCCCTTTTTGCTATTTTAAGTGTTTTCAAAACCCAAATTTGGAAGTTTGAAGGACTACCCTAAGGAATAATTACGAAATCTGTGTCAAATTTCTGTGCCTGCTTTCTACAACGCATTTTTGTAAGCTGTTCTCTATAAAACTGTAAAACTAGCAGTGATTGAGTCATTTCAGGGACTGTATCTTTCCTAAACAGTGTTTTTTTTTTTTTAAAAAAAGGAAACGAGATGGCCTAGAATATGAGAAACTTCAAGAAGTCTTGAATAATACCTATATTTATATCTGTGTCTATTTTTGTATCTAATGTCTCCCTCCCTTTGTGAAGTAACTTTGAAGGAAAAACCTTGCCTAATAGGTAAGGAGTGCCCAGTTTATACCTGTTTTCTGCAGTAATTATTAATAGTGCATTCTTTTATGCTCAAAAGTGTCCCAGTTTGGACAATATATTCAGTTACCACTCTACTGATGGCAAGGAATGTGCTATATATTATAAATCTGTGGCCTTGTCAAGGCATTCACCATATTGGTCATTCAGTAAGCTTCTTGTAAAGTTAATATCTGCATGGCAGCCAGATGGAACTTAAAGGGTGGTGCTTGGAAATTAAAGCAATGTAACTAATTATCTAACGTGATATTAAAATGTGTAAGATACTGAAAATTTGACTACCAGTCAACACAGCATCTGCTTCAAAGAAATCATTTTTTAAACGAAGCTTTATTTTTCAGAACTCTAATTACGAGGAACTCAGTTAAGAAGTGCTGCTTTGATCTTAGAACTGTGCATTCAGTTTATTATTAGTTTACACTAAATATTTCGTTTAATATTTCTAAATATTTGGAGATAAATTGTCCTTATTAACTTACTTTACCATTGAACCATTCAGACTTACAATGATGTCTCATTTAAGGCAAAATTTATTTCCAAAGGACTGTCTTGCAAGTGAGTGCATTGCGTGGATTGAGGGGTGAGTGAACAGATACACTGGCTGCAAAGAGCTCTAGGCTGATGAAGCTCAGGTCAGAACTCCAAGCCCTGGGCAAGCCTGCCAGCCTTTCTCACTTTCTCATGTGTTATGGGAGGGGCCTGGTGGGAGATAATTTGAATCATACAGGCGGTTTCCCCCATACTGTTCTTATGGTAGTTAATAAGTCTCATGAAATCTGATGGTTTTATCAGGGGTTTCCGCTTTTGCATCTTCCTCATTTTCTCTAGCTGCTGCCATGTAAGAAGTGACTTTTGCCTCCTGTCATGATTCTGAGGCCTCTCCAGCCATGTGGAACTGTAAGTCCAATTAAACCTCTTTTTCTTCCCAGTTTCGGGTATGTCTTTATCAGCAGCATGAAAACAGACTAATTCAGTAAACTGGTACTAGAAATGGGGTGTTGCTGAAAAGATACCTGAAAATGTGGAAGCAACTTTGGAACTGGGTATCAGGCAGAGGTTGGAACAGATTGGGGGGCTCAGAAAAAGACAGGAAAATGTGGGAAAGTTTGGAACTTCCTAGAGACTTGTTGAATGACTTTGACCAAAAGCCTATTAGTGATACGCACAATAAGGTCCAGGCTGAGATGGTCTCAGATGGTGATGAGGAGCTTGTTGGGAACTGGAGCAAAGGTGACTCTTGTTATGTTTTAGCAAAGAGATTGGCAGCATTTTGCCCCTGCCTTAGAGATTTGTGGAACTTTGAACTTGAGAGAGATGATTTAGGGTTTCTGGTGGAAGAAATTTCTAAGCAGCAAAGCATTCAAGAGGTGGCTTGAGTGTTAAAGGCATTCAGTTTTATAAGAAGCAGAGCATAAAAGTTTGGAAAATTTGCAGCCTGACAATGTGATAGAAAAAGAAAAACCCATTTTCTAAGGAGATATTCAAGCAGGTTGCAGAAATTTGCAGAAGTAAGAGGAGCCAAATGTTAATCTCCAAGAAAATGGAGAAAATGTCTCCAGGGCGTGTCAGAGGTCTTCACAGCAGCCCCTCCCATCACAGGCCCAGAGGCCTAGGAGAAAATGGTTTCATGGGCCTGGCCCAGGATCCCAGTGCTGTGTGCAGCCTAGGGACTTGGTGCCCTGCATCCCAGTCACTCCAGCCATGGCTGAAAGAAGCCAATGCAGAGCTCAGGCCATGACTTTAGAGGGTGCAAGCCCCAAACCTTGGGAGCTTCTGCATGGTGTTAAGCCTGTAAGTACACAGAAGTCAAGAATTGGGGTTTGGGAACCTCCACCTAGATTTCAGAAGATGTATAGAAATGCCTGGATACCCAGGCAGAAGTTTGCTGCAGGGGTGGGGCACTCATGGAGAACCACTGCTAGGGCAGTGTAGAAGGGAAATGTGGGGTCAGATTCCCCACACAGAGCCCTGACTGGGGCACCGCCTGGTGGAGCTATGAGAAGAGGGCCACCATCCTCCAGTCCAGAATGGTAGATCCACCAACAGCTTGCACCATTTGCCTGGAAAAGCCACAGACACTCAACGCCAGCCCATGAAAGCAGTCGGGAGGGAGGTTATACCCTGCAAAGTCATAGGGGTGGAGCTGCCCAAGATCATAGAAACTTGCCTCTTGCATCAGCGTGACCTGGGTGTGAGACCTGGAGTCAAAAGAGATCATTTTGGAGCTTTAAAATTTGACTGCCCACTGGATTTCGGACTTGCATGGGTCCTGTAACCTCTTTGTTTTGTCCAATGCTTCCATTTGGAATGGCTGTATTTACCCAATATCTGTACCCCCACTGCACCTAGGAAGTAACCAGCTTGCTTTTTATTTTACAGGCTCTTGGGCGGAAGGGACTTGCCTTGTCTCAGATGAGACTTTGGACTGTGGACTTTTGGGTTATTGCTGAAATGAGTTGAGACTTTGGGGGACTGTTGGGAAGGCATGATTAGTTTTGAAATGTGAGGACATGAGATTTGGAGGAGCCAGGGGTAGAATGATATGGTTTGGCTGTGTCCCCACCCAAATCTCATCTTGAATTGTACTCCCATGATTCCTATGTGTTGTGAGAGGGACCCGGTGCAAGATCATTTGAATCATGTGGGCGGTTTCCCCTGTACTGTTGTCATAGTAGTGAATAAGTCTCATGAGATCTGGTAGTTTTATCAGGGGTTTCCACTTTTGCATCTTCCTTACTTCTTGCTGTTGCTATGTAAGAAGTGCCTTTCCCCTCCTACCATGATTCTGAGGTCTCCCCAGCCATGTGGAAATGTAAGTCCAATTAAACCTCTTTTTCTTCCCAGTTTTGGGTATGTCTTTATCAGCAGCATGAAAATGGACTAATACAGACTGCTTGCCTGTTATATTTTATATTAAACATGACCTGGTGATCTCATGGCAGTCAGCAGGTTTGAACTCTTTCTGTGTGGCCAACTTTGGGAAGCCACTCTCCTGGAGCCACAGGTAATGCCATGGAAAAAGATTCTTGCCAAGGGGGTGACTTATGAAGTATCCCCTCTCCTCGACCATATAAGCATCTCCTCCAACGACCAAGCAGCACAGAGAGGGTTCCCATGGGATACGGTCCTAGAGAGACACTCGTTCTTACATCGGGAACATGAGTCCTGCTCTCTGTATGTGCTGTCATCCAATTTTGCCTGCAGTGAGCTGGCCTGATCAGAGAACAACCAAAGGACAGCTGTCCCTCAGAACAATCAGGACCTTGAGGCCTTTACTTGGGCCCCACACTGTCCTTTCTCTTTGAGAGTGGAAGGTATATTTCTAGAAAGAAGGCAGCCTAAGCACCAAGGGCAATGCCCCGGGAATTTTCAGCCCCCGATACTGCTCTGGGAGGATAAGAGAAGAGGCAGAAAGAGAAACGTCTCAGAATCCTCTCCCAAACTCTCCGAATATCTAAGAAACCAGGCCCCCTCAGGTCTCTTATCAACAAGAGCTTTCCCTTCCCACCATTTCCTAACCTCACAAAGGGCACAACAGGAAATACAATGAAGAAGGATGGAGAGGAAGGCCTCAGCTATGGAAGCTGTTGTACTTCATCACCACCTTATGTCCTGGTGGCCTTTTGCCTCCCTCAATTATGTTCTCTTGCTTTCCAGGGCTGTTTCTTCCAGATGAAGCTGAAATGAGAGGGTAGGATGTGAGGCCAACTTTTCCCATGTGCTCTTGGAACACGAGGATGTGATGTTTATCCCTCCAGACCCCCTTCTACTGACCTCTCTAGGCACATTGTTCTTGAATTCAGATGAGTCAGAGGATGTCTTCCATGTGAGGCTCTGGCCAGGAGTTGCTCTCTGCACTAATTTTACACAGATGTGTACACATATGGCCCAAAGCCCACTAAGTGACCAGCAACCTTGTCTCCAGCATTCTCTGCTGGTCTGATGCCATTGCTATATTTTCCAACCTATCCCTGTGGAATGGTGACTCTGGCCTCACCATAAACCCCAACTACTGGCTGCTCTGTCCTTGAGGTCAGAGGCCGGCAGTGACCTTGCCAGTGGCTTGGCCTCCCAGAGGCTTGAGGCGGGGCTTCTTGGCTTGCAGTTGCACTGTGGTGAGTCCTCAAGGCCTCCTGTATCCTGCTTTTAGCCCATTTGGCTTCCCTCCACTGTAGCTGCTCCTCCCTGCATGCCTGCTCTCCTCCACAGTCCAGGACAGCTAGGATAACATCTAAAGTACGTGGAGTTGCTGGGAAGAAAGGCTCAGGTCTGCATCAGCCAAGCCATAGCTCTGCTGTCATTTTTGGTCCACAATGGCCCTGAGGTTATTGCATTTATCCAGAGCATTTCCATGCCCACACCCGCCCCTCCACCCCCACCTTTTTATATTTTCTGATCCTTTTTTTTTTTGAGACAGTCTCACTCTGTCACCCAGGCTGGAGTGCAAAGGCATGATCTTGGCACTCACTGCAACCTCCACCTCCCGGGTTCAAGCGATTCTCCTGCCTCAGCCTCCCGAGTAGCTGGGATTACAGTCACCCTGCCATCATGCCTGGCTAATTTTTATATTTTTGTAGAGACGGGGTTTCACCATGTTGTCCAGGCTGGTCTTGAATTCCTGACCTCAGGTGATTCACCCGCCTTGGCCTCCCAAAGTGCTGGGATTACAGGCATGAGCCACTGCACCTGGCCCTATTTTCTGATCTTGATTATACATCAATAAAAAGAAAATTTTACCAGATGATGCTTTTTTTTTTTTATTTTTTATGACCAGATTGCACCTGCTACTTTTCCAGAAAGCCAAGTTTTCAGAATGCTTTAAAAGATACTTCCTTTGAGTGACATTTTTCATTTTGCAAACACTATGGCTTTTTCTCAAACAGATTTTTATCTTTTTTCTGAGGTCTGATGTGGAAACCTCACTAAATTCCTCCATCTAGAGCATGTCAATATTTCATTAAAATGTGAGTTTGAAGGCTCTCTTGTGAAGCCATTTCTTCTTGCATCCTTTTAAAATTAACGCTCACGTTAAAAACTGATGACAATTAATGTTGAAAATAAGCTAAACCTGATGGTAACGCTCTGAGCTCTTCAAATTGATGCCGAAGGTGGCCACCTTGTGGCTACTGTGGGAACTGCCACTTAGACCTGATTTTTCCCAGGCCTTGGGGCCCTACTGCTAATTAAATTAAATGACTCTTAAGAATATCTTTTCCCATGCAGTTTACATCCCAATCCTGCTCCTCTACAGGTCAACTTGTAGTGATATCCTGGCAGTTTGGGGGCAAGAAAGCTATTCTAAATGGTCTCAGTGGGTTAGCTGAAGGAAGCCTTTTGGTCCTTAAACTAAGGAGAAGAGATAACCTCCCAGGAAGCCCAGGTCTTTGTCTTCCTCAAAGCCTATATGCTCTAAATTTTATTTTAAAATATTTTATTTATTTTAAAACATATGCTCCAGGGGATCCCTATATCAGCATTCCTAGGTAAGATCTTTAAAATGCAGGTTGCTGGGTCTTAAGATCTAAGAATTGGAATGTCTAAGTCCTAGGATTTGCATTTTTAACAAATTTCCCAGGTGAATTTGTAATGCACATTCAAGTTCTTCTACATTTTAGTCAACTAAGGAAAGAAACTAGAGGCCTAACACATTAAATGCTTTGGACCCTAGGCAATCTCCCTCTGGCCCTGGGAGGGAGGGGATCCAGAGCTGAAGAGAGCTCAAGAGACCAGTGCAGGAGTTCTCAAAAGCCCCTGCCAGCCCAAATGTTTGCTGCTTGAACACAGGAGGCTCCGCCACAGTGACCTGGCAACTTCGGTCAAACCCTCTAACAAGAAACCATGGGCCACCAGAAGAGTGCCTTGCTTGTGTAGGGTGTCTCCCTCTGGACTCCATAGGAAGCAGCAAAAGGCAATTAAAGAGAGAAAGAGAGGCACCTTTGCAGGCTACTCCATCACCCCCACCCAACTCCACCGTGTCCACCCCACCCCAAAGTTCCATGTCCCACCTCAGTGTGAAAGGCAAGAGACCAGCTTCCAGGCCAGGGTCTCCTGCTGACCAGTCATGTGAACTTGGACAGGTCACTGGCTTCAGGTGTTATTGCTGTAAATGGAAGCAGTTGGATAACCATCACTTAGTTTCTTTCCCATTCTAACATTCTGTGATCTCATTTTGAGCTTTCAGAGGGAGAAGAGGCTCTTTAGGAGAAGTGATCTTGGGAGTCCAGATTCCAAGCTTAGCATTAAGGCTTTGCTGTTTGTAGCAATTAATTCTTATGGAGTGTCACAATGAGAGATGAGATCCTCTGCCAATACACAAACAACAAACTTTGGCAATGTCAGCTCTCAACATTTACTCCCAAGCTCTCAACATTTACTCCCAACATTTGGCAATGTTGGGAGTAAAGCAGCACTGGACTGAAAGCCCTCCAAATGCCCCCCCCAACCGACAGCAACCCCGTGACCTCATCACGTCCTCCCCTTCTCACCCACTATTCTTCAAAAACTTTAACACACCCCATCCTTATACATGCTGTTCCCACACCCACCCCCACCTCCCAACCAGGCCTCCTGTCTCTGAACCCACTTCCTGCTCTAGCATTCATTTTGTAGAGTGCTGAGATACCTGTAAGAATGTCTAGGTGGAGACTTCACCCACATCATACTTCTTATCCTTTCAAAGTCATTGCCCCAGGTGCCACTCCTCTGAGAATCCACCATTCCCTATGCATACTCAGCTCAGTTCTTAACCTGTGACATTACAATCATCTGCTTTTATGCCTGTATCCCTAAATGGAAGATCTGTGGCTGCCACATACTGAATATTCAATAAATATTTCCTTGAATGAATGACAGTAGGAATGAAAGAATGAGTGGATAAATAAGGAATTAAGAAGATGCAAGCTGACTGTTGTACAGAACCTCTATACCTATTCTTTGCACAAGTCTGGATGAGGAAAGAAGAACCTGGTCCAGACTCTCTTGACTCTGGAGCATTTTGGGGAGAAGCTGGGAATGGAGGGCTGCGCCTGCAGTAGAAGCAGCATGGTGGGTTATCAAAGCATTTGCTCATCAAAGCACAGGCCAGTGAAATCAACTATTGGGTTGTGTCAATTTAGTGGGTTCAGACCAACATTTTTAAAAGAAGTATAACATAATAGAATAAATCAAAAACGTATCTCTTAGTAAATTCAAGTACAGTTTCATGGAACTTTTTTTTTTTTTTTTTTTTTTTGAGACAAGTCTCACGCTGTTGCCTGGGCTGGAGGACAGTGGTATGATCTCGACTCAGTGCAACCTCCACCTCCCGGGTTCAAGAGAGTCTCCTGCCTCAGTTTCCCCAGTTTCCCCAGTAGCTGGGATTACAGGCACCCACCACTACGCCCAGCTGATTTTTTGTAGTTTTAGTAGAGACGGGGTTTCATCATGTTGGCCAGACTGGTCTTGAACTCCTGACCTCATGATT
>NW_012099210.1:3636810-3645434 GCF_000951045.1 Mandrillus leucophaeus
ACCACCCTAGTGCAGAGCCAGGCAGCAGCTGTCCCCTTGATCCCTGTTCTCATCATTCTTTACTTTCTCTGAGGCCACGCATCTGTTTTCATTTTCCATTGCACTAACAATTTTCGTGGAGTCAAGAAATATTTTCCTGTAATTATGTCTCTATCAAAAATTGGAAAAAGAGAAATGAATTGAGGACTTTGGAATCCTTACACTAAGCTGCTCCACTTATTTATGCCAGCTCACTGGCCTCTGGTCCACAGGGATTGCATTGAACATCCTTGAACACCAGTGAAGCACAGCCACCAACCAGTCAGAATGGTTGCCATCTGTGCACAAACAATGCCGGTGCATGCCCTGTGAACCTCAGCCCTGTGCCTGGGGGATTTTCCTCCCTGCTTCAGCAGGTTTCTCTAGCTCTCTGGGTGTCATTCCATGTTGCATCTGTCCTTCTTCCTGAACTGTCAGGGAGTGTGAGCAGTGGGCCATTTGGAGTGTGCTTGGGAGCATCCTGGGGAACTAGGAGAAGATCAATTTCTCCTTTTTGGCAAAGGAGTGGAGATGCCAGCTCCACCCTGCCGTCCTTGAGGGGAAATGGAACCGATCATCATGTCCACGCTTGTCCTGCATAGTGCAGTTGACAGAGCTGTCTCCCTGGGCCCTCAGCTGAGGGATCCTCATACCAAACCTTCTGAGGAAAGAGCTGGAACTAACCCCACTTTGCAAAGGAGGACCACGGACAGTCAAAGAACAGGAGCAGCGAAGTCAGAAGGACACAGACCCAGACCTGCATTTTAGTCCATTCGAACACTTCGAAAACACTCGCTCCTCCAGGGAAGTGACTTCTGGGGATTTCCACAGCAAGTGCTTAATAAGTGTTAAAACAAAACAAAACAAACAAACAAACAAAACAAGCGTTGTTTAATGCATTAATATTTTAACAGAGCAAGTCTGCGCCTTTCAAGCAAATCTAGTCCGCTACTCAACAGTCACCTTAGCCTTTATGCTAGGCACAAAGACAGATTTTGGGTTTTATATGGAAGATGGGCTTTTTGTGGCAGTAAAATGTTTTATTTTATTTTTACAAATTATAATACAATAAAATCGACTTTTTCTTTTGGTGTACACAATTTGAACCCACATACACATTTATGTAACCACCTTCAGGATACAGATCTATTACGCTAAAAAACTCCTTCATGCTAGCTGTCTGTCTTAAAAAAAATTATACTGATGTACATGTAAAATGAAAGCTACAAGGATATTTGTAAAATAAAGTATACATTTTATCCATATGAAATCAAGATAGAATTTTTCTCTCTTTCTCTCTCTCTCTCTCTCTCTCTCTCTCGTGTGTGTGTGTGTGTGTGTGTGTGTGTGTGTGTGTGTTAAAGGATTGTATTTCCTTCCACTTTGGAGGATATAAAATCTTGAGAAATAATCTATACAGGCTATCATTGAAGAGAATTTTCAATAATTCTGTAAAGCAATATGATGGTTTGACCATTTTAGATTGTGATGGAAGGCATAAGAGGAAGCAAGGTGAACCACTGGGGTGGTGCCTAAACATAGTGGCCCTGGGAGTGAGGCTTCTGAACACTTTCCCCACCCCAACTCACAAGATCTTCTGTGCCTATGCTACTCCCCGCTCCCTCCTTCAGCAATGGATCTGGATATCTCTCCAGGTTTGTTCTCTCTTCTCTCTTCTGCCTCCTTTCATATCCCACCAACTTGCCTCTTTTTTACCTTCTGTGGAGACAAAAGTGACTCCATCTTGGATGCTAATCCACCATCTTGACTTTTTATCAGCCCCAGTTCTGTGAAGGCCTCCTGATTCCTCCTTTATTTACTGTCCCTAGTGTAAGAACATGTGCTCCTGATTTTAGATCAAAGCAATCTTGATGTTTTCACACAAATTATAGGCTATAACACATGTAGCATTCTTGCTTGTTCTGGATGGTTTAATTGTCTTTCTAGAGCACGTATACCCTTTCCTTATGGTGGATAAGCCTTGGGTTTGCGGAGTAACATGTGAAGATCTACCTATCTTGGGGCCACCCAAGACCATGCTTCTGTCTATAAGTTCCCTCAATAAATTACCCAATACAAAGTAGATTTGTCTACCACCTCCTTTAGTTTCCTGGCTCCTGCGACATCTGGGGGCTGTTAAGCATATACAGCCATTTCACAGAACTCCTAGGAAAAGGAGATACAAAGATCCGAGAAGAGTGGGAAAGAGAAGGTGTTCTGAGAGACAGGAATGTAAGAGTGTATTGACAAAAGGGAAAAGATGTCCTTTTCCTGTCCCACCAAAATTTTACCTAGTTTGGACTCTTCCTGTTCACCTAACATGGCCTAAAGTAACAGGTAGCTGTCCTCTCTCCCCATCTGCTGTCCAACTAGAGAGATTACGCAGCCCCCTTCCCCCACCCACACATGGGAAACAGTCATGCACCTGCCTTCCAGCCTTGCAGCCTGCTCTTCTGCACCCACTTGGTCGACCCTGCCCTTGGGCCCCTCCCTTAGAAGAAGGCTGGGAGCTGAGAGAAAAGGGAGAAGGAGAGAGAGAAGAGAGGGGAGGAACAATGAGTACAGGTAAAAAGGAAGCTGATGCTCACTTGCATTCAGTGAATTCCTAATAAGAAAAAAAGACACACCACCAGGTTCACTGCCCTCTATAAATATTGGAACAGAGAATATTAGCATAATCCAAACCATCTTAATAAGACTTCTGAATTCGGTAAACAAGTACACCCTTACTAGATATTTTTGGAAGTAGCTATTTCTTGGGATTTCACAGGAAGTGGAGCTTTTATTTAGTCACTAAAACTAGTATCCTTTGGATAATGATTACTATGACACCACTTACAAGAGGCTGTTTACTAAATGATTTTCATTGGTTATGATATCATCTAGTTATTCTATGTGACTTCAGTGGGAAAGAGAAGAAATACCTAAGTCAGTGGCTTTCTCATTTTTAAAACGTTAATTATCATTACCTCCAAATGAGGCTCCACATACAGTGTCAAGGTAAAGACCAAACTGTGTATTCAGTGTGTATGCATTTATATATGACATATATATTTAATAGACTACAACTATACAACTATTTTCAAAGTATATAAGCTTAAAAAAAAGAAACAAAGAATGATAGAAAATGAATTGTTTGTACTTCATTGAAAAATGTACAAGAGTTTGATATAATCGAAGAATTGCAACCCAGTGAAATTTTGGCCATAATTAGAAAGCACTTGAGTATCTTAATTAGATTTGGAGTCAAATTTGGTTCCCCCTATAGGGGAATGAACTCATCTCACAGGCCCACATCAGCTTACAGAGTTGTATGTCCAAACACTAATAATTACATAAACCAGATATTGAGAGAATGAACTTCTCCCAGTTTCAACACTCAGCTGTGCAAAGATTTGACTTTATGTTTCTATAATAGCTAGCTTTAACTTTTGAATCCTTGTTTCAATTTGGTAGCAGACATGTTAAGTGTGCCCATTTGAGATAAAACTTAGTTATTTCTAGAGTTAAAATCAGTAAGTTTTGGATAAATAGTCATTTCAAGATGCATCCCTGCTCCTGCTTCCTTCCAGCAGAGATATAAGTACTAAGACGACTTCTGTATTGTCCAGAAAGGTGAATTTATGGCTTAAATATGTTGTTCTATTATTCACAATGTACTTCTGGGTCACCTTTGCTATAAAAGTGGAGAATATTTTTTAAAAAAAGTTAGGACACACTCCATAAAAGTTTTACAACTCACTTAAAATCATAGAAGGGCTGTACATTTCAAGATGAAGATTTAAGCTCTGGTTATTTAACAGGGTCTTAAGAGGCAGGAATTGCTGTGTCAACTAATGTTGTGCACTATATTTCATTACTGCCTTTATGTTTTTTTAAATACCTCAAGAATAAAGTTTATTTAAAATGTCACACTGTGCAAGCTGCACATTATATCCATAGAATATACTAGTACTACTGCCATTCCTTTTATTTATTACAGTAGATTAGTTATGGACCCTCTGCCATAATATCTTGGCTTATTAAGATACTGCATACTAAAAAGCCTAATAGATGGCCCCGTAATGAGCAGTTACAAAATCTAGTCACCCATTCTTCATTGGCTCTCTTTTTTGTTCAGAGGGAAAAATTGAAAAGGATTGGACCTGTGCCTGAAACATTAACCACCTGATTCTGCTTGTGGGATGGGGACAGAAAAGGGCCATCTCAACACTTAATTATTGAGAAACCCTCCATCTCTCTCCAGGATTAGAGAAAAGGATTAACAATCATCAAAGTTGCTTGAACAAATCTCAAGTTCAAATTCCAGAGGAAGACGGGATGGTCTAGGGTGATCAAGACCCAGACCCAGGGCTGGGTGCAGTGGCTGACACCTGTAATATAGCACTTTAGAGGCCGAGGCAGGCGGATCACTTGAGGTCAGGAGTTCAAGACCAGCCTGGTCAACATGGTGAGACCCCGTCTCTACTAAAAATACAAAAATTAGCTGGGTGTGGTAGCAGGTGCCTGTAATCCCAGCCACTTGGGAGGCTGAGGCAGGAGAATTGCTTGAACCCAGGAGGCGGAGGTTGCAGTGAGCTGAGATCGCACCATTGCACTCTAGCCTGGGCAACAAGAGCAAAACTCCATCTCAAAAAAAAAAAAAAAAAAATCACCTAATTCACAAGAATATTTTTTGCTAACATAAGTCATCCATAAAACTCTATGTAAAGTGAGCCCTTTATGAGACAACTTGATGCCTACAAAGTATTCAATAAATACAAAGGGCACTAAAAGAAAGTCTTAATGAAAAGAGACAATTTAAAAATATTTTCTTAATTGACATCAAGGAAAAAAGGTAATTTTTTTAAAAAAAAAATCTGTTACTTAAAAAAAAAATAGTGTTAGTGAGGATGTGGAGAAATTGGAACCCTTGTGCACTGTTGGTGGCATTGCAAAATGGTGCTACTGCCATGGAAAATAGTATGGTGGTTCTCCAAAAAATTAAAAATAGAATTACCATATGATCCAGCAATTTCACTTCTGGGTATATGTATTAGTCCTTTTTCATGCCAGTATAAAGAACTACCTGAGACTGGGTAATTTATGAACAAAAGAGGTTTAATGGACTCACAGTTCCACAGGCTGTACAGGCAGCATGGCTGGGAGGCCTCAAGAAACTTACAATCATGGCGGAAGGTGAAGGGGAAGCAGGCACATTTTACCATGGTGAAGCAGGAAAGAGAGATGGAGAGCAAAGGGGTAAGTGCCACACATTTTCAAACAACCAAGTCTTGTGAGAGCTCACTGTCACAAGAACAGCAAGAGGGAAGTCTGCCCCATGATTCAATCACCTCCCACCAGGCCCCTCCCCTGACATGTGGAGATTACAATTCAAGATGAGATTTGGTGGGGACACAGAGCAAAACCACATCCGTATATAACCAAAGTCTCAAAGAGATATTTGCACATCTATGTTCACAGCAGCACTATTCCCAACAGCTAGGAAATGGAAGCAATCTAGATATCCAACAACAGATGAATGGGTAAACAAAATGTGGTATATACATACCACATGTATATTATTCAGCCTAAAAATAATAATACTCAGTGGAGTATTATTCAGCCTAAAAAAGGAAGGAAATTATGTCACATGCAATAACATGGTTGAACCTTGAGGATATTATGTTAGGTGAAATAAACCAGTCACAAAAAAGATCAATACTATATGACTCCACTTATATGAGGTATCTAAAGTAGTTAAATTCATAGAAACAGAAACTAGAGTGTTGGCTGCCAAGAGTTGGGAAAGGGGGAGTGGGAAGTTGTTGTTTAATGGGTATAGAGTTTTAGTTGTGCAAGATGAAAAGTTCTGGAGATCTGTTTAACAAGAATGTGAATATACTTAACACTACTAAACTGTATACTTTAAAACGGTTAGGAGAGTAAATTTTACGTTGTATGTTTTTGTTTAATTATAATTTTAAAAAATCTGTCTAATGATCATAATGAAGATAAATTGTGCTCAAAAGATGTCTTATGGGATAGGAATACAGGTAATTTTATTCTCTTTACTGTTGCTGGACCAAGTTTTCTGCTTCCTGCAAACCAGCATGGCTAGGCATTCCAAGATAATCTATCACCATAGAATCTAAGGATTCTTTTGGGATGTAAGTATCATTTTCAAAAGTAACTTGTTATTGAAGAGTTGCTTAGAACCAAATTTCCCTAGAAAACGTAATGGTTTGGGTGTTTTGCCGTGGAGTGGAGGGGAAGAAGATGTGGTGGAAGTTGGCATGATCTCTATTTGGGTGGGGCTCTTTTTGCGTTTTTGATAGAGAAGAGCAGTATTAATCAGTAGTGTATTATAGAAGGCCTATGTCTTATGTTTCATTGCTTAGTTTTATGTTGTGCAGCAGCAATTTGCTAACCACAGTCCTAATGAAATATAGCCGTGCAGCAAAAGGAGCATTTATTATCAGAAACACATTTCTTTTCTGACATTACGGGGGGGCGGGGGCGGTGAGAGGGAAGGTCCAGATTAACTGTACTTTTTAATAAGAGATGGAGTGCTATTGGAAAACTATTAAGGAAACTGTGGCTTTAGCTCAGATTTAAGGAAGCCCATAAGAAAACTTTACTACCTTCCAGCTTAATACTGCAGTAGGGCCTGTTCTACAGACCCACTGCTGCCTGAATGATTCTGGGGAGTATTTGTGAGCTGGGGTTGTTCTAGGAGAGGCAATCAACCGCTGATGAGCTCTCCTGCTTAACTTTCCTAATTGATTCCACCAGACCTCCTAGTAGACTAGTTGCTAACCCTACCCCTTCCCAACTCTGGCCTGGCTCCTTCTGATGGCAAAGTCTTCAGGGACCATTTGCCAGTTTGGAGCTGGGCCTTGGAGCTGCAGAACAGGCTTGTAAAGCAGATGCATAGTAAATGCTGCAGCCAAGTGCACAGCACATTTTCCTAAGTGGAAATCCTGTGTTACAGACAGAACATTACTTAACAGTAGGTGGGCAGTTCAATCCTAAACAGCTCAGTTCTTCCCCATCAGAGACCCTGCAGAAGCATGCTTCTGCCGCAGCTGTGGGAGGAAGAGCAGTTCTTGTAACTGTTAGGAGCAGACAGTGGCTAACAGAAACAGTCTCTTGGGAAGTCCCTGTCTGTGATTTTCCTACGTAAACACAAGAAAACAAAACCCCTGGGCTTGCCGTTCACACAAACAAGCTGCACAAAGCTTTCTTTCCTTCATCTGCATGTGCTAGTAGCTGTTCTTCCTTTAGTTTTTACTGCTGCTTAAAAGTATTTTTGTCCAGATATGTAAAGGTGCCTCGCCCTTCTCCTTCTCAGGAAAAGTAACTATTTACTGAGTGCCTGTCGCCATGCAGGAACTCTGTATCCATCATCTCACCTCTTCCTCATCAAATACATCTCTTCCGAGTGAGTTGCCAAATTACACTGCTGGCTTCCCAACCTGAGGTTTTGCTTCTGTTTACATTTTACCAGAGCAAGAGAGAAAAAGTCACAAATGATGTGCTGTCTTCTCATCCTACTAATCCCTCTTCCCCAGGCCTTTCCACTTCTGGAATTAAATATCTGGGCCTTGGCAGCCAGGCCAACCCCTAACATCAGTAAAGCCCAGGCAAGAGCACAAATGGATGCCCATATGCCTAAAGCTGTAAGATTTATAATGCCACTTTAATGCTTCCTCATGTCCATGTCAGATATGTGCATTAAAATTCATAAAAAATAATTATCAGCCAGGTGTGGTGGCTCATGCCTGTAATCCCAGCACTTTGGGAGGCCGAAGTTAGAGGATCACTTAAAGCCAGAAGTTTGAGACCAGCCTGTGCAACATAGTGAGACCCCATCTCTACAAAAAATAAAACTTAAAAAAAAAAATAGCCAGTTTTGCTGGCAATGCCTGTCGTTTTAGCTACTCGGGAGACTGAGATGGGAGGATTGCTTGAGGCCAGGAGTTCAAGGCTGCAGTGGGCTACGATCGCGCCACTGCACTGCAGCCTGGGCAACAGCAAGAATCTATCTCAGAAAAAAAAAAAAGAATTGATTACAATAGCGTAAATTGGAAACAATGTAAATATTCGACAATGGGGCATTGATTAATTTGATTATAGTATTTCTCCATACAGAAGGGTATGATACCATCGTTTAAAATTTTTAGTAATATTTATAAGTTATTTTGAGTTTATTAGTGAATAAAGATTATTAAAGTGTCTTTGTAATTATTGTTTTGTTTGAAGTATATGTACACATAAAAAGATGATCCAACAAAATAGTAAGTTACTATCTCCTTGTAGTGACTACATAAATTATATTTTCTTCTATGTATTTTTAGTATTTTCTAAAAATTGGTATAATGAGGGAAAAGAAAGAAATTTACAATAAAAATATTTGTATGCTTTAATAATTCTGTTTCCAGGAATCTCTTTTAAGGATCAAAGATATGGTTAAATATCACAAGATAATTCATAACAATGTTATTCATAATTTAAAAATTATATTGGCTGGGCACGGTGGCTCATGCCTGTAATCCCAGCACTTTGGGAGGCTGAGGTGGGTGGATCACCTGAGGTCAGGAGTTTGAGACCAGCCTGGCCAACAT
>NW_012099210.1:3647939-3649991 GCF_000951045.1 Mandrillus leucophaeus
ATTACAGGCATGAGCCACTGCACCTGGCCGAAACTTTTATTATATAGTCATGGTACAAAATATACTTCTTTATTACACACAGTGGTCAAAAATGTAGAAGTCACTCATCTAGGAAATACTTCCTAATACTTAACTAAATACTTCATTGACTCAATTTAAAAAAAAAAAAACCTACTGACTTTATGGTATGACTTCCATTTATTGGAATGTGGGGATCCATTTGTCAGGAAATGTATACAGATTCTGTGCTGTTTTTGAGAGAGCTATATATTTTCTAATTACTTGAAATGATGATGATCTGATCTCATCTAATTTTAGTTATGTTCAGTATCTTTCATAGAGATAAATAATTTAAGAAAATTTTCTTAAAATAGGGACCTTCCCTCTGTTTTGTCTTTTACGTTTTCCCATGTAGAGCCTATCTATGCTGATAGTATAATACTAGCTCTCTCTCTTTCCCACCAAGGTGAAAAAGCCATTTTCTAAGAGTTAGTAGAAAAGAAGTGATAAAAGCAAATTAAACTTAAATTCCAATATCAAACTTTATAATAAATCTATCTAAATATCTCCGTGGGAAATCACAGTGATAGGTGAGATATTAAAATTAAAATCACAAAGGAAGGCAAATATCAACTAGCTCTGTTAAGAACACGAATCCAAGCACATAGGACACAATTTCTTCTCTCCTGCGTTTTGTTCTCTTCCGATGAACAGCCAGCCATGTGTTAGGCTTTCCCTGGTTCGGCCATAACACTGTCCCCAGTCTCGTCTGTTGACACCATATGGGATTGTCATGCTTCTTTGTTTACGAAGAGTCTCCTGGAATCTTAAAATTAAGTTTCAGTATCAGACCAACATCCAAAACCAATCCAGATACATACTTACACAGGCTTGGTGTTTAAAAAGACTTCATGTTAACAGTTAAAAGTCAGAAAATGTCTTTTAAAAATTAGGGTTCTTGACTTCTCTTGGAAAGGTCAAAATATTTAGAAGTGTAAGATCCATATTCCTCCACAGAGACTATTGCTCTTAACCTAGGTCCAGGGAACCCCTGTGTTTTGATACAGTTTCCTCTGTAATCCTACATATTTTATTTTCTTTATTTAAAAGCATCATCTTGAGAAGGGATCCATGGGCTTCGCTAGACTGCCAGAGGGGTTCATGGCCCAATAAAGGCTGAGACCACCCTAGTGCAGAGCCAGGCAGCAGCTGTCCCCTTGATCCCTGTTCTCATCATTCTTTACTTTCTCTGAGGCCACGCATCTGTTTTCATTTTCCATTGCACTAACAATTTTCGTGGAGTCAAGAAATATTTTCCTGTAATTATGTCTCTATCAAAAATTGGAAAAAGAGAAATGAATTGAGGACTTTGGAATCCTTACACTAAGCTGCTCCACTTATTTATGCCAGCTCACTGGCCTCTGGTCCACAGGGATTGCGTTGAACATCCTTGAACACCAGTGAAGCACAGCCACCAACCAGTCAGAATGGTTGCCATCTGTGCACAAACAATGCCAGTGCATGCCCTGTGAACCTCAGCCCTGTGCCTGGGGGATTTTCCTCCCTGCTTCAGCAGGTTTCTCTAGCTCTCTGGGTGTCATTCCATGTTGCATCTGTCCTTCTCCTGAACTATCAGGGAGTGTGAGCAGTGGGCCATTTGGAGTGTGCTTGGGAGCATCCTGGGGAACTAGGAGAAGATCAATTTCTCCTTTTTGGCAAAGGAGTGGAGATGCCAGCTCCACCCTGCCGTCCTTGAGGGGAAATGGAACCGATCATCATGTCCACGCTTGTCCTGCATAGCGCAGTTGACAGAGCTGTCTCCCTGGGCCCTCAGCTGAGGGATCCTCATACCAAACCTTCTGAGGAAAGAGCTGGAACTAACCCCACTTTGCAAAGGAGGACCACGGACAGTCAAAGAACAGGAGCAGCAAAGTCAGAAGGACACAGACCCAGACCTGCATTTTAGTCCATTCGAACACTTCGAAAACACTCGCTCCTCCAGGGAAGTGACTTCTGGGGATTTCCACAGCAAGTGCTTAATAAGTGTTAAAA
>NW_012099210.1:3650041-3656107 GCF_000951045.1 Mandrillus leucophaeus
TCATGCCTGTAATCCCAGCACTTTGGGAGGCTGAGGTGGGTGGATCACCTGAGGTCAGGAGTTTGAGACCAGCCTGGCCAACATGGTGAAACCCCGTCTCCACTAAAAATACAAACATCAGCCAGGTGTGGTGGCACGTGCCTGTAATTGCAGCTACTCAGGAGGCTGAGGCAGGAGAAACGCTTGAATCCGGTAGGCGGAAGTTGCAGTGAGCCAAGATCGTGCCACTGCACTCTGGCCTGGGCAACTGCAGACTCCCTCTCAAAAAAAAAAAAGTAGAAACAATTCAGTAAGATTGTTGAACCTTTGAAACTCCCTCGTGTCTATTCTGTTCTTATAATTTTCTATTTTCCTCAGAGTGATTAGCAATCAAACTCTTCTTTAAAAGGCCTGTATGTACTGGTCTGTATGGGCAGAGAGTATAGGGAGGCTCAGAGAGTGAGCATGCAAACACTAAAGCCAGGACTGCAGAGGAGAAGATACCCAAAGGATGAAAAAGATGCTCACTGAGTCAAGCAGATGAAAACCAGCCTTCTTGGTGTAAACTCTAAGCAAGAGGGGAGACCATATACGGCCATAGCCAGCGAGTGGAAAAACCTCAGAATTTTAGAAGGAAAGGAACCTTGTGATTTCTTCAGCTCCAGGAAATAGCAAACACACCCTTATCCCCACCCCACTACCATTTGCACCTACCCTGGGATCTTCTATTCAATTAGAAAATCTTTCATTTATCGAGCAAATATTTGTTGAGAGATGTGCCAGGCATCTCTCAACCACAGGAGAGGAAAGGAGGAAATCTGTTTGTTTCAATTAGCCAAGTTGGTCTCTTCATCTCTTCCTTCTTTAAACAAACCGCTCCTTCCCTCCCTCCCTCCAGGCAAATATTCTGTGTGAAATATCTTTTCACATGACCCTACATCCTTGTCCACAGTGATTGGTTCCCTTCAGCAGTGGACTACTTACCCAAGCTGAGCCAATCAGTGTGCCTCACTCCCTTGACCGTTGCAACTGATCAAAGGGTGGTCATGTGGCCCAAAACAAGCCAATCAGACTTATTCCCTAGCTTTTTTTCAAAACTTTATGGGAAAGGAGGGCTCCTTCCCTCCAGTTAGAGAGCCATGAGCCCAGGTGTGAGCGTGGAAACTGCAAAGAGCCAGAAAAGAAGCAGAGGGGAAAATGAGACAATGAGCAAAACACTCAGAGACGCAGGAGGGAGAAAGAGTCCTGCTAGCATTCAGAATCCTGTGTCAGGTCTTTCTGAATCACCCATTTCCTCTGTCCTTCTGGTTTTCTCGTTACCTGAGCCATTACCTTCACGTTCTTCTGATGCTATTTCCTATTGTATTTCTGCCATGTGAAACCAAAGGGTGTTCCCCAGTACAGGGGTTTGGAATTGCAGAGCTCTGTACGAGCTCTGGTAAGCCTCCTGGGCCTAGTGAAGCAGACAGGCGCCAGATCAGAAGCTTTATTAAGATAATGAGGGAGGAGGCCTGGCACGGTGGCTCACGCTTGTAATCCCAACACTTTGGGAGGTCGAGGTGGGTGGATCACTTGAGGTCAGGAGTTCGAGACGAGCCTGGCCAACATGGAGAAACCCCGTCTCTACTAAAAATACAAAAATTAGCTGGGCGTGGAGGCTTGTACCTGCAGTCCCAGCTACTAGGAAGGCTAAGGCGCCAGAATCACTTGAACCCAGAAGGCAGAGATTGCAGTGAGCCCAGATTGTGCCGCTGCACTCCAGACTGGGCAACAGAGCAAGACTCTGTCTAAAAAACAAAAAAACAAAAAAAAACAAAAAAACAATAATGAGGAAGCTAATGATGTTCTCATTTGAGGGACCTCATTGTATTACCTTTTACCTATTAATATAACTGTGCCTTCACTTAACATTGATGCAAACAATCCTTGCTGAATACCTGCCCTGTATTTCCCTCACCAGTTTTGGCCTTTTAAACTGAATTCATGCATGCCCGTTCTTCTTTCCTGCTTAATTTCATTCAGCCTACTAGGAAAGATAAAAGGGAGGATTCCACTTATGCCCGTGACTGTGAAAATGCAACATATCTTTAGTGGAAAATTTACAAATAACCACAAGATGGGGCTGTTACGCAAGGAAGTAAAAGTTAATGGTTGGTGGGAAGAGGATGCAACAGTTTCCAGCATCCAGGATAGGATATTTAAATCTTTCCTCACTAGAAAATAAGGAAAGGAAAATATTTTAAGAACATATATTCATAAAATCAAAGCACTACTTATAACAAATTCAGGGATTACTCTTTTTAACAATCTAGTGTTCCTTTTGGGAAAGTGATACATAATTATTACAGTAGATATTTTCTGCCTATGTCAAGGTTGATTGCTTGTCTTTCTTCCGGGTTTTCTTCATCCTCATTCTTCTGCCCCTTTCAATGAAAAGCCATAACATAAAACTAAAATACACGCATTAATTTATTAATTTATTTACAGACTTGTATGTCCTCTGTATTCAGTTTCAAAGACAAAGAAATAGCATTTGATATATTTGATTAACATACTCTTGTTTCCTGGTGTCTTCCATCTCAATCTAAATTAAATCACTTTGACCTCATTTTTCCCCCCTTGGGTTTGCAGTTTGAAGATCTGGAAAATTCTTGATTAATAGCAATAATGTAAGGTAGCCACGTTTTTAGAAAATCCAAAAGAGGCAAGAGGAAAGTGAGCCCTGCATATCCCTTTGCCTTAAGAGAGACTACAGCATTTGCTGGGGCAAGATGACCACAGAAGGCAGCCAGCTGGAGAATGCCCATTCACCCTGGAGCTGTGTAAAGCAGGAAGTCTGCAGGTAGATGCAGGGGAAGCCACAAAGAGGAAGCATTCCTGTTCCTTCTAGGGCACAGTCCAATCTGCATTGCGCTAACTCAAAACTGGGAGCCTCCTGTTGAGAAATGGGAAACCTAAAAATAGACCCGCAGAAAGTACTTTGACCTTGGCTTGAAAGTCAGCCCAGTGGTATGACAAGAAAAGCCTTTTCCATGAAGATTATGTTCTTAAAAGCCATATTTCATCTGCACACAGACTCCCAGTAAAACCACACTCAGAAAATGTGCGTCTTGGCTATCCTTCAACTGTAGAATCATTATGTTTGGCTCTGGTTATTCTGGACATTAGATGTCTATGTAAGGGTTTCTTTCTGAAATTCCTTGTACAAAATGTTAGGGGTTATAAACTGGATTAATAGTGACATTTAAGCAAATCTGCTATTACTGTATATATCCAATACTTTATGATTTTTGGAAAGAATTCAAGGACAAAGCAGAAAAATTGTTGTATTCAAGTAATTCAGAATGTACATGCTTCAGAATTAACTACAATAAACTAATAACTTTTCCTGAAGAAATCTAGCCAGAAAGCCAAGAGAATACATTTTGTTAAAGCTTTAGTAATTAAATCCAAAATTAAAGGGTACTGTCCTATAATTTCTTGCATGTGTTAGAATTATAATATTTAAAATTTGTAATATCAAAGCATTTCAGGAGACCTTCATATGTAGTCTGCATGTATTTCAAGGATAACCCTTAAACAGTGATAAAAAGCTATTAAAGAGGGGAGAAAAAGCACTTTTAAATACTTAGGTAACTTTCTAAGGAACAGCTGCCACCAATTAAACAACAAATACCTTTTAAAGACTCTTGGGGGTTCAATGTTCTTTCAGTGGACTGAAAAATCTGGGAAAATGGACTTCATTAGCAACTACAAAATTATTGAAAGGATATTTGAAATGGCATTTAATACCTGCAAAGACAGAAACAATCAGTAGTTTAAAGTTTCACCATAAAGATTGGTAAATAACACTGATTACGGGTCTTATTCAAACAGAAAATAATGAATATGTAATGAAAAGAGAATAATGATCCAAATTGCTCTTAATCTTGGAGTTGTGCCTATTGATTGGCCTGGAAATAATAGTGCTAATCTTACAGTAAGAAAGTCAAGTGCTTTAGAAAGTCATTAGCTTTGGTGAAACAGGATACCCATTTTATTGTACCAGTACAGTATTTTATTGAGTAAAGCCTCAAACAACTGTGTGTTTAAGAAAAATTCCAAGGGTAGCCTAAGTCACATAACATTCCTCTCCACTCTGCTCTGTAACTGGTAAAAGCAATTTAGGTACTCATTCTAATTCATCCAGCTAAACACCTACTGTATTCCTGCAACACGAGATAATCAAATACAGTAAATAATTCAGCATTCCAAAAGGTAATTGTTGATCTCACACTGGCCTATTTCTAATAAGCTGAAGAAGTAATAACCTTCTCAAAATAGTAAATTTACATTTTAGACTGACATTCCTGAGACACTTTGGCAGTTTCATGAACGAACATATTTATAAGCAAATATACATTAAAAAGACACAGAGTCTTTTTAAAAGTCATAATTTCTCATCTCTAGGAAAAGCCTCAAAGGATTCTGAATTTGAAATATCTTTACTTACCATTAACTTTCCTGTATCCAATTACAAGTTAAATTTACATTCTTTTCAATCCATTTTTGAGATCTTAAATGTATTCTTAGATCCTGAGCTTGAAAATTGATTGCTGTTACTTTAATTTAAATGATAACACAGGAGCATCTGGTTAATGAAAATAGAGATACATGAAAAGCCAGGTACGGTGACTCATGCCTGTAATTCCAGCACTTTGGGAGGTCTGTAATCCCAGCACTTTGGGAGTCTGAGGCGGGTGGATCACGAAGTCAGGAGTTCGAGACCAGCTGACCAACATGTTGAAACCCTGTCTCTAGCCGGGTGTGGTGGTGCGCACCTGTAATCCCAGCTACTCAGGAGGCTGAGGCAGGAGAATTGCTTGAACCCAGGAGGCAGAGGTTGCAGTGATTGTTCCACTGCACTCCAGCCTGGGCGACAGAGCAAGACTCCGTCTCAAAAAAAAAAAAAAAAAAAGAGAGAGAGAGAGAAATACGTGAAAAACCCATGCTCCTCTTAGCAAATGTGCATGCAACAAGGGCCTGGCCGGTGTTAAAGGTTGCCAGGCAGGGCAGCAGAGATAACTTCCCGATGACATGGTTAGATGAGGCCCTCAAGACCAGCTGGTTGCCAGGGAACACTCAGGGCATCTGAGAAGTGGGCAAGATCAATTTGTTATGGGGAAGTCAACTGAATGCAGAGCTGAAAAGAGAAAGTGCAAGCCAGAGGGAACAAGAAAAGGCTGAAGTCAAAGTGGAAAGAGCTTGGGCTTGGAAGTCATGAAAACCTGACTTCTGATGCTTATCAAATGTGCCACCTCCGGGAAAGGACTTCGTCTCTCCAACTTAGTGTTTTTCACGTGTCAACTGAGTATAATGATAGCATCGCCTCGTGGAATTATTATAGGGTTATAAGATGATGCATGTCAAGCACTTAGCACACTGCCTACGAGTACACAGAAAGGGCTGAGCAAAGGATATGAGTATTACTACTGACTGCTGCTGCCAGAGAGGCTGGCAAAGTGAAGCTGAATGCCAGTCTCAGAGAAGGAAACAAATAGGTACCTCACAGAGTCAAAGTCAGGGAGGCAAAGGAAATAAGGCAAAGGGAGCCACGATGGTGTGGAGTCTCCTCACTAGGCTTTGCATTGAACCAAGGGTCTTCTTGTACACAGAATCTTGCACACTTAAATATGTCCCTTGGAATGTTCACCTTTCCCCACCCTGTCTTAAAGATACCTTGCTCTAAATCCAGTCATTTGTAACAGCTGCTCTGGAAAGCAAATCTAGCGTCATTTCAGATCTAACAAGTGCCTTTGAGTAAGAGCAGGAAGGAGAAGCTCATCCCATTGAAAGGCTTCCTCGAGTATGCCTAGGAAGGCACCCACTGGAGATGGTTTGTTAGCTTGTTTGCCAAAACAAGTGATTCTTGGAAGTTGCTTTTATCTTTTTAATTCATTTGAATCGTCCTTTATTTTTTAAAATGGGAAGAAAGTATCTCTCCCTTGTTTCTGGAGAAGATGGTGAAGTTTCCATGTGTCTGAGTGCAGACACTGCAGTCTGGAAGAGGTTCAGTGTTCTGCTTCATATTGGGAATTATGGACACTG